>NC_081561.1:33356205-33444781 GCF_022355385.1 Mustela nigripes | reverse complement strand
CCCCTTCCAATTTACCCCAACTCCCTTCTCCTCTCTAACTCCCCATCTCCTCCATGCTATTTGTTATGCTCCACAAATAAGTGAAACCATATGATAATTGACTCTCTCTGCTTGACTTATTTCACTCAGCATAATCTCTTCCAGTCCCGTCCATGTTGCTACAAAAGTTGGGTATTCATCCTTTCTGATGGAGGCGTAATACTCCATAGTGTATATGGACCACATCTTCCTTATCCATTCATCCGTTGAAGGGCATCAAACTGTGGTTCTTTCCACAGTTTGGCAACTGTGGCCATTGCTGCTATAAACATTGGGGTACAGATGACCCTTCTTTTCACTACATCTGTATCTTTGGGGTAAATACCCAGTAGTGAGATTTTATTTATTTAATTGACAGAGAGAGAGACACAAAGCAAGAGAAGGAACACAAGCAGGGGGAATGAGAGAGAGAGAGGCTTTCCGCTGAGAAAGGAGCCGATGCGGGACTCGATCCCAGGACCCTAGGATCATGACCTGATCTGAAGGCAGCTGCTTAACCAACTGGACCACCCAGGTGCCCCCATCCCATGTACTTTTTAAAAACTCATACCGGGTCCCTGGGTGGCTCAGTGGGTTAAGCCTCTGCCTTCACTCAGGTCATGATCTCAGGGTCCTGGGATCAAGCCCCGAGTCGGGCTCTCTGCTCAGCAGGGAGCCTGCTTCCCCCTTCTCTCTATGCCTGTCACTCTGCCTATCTGTGATCTCTGTCTGTCAAATAAATAAATAAAATATTAAAAAAAAAAACTCATACCTAGCCTGAACATATTAGAAGAAGTAGTGAATAGTGGGCAGCACTCACTTTAAAAATGCTGGAAGGAAGAGAGGGAGAGGATAAAAGTCGAGAAAAAGGAGAGAGGGAGAAAGAGCGAGAGAGAGAAAGAATTTCCTTTTTAAAAATAACTCTCACTTAAAACAACTTTCTGGAATGTTAGCAGTATTTCACAACGCAGACCTCTCAGTTTGGCAGCTTGATTGATTTCCTGATTTCCAGGAAAACTGAGCTGTCATCTGGTTCCTACTGGGCTGTGTAGCCTCATGAATATGCAGTTCTTACCAAATGTGAAATGGTTGCTGAAGAAGAGAAATTTAATGCTTTCTGACGTATTGCTCCAAGCCCTCCACTGTCTTCAAAGATGAAGAAAACCAGTGGGAAAACTTTCCTCCTTTCCACAGAAAGAAGAGGGTGAAGGATTCCTCAAGATCCATTTCTTGGGGAATGTTTACATGCACTGAAGGTTCTGGATCCTTCCCTTGGGTGAGGAGTCAAATGGGCACAGTGCAGCTCCATGGTTTTGTAAGATACCTACGCAACCTACCTACCGACAAACCTACTGCAGCTTCTGGTTCCTTGTATCCCCAAGAGTACTGCCATCATCATCCCACAATTTTGAGGACCTCCTGGTACAACCATGACCATAGTGGAAAAGACTAACATTTGTGGTGCTCCCTGTATGCACTTACCCAACTTGGCCAGGCTATGTGCTCAGTTGTTTGTTTAAACACTAGTCTAGATGATGCTATGAAGAATTTATATTTTTTAAATTAAATTTTTATTTATTTGTTTTTTTAAGTAGTCTCTCTACCCACTGTGGAGCTCAAACTCACAGCCCCGAGATCAAGAGATCAAGAGTCCCATGCTCTCTCCTGACTGAGCCATCCAGGTGCCCCTGCTTCGAAGACTTTTTTTTTTTTTTAAGATTTTATTTATTTATTTGAGAGAGACAGAAAAAGAGAGGGAGAATATAGAGGGAGAGGGAGAAGGAGAAGAAGATTCCCGGCTGAGCAGGGAGTCTGATGTGGGGCTCAATCCCAGGACCCTGAGATCATACCTGAGCTGAAGGCAGAGGCTTAACCAACTAAGTCACCCAGGCGCCCCCAAAGAATTTTTAGATGTGATTAACAGTTACAATCTGTCGTCTTTAAGTAAAGCAGATTAGCCTCCCTGGTGTGGGTGAGCCTCATCCAATCAGTTGATGGTCTTCAGAGCAAAGACTGAAGTTTCCCAGAGAAAAAGGAATTCTGCCTCAAGACTGATCTAGAAATCCTGCCTGGATTTCCAGCTTGCCAGCCTGCCCTACAGATTTCAAACTTGCCAACACCACCTCCTCCCCATCAAGTGAGCCATTTCCTGAAATGCTGTTCTCTTTCTTTTAACCCTGGGGCTTTTTGTATGCAACGCCCCTCTTTTCACCTCCACAGCCAGGAACCACTGGGACCTAGACCCTTGAGGACCTACTGAGGGAGGATTTAATGTGAAGGAGAGTCTGTGAGCCCAGAAAAGTGCTGCTTAGGAGGAAGGGAAGATGTCAGGAAGGTGGGGTCAGCAAAGGAAGAGGGAGGACGTGGTAGAAAAAAATACTAAAAATAATAGTTAATGTTCAGTGATGGGTCACCACTGTTCCAAATGCTTTCCTTATATTAACTTCATTTAACAGGTGAGGAAACTGAGGCCCAAGGTTACATGGCTGGTTCGTGGCAGAGCAGCAGGCAATGTGCCTCCAGAACCCAAGGCTTAACTCGTGTCACATGCAGGGAAAGGGCAGCATTAGAAACAGGTCCTGCTCTTCTTCTGAGGATAAAAAGGAGAGGCTGGATGAAGCTGGAGCTTCTATTCTATTGGGCTGGAGGAAATTTCGATTGCAGCCTTCAATGGGCTCTTCCTTAGACCTACACAAAACTTCTGGGATCTTATGGATCCCACAACACAAAGAAAATGCCTCTGATAACCTGTACCTAAAACCACAGAGATGCTGCATTGGTTAAAAACATGTGACTTACACATAGGAGAATCTTTGAGTGATGGTGCCTTCAGCTATTTTACATAAGAAGAATCCTGGAGGCGGGCAGTCCCTGGAGGGGTTTCACAGCTTTCTGATGTCTCCAAGAAATCGAGGTCTTGTTATCCCTATATTTTATCATCCTCAATGAATGGACTTGTTATCCTTGGGCTTGTTTCCTCATTGTCACAGAATGGCTGCCAGAGCTCCAGAGCTCACAAAACTATCTTTTTGGCAGAGAGCAGGAACAGACTACCTGGATCTCCTTCCCAGGATTTCCCTAGGTCCTCTTAGTCAGAACTGGGTCCTAAACCAGTAAGTAGCAAAGAGAACATCAGCTAACTTGGCATAGAGCAATCATGGGTCACCATCTGGGGCTGGAGGAGAGGCCCACTTTCCTGTGCAAGTTGCAACCTGAACAAAATATGGGTTCTTTAAGGAAGAAAGGTGTGCAGCTGAAGGGTAGAAAACTAACTGTGTCTGTCACAGAAGCCACCTGTCCCAGTCCACCAGGCTCTTTCAGGTCTGTGGTTCTCATGCCACATGACATACTTGGAACACAGGAATTTCCAGCAAGATTAGGAGCCCTGTGTCTGGGGTCAAGGCTCCCTGAGCGCATTCAGCAGCCTCCTCTTGATTTTAGTCAGGGTGCTGACAGGGAGCTGGTCACAGTCTCAAAAGACTATGGGGACTAACAGGCCTTTGCCTCTTTCTGCCCAGGAGAAGCCATACCACTTCTCAGATGTACTTCCCTCCCAACATTTTCTTTTCCCAGAATCATAGCAAAATATTCCCAAAGATGAGACCTTTGGGGAAAAAAGATAAAAACAAATTTTTGTTTCTGGTAGCTGCTTCTCTTGGCCAGTTAACACAAACCTGTCCCTAGGCCTGGCTCTCTTTATGCCTGTGGTGGCTGGGGGGACAGAGCCGGCCCTGCAGATCTCAAAACATCCTCATGCCGTGGTTGGAGCTGGTAGGAGTTGTGGTGGTAAGTAGGAGGCCTGGGCCCAATCTCTACTCTGGGCCCCAATGTCTTTGTCAATAAAATAGTTTAGAGGAAATGCTGGGGAGTGGGAATGGGAGAAGTACAAGCAGTTCACAAACAAAATAGGCCTCAGCCAAATCCTTAGCAAAGGCCCCAGTCAGACCCATTCCTACCTGGACAGTGACGGGGAGAGACACAGGAAATGGGGGGCTAATATGTGTTGTAGGCTTCCAGGTGCAGATGTGATGTGTTTCCAGCCTGCCTCTGTGATTATACAAGACGGAAGACAGGGTGCAAGGGAGGGTTGTGGATGGTGGCAGGGTGAAGGGGGTCAGTTAAGAAATAGCAGAGGGCTAGGGCACCTGGGTGGCTCAGTGGGTTAAAGCCTCTGCCTTCAGCTCAGGTCATGATCCCAGGTTCTGGGATCGAGCCCCACATCGGGCTCTCTGCTCATCGGGGAGCCTGCTTCCTCCTCTCTCTCTGCCTGCCTCTCTGCCTGCTTGAGATCTCTGTCTGTCAAATAAATAAAAGCTTTTAAAAAGAAAGAAAGAAAGAAGAAAGAAAGAAAAAGAAATAACAGAGGGAACCCACAGTCACATTTTAGTATCAAGACAAGGTCTTTTAACTGGGGTGCACCAATCACAGACCACATGTGGTAACTCAGAGTCCATGAACTTGGCTTGAAAGGTATTATCACTTTCCTTCCACTCACGTCCACGCCCTCCGTTCTGAAGACTATGGTTGTCGTAGCGATGTTGGTAGGAAGCACAGAGCTTTCCGTCTCCCTTTATAGTTGCTGTAGTTCTCTTGAAACACCACATACGCTCATTTCGATTTCAAATTTGTAGTTTATCAGGGTCCCAGCCGGATCTTGTTATTTAATGCGTCCATAAAGAAACCCATGAATTACAACATCACACACTTAAATGTTTTCACAACTGTATTTCAACATAACCAGCTTTCCTTTGTAATCCTGTGTATTTCATTTTAGGCATACGAAAATATTGTTTTGAGGCAGGATCCGGGGCACAGAAAATGGTCATGAGTCTCCCCCACCCTCCTACCCCTTGCCCAGAGTGACCTCATGGATCCTGGCCCAGAGCAAGGGCAGAGGTTCAGTTCCTATGGGAGGAACCAGATCAGAATTCCAGCAGGCACTGTCCCTTCTCCAGGAAATCTCCGGGTAGGGGGGCAGGGGTGAGGCCTCCCCGGGGACATCTCCCTGAGAGCTTCAATCTGATGGAATGGTGTTGGGCCTCTGCTGCCCACTGTGGAAAAGGAGAACATCATTAGCTTCCTACCTTAAGTCACAAGAGGATTCAGGGGGGATGAGGACAGAGCCCCAAGCATTCCAGCACTGGTTCTTAGGGAATTGTTTCCACTGAATTTAAGGACACAAAAGCCAAGAGTGGGGAGAAGAGGTGGGAAGATCCTTCCATCCTCAGAAGCAAGTCTCCCACACCCTGGTGGAGAACAAAAGCCACTTCTTTGGGCCCTGGACGAAAGCTGAGCCATTCCCCCTTGCAAACAAGCCTCTGGGCTTGCAGGCACTGGGGCACAGATGCACCCCAGACTCTTCCCTGCAAGGATGGTTCCTCCATCTCTGCCCCCCCATGAGCTGCCACAGCTAACACGCCAGGCAAGCCCTTCCGTGGGGGACACAGCGGCCAGGCCCCAGCTGAGGCCCCCATGGTCTTAGGAGAAGAGCAGCATTATTGTACAAGGACTCAAAGGAGGAAATCCAGGACAGAGATTCTCTTACTCAACTGTCCCCTGTCCCTGAATTTAGCTTCCTGATCTCTGTCAGGACCTTCTAAGCTTCCCTACCTGCCACAGGGCGGATCCCACCCTTGTCCCTCATCGGGAGCAGGGGACCCAAAACTTGTCAGAGGTCCTGCAGGCCAACTCCGAGAGTAACTGAGCCCAGATCCCCCAGTAAGCCTAGAGTTGGACTCACTTCCTGTGACTCTGGCCATGTGCCCGTAGGGGGAGACCCGAACGCAGGAACTCCTTGCCACTGCTCAGCAACTCAGACTCCCTACAGGGAACCCTCCCAGGTTTGAGATCATTGTAAGGAAGTAAGTAAAAGGTTAATTCTGGGATGGGGGATGGACAGGAGGGACACTGAGGGATGATGAGGGAAAGACCTGGGAGTCTGAAACCCTAGAAATTTTCAGGGGAGCCCCTCGAAGAGACAGGCCAGGACTACTCACTTCTGCTTTCTGCTATGTTCTTCGCTACCCGTGATAGCATGCGTGCGGTCTGGTCAGGGCAGAGAAATGATTGACAGGACCCCGGGACATCATACATTTATTCATGCATTCATTTATTCATTCATAGATATTTGTTACAGGCTTGCAGTGTGCAGTGGGGATGGGAGGCAGAACCACACACAAAGAAAATGCTGTCCACAGGAGCTTGGGGCAGAAGGGGGGGGAAATACCCATTCTCGAGGGAGGATCGTGGAGAACTACTTCCTGGATGGCAGCCAGCAGCAAAGCCTTGAGGGATAGGGAGGATTTTCCTGGGAGGAGGGAAATGAAAGGCCTCCCAGGCAGATGCTCTGAAGGAAGCTCCAGGCCCACCTGGAGAATACTGGGACCTGTGCACTGGGCTGCACTGGGCTGCACTGAGCAAAGAGGGTTTGGTGTGTGATGGCTCTCAGGAGCACATGGGGTCCTAGAGATAGGTACATTTGGGAAGTTCTGGATTAAACAATGTTGAGCAGATCTCTTTGCTGCGGGACTTGTCAGAACCTTTCACCTATTCACGTGCAGGGTGAGCCTCATGGTGTGTTCCAGGACTGGCATTCTGGCTATCTTCGCTGGGATAAGGAACATGGGAGGCAGTGGGATTGTATGACGTTAGAGAGGAGGCAAGGGGCTTTGAATGCCAGGCCAACAAGAATGGAATTTGTTCTTGGGACCAGTGTGGTGTCTAACTGAGGGATCCTGGCTTGGGACTTGGGGCAGTTTAGTAACCTCGGGAGGACAGGGCTATGGCAGGACATGGCCAGCCCCTCCCTCCTTGACAGCAGGGTCACTCTGTGGGAGACGAAGCAGATTCTACAGACAGGGAGTGAAGGAGCTCAGAGAGGCAGGCCAGAGGGTACAGAAGGCTGGGCCACCATTGAATCCAAGCATGGGTTAAGATCACAGTGGTCAAGGCTGCTGGCTTCAAATCCTGCCTACAACCACTTTCCAGCTGTGGGTAAGTGACCCCATCCTCCTGGAGCCTCAAGCTCTTTTTTTTTTTTTTAATAGACATTATTATTATTTAGAGCAATTTTAGGTTTGCAGAACACTGTGTCAGAATACAGAAAGTTCCATATACTCCCTCCCAACACGGCTAGTACCCCGTGCCTCACAGTTCCCCCATTATTCACAACATGCATCAGTGTGGGACATTTGTTACAAGAGCTGAACCAATACGGATATGTTGTTACTAAGGGCAGCAGTTTACTTGGGAGTTCTCTCTGTGGTGGAGGGGTCCACTGGTTGTCACTAACGTGTACATCACGTGTCCACCATGACAGTTTCATACAGAACAGTCTCACTGTCCTAAAAGTGCTGTGCGGGCCTCAGTTTTACCATCTGTAAAATGAGTGTGAAGCCCATGTGAGCCCCAGACTCCCACTGTCCGCTGCTAATTTAGGCCTCTTGACAAATGGGACGGACAACAACTAAATGTCTTCCTAAATATGGTCTGATAGACATCAGAATCCCTGGGCTTGGGGGAGGGGGTCTTCATTCAGATGTTCTCCAGCCTCGGTCCCATACTCTGCCAAGTCAGAATCTCTAGTGTAGCGCCCAGGAAGCTGAATTTTAACCAGGCCCCTGGCACCCAGGGCCAGAACTACAGGTACCTGGGAGTTGGTTCTACAAAAGCTTTTCATATGCAAACAGAAAAATCCTGGCCATTGTCAGGTTAAAGCTCAGGAGAGATGCACCATTCCTGAGGAGGCGGGAGTAGAACTGTTTTTCCATAAAGTCTGGAAAAAGCCCGTTTCTGCCTTCTGCAGCTCCCAGCCCACAAGCCCGCTATTGTTTCGTATCTTGATTGCTTATCACTCACCCAAAATAACCTGCGTGCCACCGCTCACCAGCTGCAGCTCTCTGCAACTCCCTTAATTTAGCAGCCAGACACGTTTGGCTCTGCGACAGAGCCCAGGACCCAGGAAAGGGGCCCCTCCCTCGTGGCCATCTGTACGGGCTTAAATGGTGTCCTCCCAAAATCTGTGTCGGCCAGGAACCTCAGAATGTCGCCTCATTTGAAAACGGGGTCTTTGAGGAAATAATAAGTAAGGACGGAGATGAGGTCCTGCTGGAGGAAGGCGAGCCCTCGGTTAAATCTCTGGTGTTCCTATAAGGACAGACGGGACAGACAGAGCTCCATGGAGGGCAAGGGGCCCTGTGAGGCAGAGACTAGAGGGATGTGGCGACAAGGCACACCACAGAGGCCAGCAGCCCCCAGAAGCTGAAAAGAAGCAAGGAAGGATTCTGCTCTAGAACCTTCAGAGGAAACATGGCCCTGCCAACACCTTGATTTCAGACTTCCGGCCTTCAGAACTGTGGGAGAATGATTCTGTTGTTCAAGTCTAGTTTGTGGTGATTTGTCCCAGCAGCCTCAGCAAACCAATACGCCATCAGCACACAGCCCCCTGCCCCTGCTTGACCCGCCCCCCAGCCCCAAGGAAGGACCCCACACGTGGGCGAGTCTCCAGATGGACGATTTAATGTGGCTGGTTGTGATCAGAGCTATTTTCTCCCAACCAACATCTCTGAATTCTGCAGCTACTGAATTCTGTAAGGTCTGTTTCTTACAGAAGGACCAGGCCCCTCTCTCCTCCACCCCAGAAGAGGATAATCCCAGAAGGGCCGGACATGTCCTAGGGACCAGCAGGCATCAGTCCTAGTGGCAGGATCCCTGGCAGGTGGTGCCACGGGTAGTCCCTGGGCTCAGCCAGGGGTCCGGCTAGACAGGTCACTGCAGCTTCATGCCGCTGCGGCGTCGTGAGTCCCTCCGGGCAATAGGACTGAAGTTCACGATCTCCTTGTAGATGTGCTCTGCGAAACACACAGGCTGGCTCAAGGCGTGTTCGGGAGGCCAAGGGTGAGAGAAAGCCCCTCTCCCCCGATGAAATGCGGAGCAGAGATCAGCTCAGGGAGCAAGCAGTGCGCACAGGAGACAGTATCTGCTCAGAGAAGGGGTGGCAGCGGGGATCCAGGAGGGCGGCGGGCCAGCTGAGGCCAGGTCTGGAGACAGAGGGGGGCAAAGAAGAGACAGACCAGAACCCCCAAGGCCCCCTGCTCTTACGCTTCCATTCATCCACCGTGAGTTTCTCATGTTCTAAGGAATCATCAAATGGCTGCGGGGCCTCTGTCTCCTCCTCGGGGTCTCGGAAGGGCTCAAAGAAGGGGTGGGCAAGGGCCTGCGAGGCCGTCAGGCGCTTGTCCACATCCAGCTCCAGAATCTTCTCCAGCAGGTCTATGGCTGCGGTGACAGAGCAGGAAGCTCACGCCCCAGGCCTGGGAGAGCCCAGCGGCTGGGCCAGGCTGCAGCTGCCCCCCATCACAGCCAGGCCCCAGCACTCACCCTGGGGGCTGGCACGTGGGAAGAGCTGAGAGAAATCCTTCTTGGGGCTCTGTGGCAGGGCCTGGATGTAGGATTTGGCCTGGAAGACAGAGGAGCAGTGAGTAATCTCCCAAGGTCAGCCTCTCAGGGGTTAGGCCTTGGGGTAAAGGGCAGGGACTCCAGAGAAGCCCAGAGCTGGGCCGAAGGCTCAGGGCAAAGTCCAAAGTGGGAGGAAGGCAAGAGCACCTGCCAGGAGGGGGCCAGTGAGGCCTCCTTGCCAATGGCCTAGAGCCCACGTGACCCCCAGTTGGCCAAGTGCAGAAGCCTAGGCCAACTTAGACCCATCTGCCACTCACTGCTTTGTCATTCAGCTTCTGCACAAACTCTGCCCCCGGCACCCCGGTCACTTTTAGGATCTGGGACAGCTGATCCAGGTCTTGACAGCAAGTTAAGGCTCAGCCTCACTCTCTGCTGGTGGATCTCAGGCTGTCCTTCCCACTGCCCTTCCATCACTCCCCACCCCCACCCCCAGGCACCCAGGGTGCTTTCAGGAGAAGGTGCAGGGCTCCGGGAGGCTTCCCATCCTCCAGGCTTGGTTAAGGGTCCTTCCCCACAGATGCTCCTGGAGGCGCCGCCTTCCAGGCTCCCATCCCAGCCAGTCAGCCGCCATCACATCAGTCTCTCGGTCACAGTCCCCCACCCTCACACTGAGTTCGGTGCTGCCGACCCACATGTTCTCAACACCCGCACGGCGCACAGGGCCGCTCAGTTAGAGCGCGCAGTGCCAACACGTGAAGTCTTTCCTACACGGTGGTAGAACAGCAGGTGGCTGCTTTCCAGAAATTCCCTCATCTGCATTTTAAAACTGTTCTAGGGTCAGTCCACAGAGTGGCCAACCGTTGATCTCAGCCCAGGTCTTGAGTTTAGGGTTGTGGGTTCAAGCCCCGTGTTGGGCTCCAAAAACCAAACCAACAAACCATTCTACAGGGAGCATGAATCACTTTCGCATTAACCAAAAAAAAAAAAGAGAGAGAGAGAGATTTAATCAAGTGTCTGTTGAAGGAGTGAATCCCTGGGTGGAGTTTAGCTTTTCCAGCAAAGGATACAATCTTTCCCCTTGAACAGAGTTTTCCCCGTCAGCATCTCCGCCATGATACAGCCCACAGACCAGATGTCCACTGCAGACAGAGGAGAAGACGCGTCACCAGAACCAGCTGAGCCGGGGGTCAGTCCACCCAGAGTTGCCAGAACAGTGCTGGAGGGGCCACCAGAGAAGCCCCCCGGCCCCTCCCTGGGCAGTGGGCCACTGACCAGTCTGATTGTAGTGCATCCAGCTGAGGATCACCTCAGGGGCCCGGTACCAGCGGGTCACCACGTAGCCTGTCATCTCTGCGTCCGCATGCCGGGCCAGCCCGAAATCCAAGATCTACGGCTCAGGGGACACAGGGAGAAAGAGTTGCCGCACACAGGAGGCTCCCACCCCAACACCAGGCTGCCCCTGCACCCACCAGCTCACCTTCAGCTCGCAATCCTCGTTCACGGCCAGGTTGCCCGGCTTCAGGTCCTAGACGAGAGGAGAGAGCGAGCGCTGGGCTGAGAGGCAGAGATGAGAGCTGGTCTCCCTTCCTCTCTCTGGGTGTCCGTCTCCTCAAGTGTAAAGTAGGGGGCTGGCCTAGGTGTCCTCTCGGGCCCAGCCAGCTCTAAGATACTCTTGATTCCCAGAGCCTAAGACCCCCAGCTCAAGGCTCGCTTTGTCTGCAGCATCCAGAAAGTTCCCCAGAACACAGCATTCTTCTGAGTAGGCCTTCCTGGGCCAAGGCCGGGTCTGCAAAATCCACATTTCAGGTCTAGAGGACTTTCGCCTCCCCACTCCTTTCCTCCTTCCCAGCTGTGGAGAATCTCTCCGGGCTGAAGAGCCCTCTGAGGACCACCACAGAGAAAGCACTCACCCTGTGCACGACCCCAGCTGAGTGGATATACTGTGAGAGAGAGAGAGAGAGAGAGAAGGGTGAAGCCAGCGCCTGGCTTCCATCCCGGGCGCTTCAGGCTAGCTCCAAACCTCCCTGGCCCTGTCCCACTGTGCTCATCCAGCCCTGACGGCCGGGCATTCCCCAAACCTCAGGTCTCAACACCAACGCCCCCCTCCCTCCCCGGCCCTTCCCCTCCCTTTCAGCCCCCTCCTTCTCGCCACACACACACACACACCTTGAGACCCTTGAGCATTTGATACACCAGGTACTGGATCTTGTCCTCACTGAACTCCATCCCCATGATCTTCTGCAGGTCCGTCTGCATGAAGGGCATCACCAGGTAGCTGCAAAGCGTGAGAGCTTCTTGCCAACCCTGGCCCCACCGCAGCCAGCCAGACCCCTCACACGGGCTTCCTGGCTTCTGGCTCTCAGCCGGGCACAGTGGACCCCCACTGGCAGAGTTCAGGATCAGCATTTTAGCGGGAGCATGCTCAGGAAAACCCAAATGGGGCTGTGCTCCCTCTCTTCAAAGGCACCCTCTCCTTGCCCTCCTCTGCTGCACCCCCTGACCTCAGGAAGCCACAGCCGTGACTTAGGAGCACCTGCCAGCATTTCCTTCTGCTTCTGTCCAAATATTTTCTCCCGCAGAGGGTTATGCCTGGCTAGGAGAGCTCCATAAACCACCAGGAACGTCTGCCCTTCCAAGAAGGAAGTAATCCCACAGCCTCCAGGAGGGCAGAAGAAGGAAGAAGGAGTAGCTGAGCCACAGCACCCTCTGATGGGATTGCAAAACAGGTCAAGGTCAGCAAAATATGGCTGTTGCTCAAGGTAGTAACGGCAAAGTCCAGAACAAAAGATGATGGGTTTAAAAAGGAATATTTACCAAAAGAAAAAAAAAAAAAAAAGGATGTGGTAGAGGCCGTCTCTTTGAGCCTATGATTTTTTTTTTTTTAAGATTTATTTGAGAGAGAGAGAGAGAGACTGAGAGCTTACACATGAGAGAGAGCACAAGCTGGGCGGAGGAGAGGGAGAAGTAGGCTCCCCACAGAGCAGGGAGCCTGATGATTTGGGATTCGATCCCAGGACCCTGGGATCATGACCTGAGCCGAAGGCACCCCAAGCCTGTGATTTTCTGAAGCTTTCTGCTACCTTACCATCCCCTCTTCCTCACGGGGGTCCTGCTCCATGCACGGTCCCCTCCCCACTGCTGTCCTTCACCTCCGCATGGACCCAGGTTCTCTCCCGTTGGCTGACAAACTTGCTGAAGTCTTCCCATGCTTGTATCACCACCTCTTGACTTGATTCTTCAAAGAGCCACCCCTTCTCCCTCTTTGCCTCTCCAACCAAACTTCTAGAAAGAGTGGTTCACCCTCTCGACTCTCTGCCTTAACTTCCAATCCCCTGACAACCTGACATCTGTTCCCACCCCTTGGAAACTGTTGGACCAAGGGCTGCCCAGCAGGCACTCCCACGGCTCCCTTTCTTCCTGTCGGACCTCTTGCAAAGTCTGACTCTCCCTCAAGATTTCTCTGTTGATCCCTTCATCAACAGTATTGCATCATGTTTTAGCTGAGCCCAGAGCTCCCTGAGTTTCCCGATTTATTTGCAACTGCTGATTAAACACCCTAACGTTTACAGGCTCCTCAAAAGTTGTGTCCAAAACAGAGCTCATCATCTTTCTCCCAAGATCTGTTCTTCCTTCCCCTTGTATTCCAAGCAGGAGCCTGGCATCCTGATTTACAGCCCCTCTCCGGGCCACTCCCTCTCCCAACAGAACGACCCTTCGACAGTCCTGTCTCCTGACGGTTCTCAGGTCCGCTCTCAGCCTCCCATCACCTCCGCCTTAGTTAGATCCAGGTCTGGAATGCCCTTCTCCAGGCGTTCTCTGCTTCTAGAGCTGCTCCCTGTTTCCCTGCCCCCTCCTAAAGTGCACCCCCAAATCTGATCTGACTATTCACGCTATGTTCAAATCCTCTGTGGACTTGAGGCTGCCTATGGGATCAAGTCTGGACTCTTCCCTTGACCAAACCAGCCATTGGCCTTCACCAGTCAAACTGAACTTACCCATATTCCCCTAACAGTCCAGTTCCAGGCAACGTGGTCGTTCCTTTGTCCACTCAGTTCCTCCTACCTGGGATGCCTTCTGCACCCTCCACCTCAGGCAAACCTCTACTCATCCTTCGGGGCTGAGTTTGAGCCTTTCCTCCTCTGTGAAGCCCCAAGGCAGCATGCAGTCCCTTGCACCCGACCATACTTAGAGAACCCACCACATCTCTGTGAATCTTCCTGTAGGAACTATACCCCCACCCTGCCAGGGGCAGGGGAAACTGGTCCACTTTAAATGCCCAATGCTAAGCCCAGAAGCTGGCTTTATAGGAAAAAAAAAAAAAAAACCCTCTTCAGAATCGCTGCATCCTAACAAAGGGACCTTCAGCTGCATCTGAAATAGAGGTTGAGAAAAAAACGAGAAAAAAAAAAGTCCATCCTCCCAAAGGTTCGTACATTTTAGACCAGGCACGGTCTAAAATTTAGACCAGGCAGTAGCAAAGCAGTGCATTGAACAACTAAATTTTCTGGTTCTCTGTGACTGTCAAACACCCCATCAGCCAGAAGCGGCCAAGGATTCCTGCTAGGAAGACACCCAAAGTCCAGACCCACACCTGGGCCCCTACGGAATGGTGAAGTAAGTTGGTGCCGACCCTGTGAGGACTGCCAATGAGGTCTTGGTGGTATTAAAGTGCGTAATAAGAGAAGCAGAGGAGCAGACATCTCTTGGCAGGCAAGCACCCCACAGAGCCCCTCCCACCTCTTCCTGCCAGCCCTCCCCCACCAACCCCCACCAAGAAACTACAGAGGGAATTACACAGGGGTGAGGGGTGGACAGCCCAGCACAGGAAGCCTACTGTGCAGAAGAGCGAATCTGGACTCTCCCCCAGCTGGCTCCCGAGTGGCAAGTAAGGCCTGCAAATGCCCTGGAACCCAGCGCAGCCCGACTCACAAGTCATGGAAATTGCGCAGGGAGGAGGCTGAGGTGAAGACATCCAGGAGCCCGATGACCTGGGGAAAAGGTTGCCAGTGAGGCTGGGCAGCCGCCACAGCCCTCTCCCCATTTCGCTTGGGGCCCTAGCCACACACCCCCCCATTTCCTGGTACACCATCTCTGGCAGGAGGCAGGTCCCCCCGCCTTCTCGGGAATGGTTAAAAGGGCAGAGGCAGAAGAGAAAGCCCCTTAACTGAGAGCGAGCTTGCAGGACACAGTGATTGCCCCCCAAGTCTGGGATTCAGGGCATGCATGCAAACTCACTCTCAACTCAAGTAGGCAACCATAAGTGGGGAAGGGAATCAAGGAGGGAACAGGGAAGGGGCCTTCCAGCCAGCAGGCTCCCTGCCCTTGACCTTGGGTCTCCCACCATATCCATCCTTGCCTGCCAAAGGGCTGGTTCAGAGACAGGGGAAACATCGCCCTGGGGAGGCGTTTGCTGAAGAGAAATGGGGCTTAAGATTTGAGCACAATATTTTGAAATCATTATTTTACCAATCTAGGTATCCCAGAGCAAAGACTGGTTGTTAAGCCCAGCGCTGGGTGGCTAGTCTTCCCAGCTGTTTCTATGAGACAGGATATTCTAACGGTTATGCACTGAAGAATGGGGCCACGCTGCCTGGGTTCAAATTCCCAGCTGGGTCACTAACTATATAACCTATTAGTCTTTATGTGCCTTGGTTTCCCCTTCTGTCCTTGGGAATAATAGTACTCGACTCCTATGATGCGAGGAGTAACACGTTTGTTTCCGCAAAGCTCTGAGGACAGCACTTGGCACAGAGAAAGTGCCCAAGTACCTAGAATTATTGTTCTTATTATTGGGGCCACGTGCAGAAGCTACATCAGCCAGGATGCTGGGCGTCCTAGCTCCAAGATCGAGAAAAAATCACAAGTACCTCCGTGCCCACTTCTTCGTAACAGAGAGGAAACAGTAAGTTTGCCCCTCCCAAAGTTCATTTTGCTCCACTACCCAAAAAACCATCCTTTGCACCCTTTCTGGGCAGGGTAGGTCCTGGCTCCTCATTTTAATGAGGTGAGGGAAAGGGCGGGAGGGTCAAGAGGTGATTCCCCTTCCCCTGGCCCTGTCCTGAGCTCTCTGTACCCTCTTAGGCCATCTCTCCCACACATGGGGGGTGGAAGGGGGAAGCTAGTCAGAAGCCTTATGCGGCCCCTCCCCCGCCCACCCACCTGCTCCAGAGTGGCCCCCAGAGCCCCCCAGCCCAGCCTACGTTCTCATGCTGCATGTGCTTCAGCAGCCGCAGCTCTCGGTAGGCCCGCTTGGCAAAGATCTCGGACTGGAAGGGCCGGCTCAGCTTCTTGATGGCCACCTTCTCCCCTGACCGCTTGTCGATGGCAGAGCTGGAGGGCATATACAGGTCGGCAGGCTGTGGCTTTCTTGCCGCCCCAGCAGCCCCCAGGCCACATCCCAAGTGCTATCTCCCAGGCCACTCTGGGGGAGCCCAGGCCATCCTCACCAAAATCCCTCCTGGCCAGCGGGCTGGGCTGGGAGGAAGGGAACCCACCACCTGGGAGGTAAGGGAGCAGCTTCAAACGCAGGGAGGGATGGGAGGGGGAGGTGGGGTGGGGGGGCAAAGGGGGGCAGTTCTTCACGGGGTCAGACCCAAGTTCAGGCCAACAAGATCCAGAGCCCGGCACTGTGTACCTTGGCAAGTCATACTTCCTCCTCTTTGGGCCTCAGGGTACCCGCTTGTAACAACGGGGATTTGCCTGGATGAACTCTGGGGTCCCTTGTAAGGTTCAAGTCCTGGGGAACCAGACCCAGTCCTAACTCAAGCCACAGAGACCCCACAAAGCCGGTGAGGACAGTGAAGTGGCGCCCGCGGTGGCCGCAGGTCAGCCTCTGCCACAGCCCGAGGCTTCTGCCTGCCACTCCGCTGCCCTGTCGCGGCCTCCCAGCTCCAAGCGCTCAGCCCAGAAAAGCCTCCACCAGAGTCTTCCGAGCCGGCGGGACTCGGGGCTTTGGGGTCTTCGCTCAAGGTAGTGGGGACGCAGCCCCGAGCGCCCCGCAGGAGACGGGGATCCCCCCCCCCAACCCCGAGGCGAGCCCGGGAAGAGATGCACTGGCCGGGCCCGGGTCGTCGGGAGGCTCCATCTGCGCCCCGGTGCCCGCGCGCCCGCCCTAGGTCCCGCCCGACGCCCCGCGCGTCCCCCGGCGCCCCCCAGCGGCGCGCTGTCCCGGGGGTCTCACCACACGGCGCCATACGCCCCGCTGCCTACGTGCGTCGGGGACACGTAGGTCTTGGGCAACTCCCAGGCAGTCTTGTTGACGTCCTGCTTGTAGAAGCCCTTTTTCCGCGTGAAGCTCATCCCGGGCCCCCAGTCTCGGCGGCCCCAGCACGGCGCCTGCGTTCGTGGCCCGCCGGCTCCCAGCACCCGGCCCCCCGCCCGCCGGTCCCGCCCGCCCGGCCGCCCGCTCCTCCCCCGCGCGAGGGCGGGGTCCCGGGCCTGCGGCGCGTCCCACCTGCCGGCTCGCCCAGATGCGCCGAGTGCGGCCACGCCCGGACCTGCCCCGACAGCCCCGGCGGTGTGGGGCCCGGGACCGGAGTCCCAGGTGCGCTGCCCCGTAGGAGGGGTTGTTGCGGGCGTCGCCGGCGGCGGGGTAGAGCCGGGGGCTCCCGCGGGGGTGCGTGGCGGGGGTAGGGGTGGTGAGGGTGGGAAGACAGGGCCGCTCCGGTCCTTCTGGCCCCGGACTCGATGGGAAGATCTGCGTGGAGGATCGTGGTGCGGCTAATGGAGACAATACTGGAAAAACAAAAGGAAACCCCACAACGTTTTGCTTACGGAAAGTTTCAAAAGTACCGAAGTAGACAAAACAGCCCGATGCTGCTCACCACTGAAGGTGCCGGCTCCCGGGCTCAGGGGCTCTCTGGACCACATTGTGATAGTGAGGTTCTAGGGAATCTGCGTGACCCCAGTCCCTCAGCTTCAACGATTATAGTAACCCTTAGCCAATTTTGATGCAACACCAGGCATCATGTAATTTCATCCAATATTTTTTCATCGCTTAAAGATAAGGGACTACTTTTAAAACATAACCACAATATTTTTACATCTAAAATTACCAGAAGGGATTCTATCACACCAACTATCCAGTCCAGGCTCAGATTACCAGTTTTGCACGGTTTTTTGCTGGCTTCCTGAAGCCGCATGAGGGCAATGACAAGCCAGGGCCTTCTGCCACCTGTGTCTGGCGGCTGGTGCAGCCCAGGAGAGATTCTGTGCTCAAATTAAATCACGGAGGCCTCCCAGAAGGGGGTTGGGACAGAGAATGGCCATAAGGGGTCCACATGCCTGGTCTGACTTATCTGACCCTTCACTGGCTTGGGGAAGGGGTTGTGGAAGGGGCAGGGACCACTGGCTTCACTTAATCAAAGGGAGAGAGGGTGTCTTGAAGAAGGAAAGGAACTTGCTTGCGGCCTACACCAAGGGGGGACCTCACTAGGGAGTCTGCAGGCCCCAAACCCTGGGCCCCATTCCCCCCCCCCACCCCACCCCACAGTCTGGAAGACCACCACAGGGTGAGGGCGGCAGGGTGATCCCACAGTAATGCCCAACAGGTGTATCTTTCAGAGAATCTGCCTTATTTGTATCTGGCACACAGTAGGATATCAAAAGCTGTATTGAGAATGAATGGAAGAATCAGCCCATTCGAAGTGAAAAGAAACCTTTCCGGAACACTTGTGCATGCGATGGGCCAGTCATTATTATGAGGGTTTTACATATACAACTCCCTTAGTCCTGGTGAGAGGTCTCTGAGTCAGTGTTATGATTATGCCCAGGATGAGGAACCTGAGGAACAGAGAGGTTAAGTAACTTGCTGAAGGTTGCACAGTGGCTAAGGGGCAGAGCTGGGTTGAAGAAGTGAGCGGACCCTGGTTTTAGAAGCTATGTTCTTGGCTCCAAGTCTGTGCAGTGTCTCTGAGTTGAAAGGCCTTGCTTCTTAAAGTCAATGGTCTGCATTTTACACTGCTCCCCTCACTCACATCATGAGGACATGTCTACTGATCAAACTGGGTCTCCCTCTGCACATCCTACACGAGGTTATCTGGAATATTCTCCACCCTCTTCCCTGCCCCTCCCCTGCCTCTAGCCTTGAGACACTGCAGGAGGAAGAGGGAAGAGGCTATGAGCCTGGGGCGGGGGGCAGGGGAGGGGTTTCCAGGAGTTTGGGACCTTTGAGGTTGGTCGTGCCAGGAGAGGGCATCCTGATTCTGAAGCTGGGGTGGGGTTCTGGGGGCTGGAGTTCAGGCCCTGGGCGCAGGCAAGACAGAATTGTCCAGGAGACTCAGGGCTTTCTTCTGGGATGAGGATCACAGTCCCCAGGGACAAGGACAGAGCTGAGTGTGGCAGAGGTGAACCCAGAAAGGTGGGGGTACCAGGGAAATGGTCCTGCCCAAGTGGATATAATCCCGCGAAGGCACGAGCTGGTCACTCGGGCTGTGGCTCTGCATGCTTCTTAAGCAATGGTCAGGAAGTGACTCAGGCCTCAGTCCGATGACACTGCCCCCCCCACCCCCACCCCCACCCCTGCTCCCTCAGGCCTCAGCTGACCCGTGTTTACTCAGTAGCCAGGTGGCCTTGGCCTTGGGAGAAAAATACCTTGGAGGAGCTGAGGCTGCCTGGCTACTCACACCTGGGAGAGGAAGCACAGTGGGTCACTGAGGCCCCAGGCTCTTCTTCTCTTTCAGCTCCAGACTCCTCTGCACTTCTCCCAGATAATGGCTCAAATTGTCATGTTGGTTTCTGCCCTATCAAGGCTGAATCAAGGAGGTTAGGAAACCCACTTTGGAAGGGGACACGAGCTGCCACCCTGATTCTGCACTCCCAGCTGTGTGGCCCCAGGGCAAAGCTGCTGCCCCTCTCTATAGAGGTCTCGTGTCCCCATTGTGAAGTGAGAGTGATAGCATGACAATTATATCTGAAGAGTCCTGGGAGTATATCATCCCGAGCAAGGCTGATCTGGATGAGATGCTGTCGGGAAGTAGAGGTGATTCTATGGTTGGGGATCATACATCTTACCTAGAAGGACAGCCAACCGGAAAGAGGCAAGAGCTGTAATTGGTGGAGAAGCAGCCTTTCCTCAGATTAGCTACACAAGGCATGTTTGGTCATTTCTGTGGTCTGGACGGTATTCCTGTTTTGTCTGTTTTCCGGCGTGATTATGGAGCGGTCTTGTTTTTGTCTTGACCCAGCACAGTCACAGATGGCCTTGTCTGTGCTTAGAGGAGTCCAGCAGAAGGGAGCTGTGCCAGGCCTGCTGTGAGCACCAGCAAGGCTTGGCTGATGGGACCAGGCATCTCCCGCATGTCAGGGCTGCTCTGCTCTGTCCAGATGGAGAGACTGAGGCCCAGAGGTGTTAAGTAATTGGCCCAAAGTCACACATGACCAAGAAGCTGGTGGATGTGGTCTTCCAGAGGCTGTGCATTCAACTACCAAGTAGACAGCCCAACACCCAGCCAGCCCCTGAGAAGAGGCTGTTGTACTGCTGTCCCCCTAGTGATGCCACAGGTGGGGGGCAAGGGCATGGTTTTTGGGGGGATTGATGACTCGTTTCTTACAACAGAGATAAAAGCCTCACAGGACAATGAGGCTGCTGCCCATGTCCTGCATCCTGGCCACCTGGACTCCATCTTGCCTCAGGAATCCAGCCACGCCTCAAACACCACAGGCCTCTCTGTCCCAAATACAGGGCCAGCCACTCAAATCCTCACCACAACTGGCCAGGAGACCTCTACAAAATGAGAAACTGTGATGGGTCTAGGGTCCTGCCGGGACAAAACAGCAAGGGAGCCCCCAAGAACTCGGGCTCCAGCTCCTAAGGGGCTTTCAAAACTCCACAAAACCATCAAAATCAAGAGGAGGTGGGGAGGGGCGGGGGAAGAGGAGGTAGGGAAATGCAGAGAGAAAGCCGCACGTGTGCCTTGTTGACTTAGCTAGCCCTGGGCGAGTTAGCCTGCCTGAGCCTCAGTTTCCTCGTCTGTAAACCAGGAGTGGCAATAATACCCACCTCATGGGGCATCACGAGGACTGAGCGAGATGGCAGGAGAGGCGTGTAATTCAGTGGCTGGCACATGGGAGATGCTGTCCAGATGTTCTTCCCCTCCCCTCCAGTGTTGTCCAGCTTTGCCTCCCAGCGCCAGACACCCCCACCGCTCTGCCCCAGCACCCCCCCACCCCTTGCTCCCAGTCCTGCCCCAGAAGCTGCTTCCTGGGCGGCTCCCACTCACATCCAACTCTGTTATCAAGCTTTTAAAAATTTTTTGAAGTTTTCATTTAACTTCCACTTAGTTAACATAGATTATAATATTAGTTGCAGGTGTGCAATAGTGTGACTCATCACTCCACACACCACCTGGTACTCATCACGACACACGGGCCCTCCTGAATCCCCATCACCTCTTTCACCCATCCCCCACCCCCTCCCCTCTGGTCATCATCCGTGTGTCCTCTGTAGTCAAAAGTCTGTTTCGGGGTTTGCCCCCTCGCCCCAGTCTCTCTTTACCCCAGCCCACAGACTCATTCAGTCAATGTGAATGTGACCCACTTGGTGTTTACTGAGGGTTTACTGAGTGCCCTGGACTGACCCAGGTGCCAGGGATGTGACTGAAATGTAACAGATAAAGATGCCCCCCACTGCACCCCCGCGTGGAGCTGACATTCTAACTGTGGAGGCAGATGGAAAACCAGTGAACAAATACGTAGCCTTAGGCTGAGCCACACGAAATTGCTGCTATTTGACCATTTCAGATGATTTGAGCAAATGTCATGTCAGGCAGCGTTAAGCCCCGGGAAGAAAATCCCGCTGAGTAAGACTGTGAAGAAGGACCGGGAGAGCTCTTTTAGACAGGCTGTCAGGGA
Organism: Mustela nigripes; assembly: GCF_022355385.1. Lineage (NCBI taxonomy): Eukaryota > Metazoa > Chordata > Mammalia > Carnivora > Mustelidae > Mustela > Mustela nigripes. Next base: position 33,423,517 of record NC_081561.1, on the reverse strand, counting down.
AGGTCTGTCTGGGGAGGCCCTATGTGGGCAATATCTCACTGCACAGGGCAGTGAGCCAAGCAGATCTCCAGGGCAGGAGCAGGTGTCTGCCTTCCCAACTTTTCCACTGAGTTCTGGGCCTGCCCACCACCCCCACCCGCCCCACCCCCCCCTCCCTCCCACCCCCTCCCACCCCCTCCCACCCCCACCCCCAACCTCATCCCTCACTCCAACCAGGCTCTGCTCAGTCCCTCAAGGGACCAGCTCACCACACCTGGGGCCAATGTCAGTGGTCTCAGGGTCCTGGGTCATCTTCCCCAGCACCTCTTCCCCTTCTGGGGGGCTGGGGCTGGGGCTGGGCAACAGCCTCGGGGCCTGAGCGGAACATCCATCCCAAGACCAGAGAATCTGGCTCCCTCTTCTCACAGGTGCTCCTCGACTATGTGAGCTTTCCTCTCTCCGCCCTCCTGGTCTTCTCCCTGCCCTCAGTTTGAGCACCCCCTGGTGGACGACTGAGTTGGGGACAGCTCTGCGGGAGCAACCCCCTCCCAGCCAACCTTCTTGGGACCCAGAAGGTAAACTTTACCTACTCACATCAAACACAGTTCTCTTCCTTGCTCCCCCTCCCACTGCACCCCTACACCCACTTCTCTCTGCCCAGCCTTCGTGAGACGGGCCCCTTGACCAAGTCCAAGTCCTGTGAGGATGTGGTCTGCGGTCGGTCTGGTGAGATATTCCCGTGATGGGGCAAACTCTGCTCCATTTGATCTGCTTTGTCCTCTGTGGCATTCACTGTAATTGTAGATTTTCTTTAATATTTATTTATTTGACAGCGAGTGAGGGAGCACAAGTAAGGGTAGTGGGAGAGGGAGAAGCAGGCTCCCCACTGAGCAGGAAGCCCAATGCAGGGCTCCATCCCAGCACCCTGGGTTCATGACCTGAGCTGAAGGCAGATGCTTAACGAGGAGCCACCCAGGCGCCCTCATAACTGTGATGAATCGGCACTGTCCTCCATGAAATGTCTGCCTCCACCACTGGATAAATGACTCGGTGAGGGCGAGGGCAGTGTCTTGGTCACCACCAAGTGCCCAGCACTGTGCCTGGCCCACAGGAAGTGCTCAATAAATAGTGAATGAATGAATCAAAGATCTTTGTCTCTTGTTGGTTCGAGAGGCAATAAGAGGAATGAGGTTTGAAGACCCAGAAGGTGGAGTGGAGGAAGCAACAGCTGGGGAGTCATGCTTGAAGTCGGGTCTGTTGTGAGGTGTCTGGGACATGTGATCCCTGTTGGGTTGGACATGCTCTATCCTGAAGGGTGTTTGGCTTCGCACTGTTACTTCACTGCTCTCTGAACCAGAGCCTATGGGTGTCCCCCTCGTGTGGCCCTCCAGCTCCCATGTGTGGTGGTAAAGGACTTTTAATTAAGAACCAAGGGACAGGGGCACCTGGGTGGCTCAGTGGGTTAAGCCGCTGCCTTCGGCTCAGGTCATGATCTCAGGGTCCTGGGATCGAGTCCCGCATCGGGCTCTCTGCTCAGCAGGGAGCCTGCTTCCCTCTCTCTCTCTCTCTGCCTGGCTCTCTGTCTACTGTGATCTCTCTCTGTCAAATAAATAAATAAAATCTTTAAAAAAAAAAAAAAAAAAAGAACCAAGGAACATAGGGGGCGCCTGGGTGGCTCAGTTGGTTAAGCGACTGTCTTCGGCTCAGGTCATGATCCTGGAGTCCCAGGATTAAATCCTACATTTGGGCTCTCTGCTCAGTGGGGAGTCTGCTTCTCCCTCTGACCTCTCTCCACTCATGCTCTCCCTTTCTCATTCTCTCTCTCTCTCAACTAAATAAATAAAAATAAAATTAAAAAAAAAAAAAAAAAAAAGAACCAGGGCACACAACCCAAATTTGGGGACCTCTTCTTCCTTCACCAAGAATTTGCCAAACTTCCTTCACCAAACTTCCATGGTAAAGCAAGCCCCTCCCTGCCTTCCCTGCTCCCACGGACACTGCAGATAAGCCAGACCCTCTACCCTTTGCAATTGCCCTTCCTTCCTGATCTTGAAAGTTCAGCTACAAACCCACCTCTTCAAGGAAGTGTTCCAGACTGACCTCCAGACCCGCTTACCTCTGTACCCCAGTATCTACCCTCCCGACCCTACAACCCTGGCTGTTCCCCCACCGCACACACACCCAGGCTTTGTGACAACTGCAGAGTCGTTGGGGAGGAGAGTAACGAGAACAGGGAGGAAGAGCTGGGTTTGAATCTCCAGCCGACACTCACAGGCGGTGTGACCTTGAGTAGGTGAACACGTGTCTCTGAGCTTCCTCATCAGTAAGGTGGGAGAATGACGCCCACACAGCCAGGGTGAGCAGCAGGATTTAATGAGACCCTGGAGGCATGGGTGCTCCCTCATATCCTTCAGGATTGCTCACCTGTCACCTCCTCTGAGTGTCCTCCCTGACCCGGTCGCCAGGCACGCCCCACCTGCTTCTCCTGGCCTCATTTTCCTTTAAAACCTTATATATCTCTCAGTGCATCTGTTGATCAGCTCTCTGCCTGCCCCCACTAGATCATCTGGTCTGCAGGAAGAGCGGCTTCGACTTTGTTCATTGCTTTGTTCATTGCTGAATCTCAAGTACCTAGAACAGTGCCCCCGACCCCCTACAGTGACTGGCCAGGAGTGGGGGCTCTCAGCAGAAGCCACTGTTATTACTGTACCTCTCTGTCCTCTTAGTTTGCAGCTGATAGGTTGGCTAGCTCACCTTCCGTCCTAGGGCCATCCCAGCTCAACGACCTGCCAAAGCTTGGGACAAGGTCAGTGTCCCACCTGGGGTCCTTCGTGCCCTGCCCTGGGCTGAGGAGGCTGTGCACCCCGGAGGACATCTCAACAAGCTGCCTTTCCAGGCCAGAGGCCACTGGGGCTGCCCGTTCTGCCCTTCTGATGTAAAGCACCAAGGCCAGGACACATGAATCATTCCCGGGAGCCCCACAGCCCTTGTCAGGGCCAAAGGAAGCCAGATGAGACTAGCAGGACTGCCTGCCATGGCAGAAGTTTGGGCTCTGATCCCAGCTATGCTTCACATTTCCTGTGTGACCTGAGGTAAGTCACTCTGCCTCTCTGGGTACTTCGGTTTTCTATTTTGTGTATTTAACAAATATTCATAGAGCCTTAATTTGTGGCCAAAAATTGTTCTAAGAGCTTTACACACATGTAACTCATTTCATCCTCTTAGGAATTCTATGAGATGAGTTCATAGTACCCTCCATTTTTCATATGACAAACCTGAGGCACAGAGAGGCAAAGTGACTTGCCCAAGGTCACACAGCTCACAAGGGTCAGAGCTGCAATTCAGGCCCTGGCAGTCTCAGCTGCAGTTGGTGCTGGTAACCACTATGCTCACCTGCTCTGTACAGCGCCCCTGGGGGCCCAGCCTTTGCCTTTGAGCAATCTGAATTCCTCCTGATGGTGCCCCCATTATTTGGCCACACATTTTTCTTCCTAAACGTTCCATTTAGTTTCCCTAAACACCTGAGTGGCTCAGTGGGTTAAGCCTCTGCCTTCGGCTCAAGTCATGATCTCAGGGTCCTGGGATTGAGCCCTGTATCACATCGGGCTCTCTGCTCAGCAGGGAGCCTGCTTATTCCTCTCTCTCTGCCTGCCTCTCTGCCTACTTGTGATCTCTGTCTGTCAAATAAATAAATAAAATCTTAAAAAAAAAAAAAAAAGACTCTCCCTTCCCATGCTTCTCCACATCTAATCACAGGATCCTCTTTATTTCTAGAAGGAAACAGTCAGTGGTGTCTTGGAAAACTGGCATTAGGTAGCTTGGGGGTGGGATCGGGAGTCCCAGTGCGTAGCACTTAGTGATTTCCGTGGTATGAATACTTCCGCCAGGCCAAATTCAAGCTATCAACTTGATGTCATTGAACATGGAGTTGAGAAGAGCGACACAAAGTCAGCTGTCAAGAGCCACAGCAAGTGGGCTCCAGGGCTGTCGGCCTAGGCAGAGACGTGACAAGAGGGATCCGTGGAATACTGGGTACAAACCAGCAGCAGGGCCTCTGGGCCCTGGGCACAGTGCTTCTCCCTACCTCATGGACCTTCCAGGATCTCCACTGGTTCATACTTCCGTGCTCCTGCTGGGCAGCTGGCCAGAAGCTCAGGGCAGGTGTGACCACAGCCCAGCTGTGACTGCTCTTCTTGGTAAGGGCAGCCTTTCCACCTCGGTGCTCCCTGCCCCTGTGAGCTCCCTTTTGCCTCCAGGAAAAAAGTTTAGACTTCTTAGCCTGTTGGACAAGGTTTGCCCCCAACCCGGCACTGCCTTCCTTTCTTGCTAATCAGATCCTCCAAAGTGTCGATGCCCAGATGACCTCCATTCTAACTATCTCACAAACATGCCTTACTCAGCCCTGGCACCACACCTTTGCATGAGCTGTTGCCTTTCTGGAATGCCATTCCTCTGCTTTTCCATGGATGGGGAGGACCATTATGCCTCCAGGCCCGGCTCAGAGGCCCTTCTTGGGGCCAGCTGTTCCTGGCTGCTCCTGCCCAACTGCCCCCTTCCCCCCTGACTTGAATTGTTGGTTAACATTCAAACGAAATGAAACTGACTTTCTTGAGGCTATGAATGTTTTATCTCTCTCTGTCCTCTGAATCGACTTAGCAATGTGTCATAAAGCCTTAACCCATGCGAACGAATTCTAGGATGAAGCACCTAGCGAGACACTAAAGACACATGGACACATGTCACTCAAGAAACTCATATCTTAGTGAAGGAGGCAGAGAGAAAGAAGAAATGACAACTGTCACCGCGGTGGGAATGTAAATTAGTACAAGCTTTTAGGAGAGCCGTTTTAATATGTTATCACAATAGTGAAAATGTGCACCTTGTTTATCCTGAGAATTCCACAGCTATCAATGTAGTCAACATGAAACAGACAAGGGCCCTTACACTCATCACTACTGTTCCTCATCTATATCAATAAAGAGACTTTTCCAGCATCGTGAGAAGAAAGTAAAAGGGGGAAAAAAAATGCCTGGATGGATTGTTCCAGATTTGCTGAGTGGGTGTGCATTATTCCCATATGTGATTTTTACTTGTGCTTTGTATGTATCTGCAAAAATATCAAACCGGATCAGTCTGCAACTTCCTTTTTCACTCAAGATTGCTGTCGGGATCTGCCCATGTTGATTCGAGCTTGCTCGAGACTTCTCAACCTCAGCACCAGCGACACTCGGGGCCTGCTAATTATGGGGGTGGGGGGCTGTCCTGTGTATCATAGCAGCAGCCCTGGCCTCTACCCATTAGATGCTCACCCCTTGCCCCCAGTCGTGACAACCAAAAATGCCTCCAGACATTGCCACTTGTTCCTGGGACGCAGATAGAACCTGGGGGGAGGCAGAGTCTTAGATCATGTGTCCTCACTGCTGGGAAGGATTTTGTTGCAGGGACACGCTTTAGCTATCTTCCTATCCGCCTATTGATGGACTTTGATGTTTGCTCCAGTTTTTCTTTTCTTTTCAAGTTTTGTTTTTTGTTTTTTGCTTTTTGTTTTTTTAATTTTAAGCGAGCTCTACACCCAGTGTGGGGCTCAATCTCAGCCCTGAGATCAAGAGTTGCACATATCACCCATGGAGTCAGCCAAGCGCCCAAGTGTCTCTCCATTACGAATAATTCTGAGTGAAAAGTCCCCTGTATTGATTTCCTTGAGCCCAGTGGTAGAGTTTCTCCAGAACAATTACCTACAAGTAAAACATGATGTCATAAGGTGTTTATGATGTCTTCTAACGAATGGAAATTTTACGGCTGCTGCATGATCCAATTCATTAGCCTTTTCCTTGAGGGTTTCTGGCTTTTGTGACATGCTTCAAAAGCCCTTCCCCTTTTAAACCTTTGTTTCGCATGGAAGTGATCCTGGCTAAAGGAGGAAGGTAACCGTCTATTTGTCTCAATGCCATTTATTGACACAGACTGAATAATCTGCATCCATTTTTATAGAAGTCATGTGTTTTTGCCGATTGAGAAAATCTAGAACTATTATTTGTGGGGGGTGGGATAATGGAGGTTACCTAGCTCCACTGAAAACGTTTTCAATAATCAACACGTTCTGTGTCATGGAAGAATAAGAGTAGTTAGAAAAAGTAATGTGGTCAGTGCTTTGATGCCAGCAAGCTTGGTGCTTGGTGCTTGGTTACAAACACCTGCAGTGGGGGGTGCCTGGGGCGCTCAGTGGGTGAAGAGTCTGCCTTGCGTTCGTCCTGGGATCGAGTTCCGCTCCCCTGGGGAGTCTGCTTCTCCCTCTCCCTTTGCGCTTCTCCCTGCTCAGGCTCTCTCTGTCTCTCTCAAATAAATAAATAAAGTCTTAAATTAAAAAAAGATAAAAGAAAAAAGAAAAACAGAACAAACACCAGCAGCGGGCACCTGAGTGTCGGCCAGGGAGAGGCTCGGTGGGGTGGGTGCCGGTGGGGCTTTTCTAGCTGGGGAGTGGGTGGGGCTTTTCAGTGACAGAATAGCCTCCGGATGGGAACACACCACCACAAGCATTTGTCAGCGGCCATGATCAGAGAGTCACGGCCTTGTCATCCCTGAACAATGGAGTCGTGGAGTCGTGAGGGTGAGTTTTAGGGACAAGGGTCCCGATCACCAGCTGTGTCATCCCTGAACAATGGCCGAGGGGAAATGGCTCTTCGGGTAATGGCTGCAGGGGATGACTTGACATCTCCCAACCAGAAGCAGATGACTACACTGGCAGCCCTGCAAGGGAGGCCAGCTGATCAGGTCACGGACACCCAAGGCTAGGACTCCTGTGACTGTCTGTCAGCTGGGTGCCAGGGATGGGCACCAAAGGCATCCCTGGCCCAGAAATGGCCCCCAGCAATGAGCACTCAGAGGTCCTCTCCTAGGGGTGCCAGGGAGATAGTACACTGTTTGTGACCATCTTCCCCATTAAGAACATCAACTCCAAGAGGGCAGGGATCTTTTATTTTTTTCCCAGTTCCCAGTGCCTGACACACAGAGGTTACCCAACAGGTGCGTGTGGAACGGCCGAATGAGGGCGCAAGACATCATCATGACTTCCACTTTCCCCTTCTTTTTCCCTGATATTTTCATTCTCAAGTGGCAGATGGATGGGGAAACGGTAGGAATTACCTGGATCACGGCCATCAGCCACCGTCACTAATCTTTTGATTCTTGTTCCAAGTCATTTAAGTGCTGGGCGTCCAACTCAAACGACATAGCAAGAGGCAGCCAAGAGAATCGGGATCCAATGGTTCTAACGCTTGTCGCTTCTTAAACCGGAAATTTCCACACAGCACCGATTCTTCCGGCAGATAATTGGTCCGTATTTGGTCTCTTTCTTTAGATGGCCTTTGCTTTTTAAGATCGTTGATTATAAAAACAGGAAGCAGAGGACAAGATGGGGTGCGAGTGATTAAAAGAGGAGAGTCATTTACTGACTCAGCCACCGGGGGTTGGCTGCCCACTGTGTGCCGGGTACCAGGAACACCATCCTGAACAAGACAGTCTGTGCCCTTGAGGACATACAGTCCTGAACTGACAGGTACTGAGTGATGTATGCCAAGGGTTTACATGGCTCAGCTCAGATAATCTCCAGAACAACACTATAGGTAGATTCAGAAAGATTAAGTAATTTACTCAAGATTGGACCCCTCCCTGAGGGCTGGAGGGGCTAGGACTTGGACCCACTCAGACTGTTTCCAGGGCCTTTGTCCTTAACGTTTGTATGTTTCTCCTCTGGAGCAGGTGAGACAAACCCCAGGCAATGACAAAACAGTGATGACAAAGCGCAGATGGGGTCACCGTCAATCAGTGCAGACAAGAACAGCAGCACATAGAAGGGACCTCTCATCCGAGCTTGGGGTGGGCAGGGAAGGCTTACAGAGGGAGTGACAGGGGTCCGTAGCCTGGCAAGAGAGAAGGCAGGGGCTTCTGCATAGAGGAATGCCATGCATAAGACCAGAAGAGAGAAGGTTGAAGCCCACAGTGGCCTTCTACATGCAGAGCATGGCCCTAGAGAGCGAGAGGCACGGATGGAGGCAAAGGTAGCTGCTGCTGCTCCCCCTCAGCCCCACTTCCCTCCTGAGGGCTGGGGGTGCATCTCCAGTCCAGGTAAGCAAAAAGGCCAGGTGTGGCGCCGTGGACATTGCTGTCCTTTTTGCTCCTCTTTGGTCCAAAACAGCCGGCAAGTCTTTGGGGGAAACTATGCACACTGAACACATTTTTTCCTTGATTTTCTTTCAAAAACCCGGAGAGGCATGTCTACTGTCAATGCTGTAAAACTCTGTGGAGCTAGGAGTCCCTCAATGTCCACTCCAGGATGGTCAGTGGATTCTAGCTTCAGGTGTTCTGTGACTCTGGATGAGAACTTTATGACTTGTAGAACATACAGTAAGGGTTCAATAAAATAGCTACTTTTTAGTAGGGAAGGAGGGAAAGAGGGGGAAGGAGAGGGAGAATAGGAAAGCAGACCTGTTCTTCAGCGTGGAAGTCTCACTCCACAACCCCCCAAGCCGGGCCTGTCTATGTCAGCAGTTCCCTGAGAGTGAACTTGGGAAGTCTTGGAGTCATGTATGGTCGTCGCCATGACTGGGGCTTCTGATAATTCTCACACAGGAGGCGTTGTGCAGAGTGAGATTCTCAGCAAAAATTGCTTCATGTAACAAAATACACCCTGCTGGACATTTATGGAAGTGGAAAACCCTATTTATAGTTATCTGGGCCTAGACTGTAACTTGATTTTAAAGATTTTTATTTATTTATTAGAGAGAGCACACACAAGCAAGCAGAGTGACAGGCAAAGGCAGAGGGAGAAGCAGGCTCCCCACTGAGCAGGGGGACTGGCACGGGACTTGATCCCAGGACCCTCAGATCATGACCTGAGCCGAAGGCAGATGCCCAACCAACTGAGCCACCCAGGAGCCAAGAGTTGAGAGCTTTATCAGAGCTCTCTGTCAAGGGGCTAAGCTATATATTTTTTTTAACCTTTTGAAACGCAAAAGTGGTGGTGTATATAGATTTTCTTCATTGCAAAACTGGATTTAAGGTTACTTCCACACTTAACTTCTTAGAGACTTCTAAATAAAGCACATTCTCTGAACTGAACGAATCAAGAAGGTCGGGAATATAATAGTGTCCCTCTGGCTGTGCGTACTCAGACCACAGCCTCTGGCCTCAATAAGGGGAATTTCCCAGAAACTACACTGGAGTTAGGCCCTGGACTATCTCATCCTGGGAGCTATCCTCCCACGTGATTTCAGGTCACACGATAGGGAGGACACTCCTACACTGACTCTAATAGAACCACCTCAACACTCAAAGTCAGCTCAAGTGACAAACTAACCAGAGCAAGTGTCCCCAAAATGCAGGGCACAGAGAGGGTTGTTATTTCATTTAACCTTTACAATCACTTGAAAACTGAAAACTATGATCCCAGTGTCACATGCCTGATGAAAGCTTGAGTCAGGATTGAACCTGGAATTTCCGGCTTCAAAACCCAGTATTCTTTCCATGGTAACCCATCACCTGCCTAAGAAAATCCTGCAGCCATACCCCAGTTGAAATAAATGTTCTAGCTGTGGCAATGGCCAACATGCTTCTGAACAAAGAATAACTTTATCCACTCGACACCCACATCCTTTTTCTTTTTTTGAAAAATGGGAGAGCCTCAATCCAGTAATCAAGCATACTTTTTTCCTGAACTGACATCTTCCTCTTCTCCAAAAAAGATATACCCCAGTCTTCAAAAAGGCCTTTCCCATATCTTTGAATAAGAACAGGTTAGTAGGTGTTAACCTTCGATTATTACTTCAAGAAGAGTCTTCGTTATTCTGCAAGACTAGAGGTGTCCCAGCTTTACTATTTAAACACACACACACACACACACACATTTTAAAAAAGTAAGTTCCAGGCCCAGTGTGGCACTTGAAAACTCATGACCCCGAGATAATAATCAACTGCTCTACTGACCAAGCCTGTGGGACACTGCGAGAGGTGTCAGCTTTAGACGAGTGGTTCTCAACCAGGGGTGATTTTGCCCCAGGGGACAGTTGGCAATATGTGGAGACATTTTTGGCTGTGAGAGCTGGGAGAAGGGAGCATGTACACCGCAGTCATCTTGTGAGTAGAAGTCAGGGATGCTGCTTAACCACCTACAACATACAGGTCAGCCTCCACAAGTACCAGCCCAACTCAAGATGTCAAGAGTGCCAAAAGTTGAAAAATCTGGCTTCAGATCCATAAAATACTCTTCTGTTGGGGAAGAAACTGCCAGGCGCTTCCAGCTGGGGAGGAGACTCGTGCTACGATGGAGTGGTGGTGTTCTGCTTGTCAGAAGCCCAACAGCTGGGTGCAACTCCTTCCTAGCAAGTGTTCTTTCATCTTAGGAAGTTGGGCTCTGACCCAGGCAAAACTGAAATTGGGGAATGGTTCCCCAGGTCACACACACCAAAAAAAAAAAAAAAAAAAAAAAACCCAAATCCTTTCTCATCAGAAAATTTTTTTAGAAGTTTTTGGATTCCAAAACAAATTATTCAGAGTTTCATAATAAAACATAACAAATTGCACAAAGTTAGAACCTCCTATAATCCCACTACCCAGAGATGGCTGCTGAGTTTTGTGTGTGTTCCTCTAGGCTCTCCCTAGCCGTATGTTTCTATCCGTAAAAAGAGAGGACAACAGGGACAGCTGGGTGGCTCAGTTATTAACCGTCTGCCTTTGGCTCAGGTCACGATCTCAGGGTCCTGGGATTGAGCCCCTCATGGGGCTCCCTGCTCAGTGGGGAGCCTGCTTCTCCCTCTGCCTGCCGCTCCCCCTGCTTGTACTCTCTTGCTCTGTCAAATAAATAAATAAAATCTTAAAAAGTAAAACAAAGAAAAAAGAGACTTTTTTCTGCCACTTTCCTTCTAATGTATCTTACGCATGTATCCATACCTAGATATACAGTGTTTCACTGTAAGAGAACCATGAAGTCCTCATTGACAGATACATGGGTTACTTCCAATATTTTGCTATTAATAAAGAACAAGAACTTGGAGTGCCTGGGTGGCAAAGTTGGTTAATCAACCAACTCTTGATTTTGCCTCAGGTCATGATTTCAGGGTGGTGGAGTTGACCCCCGTGTCGGGCTCTGCGCTCAGCACTTGAGTCTGCTTGTTCCTCTCCCTCTGCCCCTCCCTCCCCTCTCTCTCTCTCTAATAAATAAAGTCTTTTTTAAAAAAGACCCTGAATAACCTTTTACTTTTTCATTTGTGCACTTGTGATGCCTCTAAGTCTTGAGGAGTGTAAATGCTAAGTTCAAAGTATATGTATATTAAAACGTATCTGTATCATAAAATAAAAAAGATCTTCATTTGCATGTTTGTTGGCCAAGTCCTTGTAGCTCTCAGATTGTACAGAAAAGCGAAAGTTGTCACACACAAACATTCACTAATGAATGGACTGTTTATAACATTAGTCCCTCCTTGCTTCATAAGTATCAGAACCTGGAGTGTCCATCTTACCCATTCTTCTGTTTGTCTCTAACTATAAGCATATGACCAATGACAGGTTAATTGCGATAACTGCAAATCTTGCAAAAGATGGTAGATTTGATAAACGACAAATAATGCTAGAAAACTGTTCAGATCTAAAAAATGTGGCTCTGGCAGACTCAGACCAGACAATAAAAAGGGAAAGGTGATAAAGTGATCACCAATAGATACTTATAAAAAAGAACAGTGTGGTTCGGATGGTTGGGCATCTGCCTTCGGCTCCAGTCATGGCCTCCAAGTCCTGGGATTGAGCCCCATGTAGGGCTCCTGGCTCAGCGGGGAGTCTGCTTCTCCCTCTCCTTCTGCCTCTCCTCCTGCTCATGCTCTGTCTGTCTCAAATGAATGAATAATATCTTTTTTTTTTTTTAAAAGAACAATGTGAGTATTAAAGATTGAGGCCCTTAAGAAAACTGAGAAAGACCTCAAATATTTTTGCAAAATTTTCCTCTATGATTATGCCACAAAAATTGGAATGGGAAGGATACTGCAGCCAGAGACACAGTGTCCCTTGAGAAATGCTTCATTTGTTCTTTGTTCATTACAAAAGTGTATCTGAAATTAAGAATATGCTCTTATGCTTTTGTTTAGTTTTCATGACAGTCCCAATCAGACTTCTCTCCTCCAATCTGCAGCACACACCATGCAATTCTGGTCCCCATTTTAAGTGGATTCACTTTAGGTGAGCTTTTTCTGGTGTCAATTCTCCTTAAGCTAATAAGCAGGGCCTCCACCCAGAAGCCCAGGAGGAAGGCTGTGTCACAGCACTCATGCATGGTATGTGAAGCAAAATATTTCCTACAACTGTCTGATCCTTACGGGGCTGATACATCACAGGTGACAACTAGGTCCCTTTTCTTTTACCCTCTTATGAAGCTAATGAGGACAGAATGAAGAAAAGAGTCTGTGCTTAGTTTGCCTTGTGCCATTATTCCCAGCTGCCAGCCTGGGTCCAGAAATTACAGGACAAAACACCCAGCTGTGCGCTCTTGATACCCTCACAGGCCGGGCCTCACAATCCACCCCGGGTCACTGGTTAGCATTCCTAGGCTGAGAAAGGAAGCACACCACCACGGGCCCTGAAAACAGCCATGAGACCTTGCGGCCCTTTAATCCTATGGTACATAGTAGTTTTGAAGAATATTGTTAAGGGCCGTAAGATAAAAGTGTCATAAAACACATTTGGTTCGAAGTCTATAAACAATATATATATATATGTACACATACAACCTTCTCTCGGGCAATTTTCAAATAAAAATATACTTTCTACAGATAGCCTTAGAACGTCAAAGCTGAGAAGAACCCAAACAACTATCTAAACAAACTGCATCTTACACATGAGGAAATTGAAGTCCTGGGCCAGGGGTCGGCAAACTTCTTCTGTAAAGGGCCAGAGTGAATAGTGTTGATTTTGTAAACCCTGTGGTCTCTGCTGCAACTGCTCAACTTTGTGTCGCACAAAAGCAGCCACAGACAATACATAAACAAACGTGTGGTTGTGTTCCGATACAACTTTATTTATAGACACTGAAATTTGAATTTTACATTATTTTTCACACACTACAAAAATACTGTCCTCTTGATTTCAGCCATTTAAAAATGTAAAAACCATTTTTAGCGGGCCATACAAAAACAGACGGTAGACTAGATCTGGCTCTTGGGCCATAGTTTGCTGACCCCTGTCCTAGGCCACTCTGACACCCAAGTGCAATAACACTCTGCCTGCCATGTTATACCTTCTTTGCTATTTGCTCTACCCATCTACATCAAAGACTCTGATCTGCTTCACCAGAAAGTGTACCATCTGTTAAAGTGTTTTCTAAATTGTAGGAGTAAATATTAAGATCTATCAGAAACATATGCCAGGCCACAATTGAAAGAACATCAATACAATGCCATATTGTACACTAAATTAAAAACAGTCGACATAAAAATACAATAAATTTGAGAAACTCACTAAATTTGAAAAATAGGCTTTATTTTAACCAGTGGTATTATATGACATCCTATATGGCATAACTGATTACAGCCAAGTTCATGAATACAAATAAAATAGCAGTGTCCCTCATTCTCTCTTTTGCTTTCTGTTCAGAGAAATCAGGAGATGCGAGCACGATGCTCAGAAACCAAGGACTCAGCTCCAGCTGAGTCCAGGCTCCCAGAACATTCAGCTTCCTAATGCATATACAATCACATGTGCAAAGACCTTTATGAAAAAATATTCAGAGCAGTATTTCTGTAGGAAACCACACTAGCATTTATAACCAAACATGGCTGATGAAATTCATCTTGCTGTGGATTGTGAGGATTTGAACTGTATATAAAGGAGATGAGGCCTTTGCGTTCATTTTCCTTTAAAGAGGGGGAGAATCCCAGGCAAGGCGCCATCACAGTCAGCCTGCCTCCTGCCTTCTTGCTCCAGTTGACTCAGAGGTCCTACCCTGTCCCTCCGGAGCACACGTACCACTGCGCTGTGATAGAGAAATGGAGACATCTTGTCCCAAATATGAGATTCTGTCACACAGCCGATAGTGGAAGTGGCTCTACACATTCTTATTTCACAAGAGGTTAAGATACATGGGCCCTTATGTAGCACAAGATGCCCGCAATTCAGGAAATTATGAAAAAACAACTCTTCTCCACCCCTGAGGATATTTCACCTTTATAAAGTTGAAAATATAAAATATTAGAATAATTTGCCCTTTCCCCCCATCAAAAGGAATCACATTCTCAAAGGATTCCTGCAATATACAAAATTCTGAAACAAAATTATTTCTCCCCAAACCAAGACCAAGAAGTCAATGTTAAGCTGCCAAGAAGACCCTCTTCCAAAGAAGGGTGGAAAAGACACCTCATTACTTTTTTTTTTTTAATAACCATTTTTAGACAAAGATAGCAAAAGGAGTTTCTGGCCTCATGAGCTTTTATTGTTCACTTTGATTTTCAGCATTTCTTAGCATTGGCTATTGGGAGTGAAGAGAACAATTGTTTTTCAAAGTCTGAGATATTCCTGGGAAAAGCCCTAATCTTTTTGGCTCCCCAAAAAGAGTTTGTCGAAAACCAGATGGCAAGAATGAACACGCTATTGACCCATCTGTTCCATTTCTTCATAGTTTTCACATCAAAAGCACCTGGAGTATCAATTGTGTTCAACACAAAATAGTACTGGGGCTGGAGAGAGGATGATGTCACCTGCCCTTGGCATCAGCCGAGGTGACGTGGGTTCTGAACTAACCAAGAAGTCTTCACTGGCAAACCTGCCTGGCACCAGGGCCTCCCGAAGGGAACAGACAAGCAGCTGTGCATGCTCAAATAGTAAGACGTGCAAAACACATCGTCACTCTGCTGGGAATAAAGAGTACACAGAAGTACACTGACAGCAAGAACCGGCTTCTGCCTGCTGGGGCTAATGCGCAAGAAACCTCTGCGCTGGAGTGGAGCGGAGGCGGGGAGGCGGGGGGGGCGGGGGGGGGGGCGAGCGGAGAAATGGCAGCCTCTGGGGCGGGGGCAGAGAGAGAGAGAGAGAGAGAAGCACGCACACGCATGCGCACACATGCACACACGACGCCTCTGAGGGCTCCCTGGTCACTTCTGGTTCGCCAGCGGCGGTGGGACAAGCCAACTGCTTGCCAGGCTCCGCACGTGGTCGGTCGGCCTTGCTGCCTGAACTGTCTACACTTTCTTCTCTCCTCTTAAGGCACAAACATATTTACAGTTTCGCACATAGCTGCTGAGTTCTGAGAATCACACTAAGCAAATCAATCACAGACTAGCGCACAGAAGGCAGTTGGTCCTTCTTGGCTGCGCGCCGTCGCTGAGGGCTGGCTTCCGCGGAAGCCCGAAGGTGTGCGTCCCCTCTCTGGGCCACTATGGGCTGTCAGCGAGACTACCTCCCACCTCCAGACAAGGCCATGGGAGAGGCCAAAATGGCAAAAGCATGACTGGGATCTGGGCCGTTTAGTATCTTTATTTTGCACGTAACAAACCCGAACAAGACGGCAGCCCTTGCCTGCCTGAGCTGACTCTCCCAAGGGGCAAGCAGAGGCCGCCTCGGAGCTTCTGGGACTGCCCCTGAAGCCACTGTGATCATAGTTTGCTCCTATTCTCTTACCCTCCCACAAAGACAGACACACACATGCACACACACAGGAGTACACACACATACATATACATACATATACGCACGTGCGCGCGCACACACACCCCTTCCACCATGGAGGAAATCTTTGCAACAAGAGGCACTTGAATGATATTTGGAGAGTTCCCATGGAAAGGCCTTCCCCTCACAGTGAAGTGGGATCAACAGAACAGAAACCAGGTTCTCAGGATTCCATCTCTTCTTGGTCAAGGGGTGGCGGCACAAAGCTGATGACTTCATCGTAGGTCAGGCCTAAAACCCAGGAAGGAAAGGTGGGATGTGAGAGTTTAGACTATTCTCTTCGCTGGTAGGTACTCTAACTTCTAGGCTCAAGATCCTTCCTTCCTGTCCAGGCTAGTGCTTTGATGCACTACTTCAAATAACCCCCTCATTGCTGATGTGTGATAGCCTAATGGAACATGTGATCACAGAAGTTCAAGGATACACCAAAAAAGAGCTACTTTGACTTATTTGTTACACTCAGCAGGGCCTCCTTTCTTACAGCTCTCTGGAGAAGGTGCTCAAGAATAACAGCTCTTCCACAAGCTATAGCAACAGGTAATTCTGGTTTGGGGGATCCATCTGGAGTTTTGAATGTGCATTTTATGCAAAGAATCTGAAGCTGGACATACAGGAGACATGGGTTCCATGTATGGCTGTGTCCCTAACTAGGTATAGGGTAACAGACACAAAATAAACTCTCTATCAATTGTGAAACTATAATTCTAGAGTTCTAGCGACTGTAAAACTTTGAAAATACCTTATTCCCTACTTATCTCAGACAGATACTGTAAATGCAGATTCTGCCTTAAAAACCTCAAAGCTCTATATGGCTGTTAAGGGGCTGGGTGCAAAATCAGACCAGACATGAGCACCTTAAAGGTCCAGACAGTGTCCTCATCTACATCAGAGGAACATACCCGCTCTGCATCAGAGACACTAGTTACCAGTTTTAACAAGTTGGTTATAACCAGAAATTCTGTTTTCCCACAGCTTTTGGACAGTGGCTCACCTAAGAAAGATTTTTCAATTTAAGTCCTCACACTAGATGTTAATCCTGCTCTCATAACTTACTTTTCCATTCATCTATAAGGAGGTCCCTGCTTTCAAAGGACTGATCATAAGGGTCAGCTACTGGTTCATCATCAGGATCATGGTACTGAGCAAAGTAGGCGTGTGCAAGGGCTTGGGCTGCCGTAATTCTCTTGTCTGAGTCCAATACAAGCATCTTCTCCAGCAAGTCGACAGCTTTCAGTCCCACGGATTGGAAGGGAAAAAAGAGTTTTTAACAATTAGCAAAAAATTAGGCCTTATTAAGCAAACACGGTCTTGAATCTTCATACTGAACAAAGAGAATACATGCATTCTCCCCCCATGTGTCTGCTCTAAGAAACGTTACTCCTTTTCTTCTTTATATGTGTGTGTGTGTGTGTGTGGATGTGTTTTGTATTAAGAATACATTACTAAAGAGGAATTTTTAAAAATACCTGAGACTGTTTGAACAAGCTTTTGTGGAACATCAATGTCAAAGCGTTACCACGTAGTCAAACTGTGTCAAAAGGAAAGCCTACAGGCGCCTGGGTGGCTCAGTCAGTTGGGCATCTGCCTTGGGCTTGGGTCATGATCTGGGTCCTGGGATAGAGCGGGTGTTGGCGTCAGGCTCTCTGCTCAGCGGGGAGTCTGCTTCTCCCTCTCCCTCCCTGCCCTTCCCCCTTACTCTCTCTCTCTCAAATAAATGGATAAAAATCTTTAAAAAAAAAAAAAAAGGGAAAAAAGAAAGAAAGTCTATAACCAAAGTAATCGAGAAAAGGTAAGCAGGGTGGCTTTGTAATTTTTTGTACTTTTTTGTCTCCCTGGGCTTTTTATTTACTAACATAAGGCAATGAATATTCATCAAATAGATCTCCCAACAATGAACAAATTGAGGGTTTTACATGGGTGTGTGGGCAAGGCAAGGTATTTGGATAAAGAAAATAAAAAATTTTCACTATGAAAAACTTCAATATACAGAACAGTACAGCGAACAGTCATAGGCCCACTACCCATATCCAACAATTAACATTATTTATTTCCCTATCTATTTATCCATTTAACTCTAGTTTTTTTGCTGGTTCATTTTAAAATAAAATGATAGACATGATGCTTTACCCCTAAGTATTTCAGCATAAAGACATCTTTCTATATAATCACAAACCATTTTATCTGACAACTAAATAATTCTCAAATATCATCTAAAATCCAGTTTATGTTAAAATTTCTCCAATTATCCCAAAGTTGTCTTTTATCCCTGGCTTCTTCAAGCCAGGATCCAATTAAGGGCCACACACTGCATCTGATTGGGCTTCCTAGGGTGAAAAGTACTGTGTGCAATAACCAATACCTTGGTGAGGAATAAGGTCGGGGTAAGGAAAAGATTCTTCTAAGATCCTGACAGCTAGAAAGACACACACTATATCAAAAGGCAATTCAAGTGCTCACTTCGACAGCACATATACAAAGGACAATTCAAGTTTTAATTCATGTTTTGAGAATAATAGTCAAACATGAAGTCAGTGACTGACAAAATACAGCTGTCGTTGTTTACATCGTTGGTGTGTTCCTGCTCAGTTAATATGCTGGGCACAAGTTCGTGGTCAGTAACACCATGTTCTGTCTGCAAGAAGAAACTCTTTGTATGACGTCACTGTTTGGCAGTGAGCTATTAGGCATGTTTAAATTCTGAGAACTGCAGTGCTGAGCACCAGATGGCCCAAAGCCTCCATTCAACTCATTGGCAGTCTGTATTGCTAAGTGGTATCCAGTTCTTTTGAATGTTTAAATGTCATGAGTCCAGAGAAGGATGGATGTGACCTAAATAAGCTACTGGGACACATACATGCCCCCCCCCGTACCCCCACCCCCCAAAAATGAGTTAACAAATCTCTTGGAGTTGGCTAACAGGAAGTCAAACAGTGAGCACTGCCAGGTCTGAAACATGAACTGGTACGATGAAAATACATTCGGAACAGAATGACAGACAAGAAAGCTACCAGCATGCAGCATAATTTCCCAACATGCTAGAGTATTTACAACTCAAATAGAGCTTGTCACAGATCCTTGAACTAGGTAATACAGTTCAAATAAATCCTACAGAGCCAGTAAGATCATACCAGGGCAGATGCAGACCTAAACCAACTGCCTAAAATTCTGTATATACCCCAAATGAGTCTTTGGACTCATTTTTGGATGTGAGAGTGGCCCAACTGAGATCTGGCCTACTTACAATTTCCAAGGCTGACACAGACTCACCCAGGACTGCCCACCATCTCAAAGAATGTGAGCATCTCTGCCATTTTAAGAATTACCACAGTAACACTGAAATCGTTAACGGTCACTGTGAATGAGGTATTTAAAAAGGGAAAACTACTGAGCTCTCACTACAACTTCTGAAGACGGCATCGTGACTATCCACTCTCAAAGGAGAAAACTAAACCTTTGTTATTAGTTTTTGGGACCCAGCAGAGGGATGACCCACTGAGAGAGTGGAGCACATACCAGTATAACACAATCTTCAGGGAAGTGAGAAGGTTGATTAGACCATTATCATACCATGGCTCCCCTTCCTGTCTCATAGGAAGGCCTGGTCTGATTTTTCCATGTCTGCTGTTAAATGGCATGGTCTACTGCACAATCCTTGAATCTGGGAAGTAGGGTCTTGGCAATGCCACTTCTAGGGGCCAACCAAAGCACATGTTAGACCCCAACTTTAAGGAATAAATCAATTCCCTTTTTAGCCAAGGCTAAAGCAGCCACTACTGTCCCATCCCTCTGCTGAGGATCCCAGAAATGATGGTGGCAGGAAGGAATATGGAGCCATTCCTTAAAGTCTGCGGTGGCAAATTCACTCCATGAAGAACACAGAATGGTTAACTCCCTGTGGGAAGGGCAGAAGACGAGGAGAAAGGAAAAATGCATGAAGATGGCAGGATCTGTGGGACTGGGAAGCTACAGGCAGCTCAGGGCGCACTGCAGGGAACTCCTGGGGGCAGGTCCTCTAAACACCCATCTGTTCTTCGGTTGTTTCTGCCCTTGGCTTGGGACACCACAAAACACCAGCAGTTGTGAAGTCACGGCTTTCCTCTGTACCTCCTTCCTCCTGTGCCCCTCTCAACATCCCCACCATTTGCTCTCCTGTCTTCACCATAAAATCTCATTTCCTCTACCAAATTCTAGGACCATATAAATATATAAGCATATCATGTGATTAAAAAACCCAACAACACAAACACAGATAACAAATGGCATTACTTACCACCTTCCAGCACTTAATTAATGGTACCCTATTTAATCAAAAGGAAAAACTCTTCTTTAAATCCCCAGTTCATGTCATTAACAATTCAATATTCATGCAGTGAAGATATGATCAACTTACCCAAGGGATTGGCACCAATAAATACATTTGCAAAGTTCATTTTCGGCATCTGGGTCAAAGACTGAATGTAGTTTCTTGCCTGCAAATATAAAACATTTTCAAATGGCTTTGTTTAATCATGTTAATGCTCCCAGAGTCTCAGTCCTGTCAGGGAACAAGCGTTCACTGACAAGGTCTACTAGCTTCAATGTTTATGACTTGTCTTTGATATTCAATGAAAAGATTTCTCTCTTATTGCCATTCTAACTACCTTATGTATGATCAGCACTTCTGTTTATTCTGGCTATCTCTCACGGTTACATTTTAAGTGAATGAGAATGATAAGCAATTAAGTTCCCTTTTATTAGCTTTCTGATCCAGGGATCAGAAGTTTAAAAAAAAAAAAAATGAGGCCAAGATATCTAAGAAGTTCCCCTTTCTGAGACAGCCTTCCTAGAAAGCTAGGGATTGGGACTCCTAAAGAGAGTCTAGGACCAGCAGTTCTGACGGCACTGGTCTCAGTAGGTACTTTCAGTTTGTAAAAAGGGTATCAGTGCTAAACCTTAACAAAGTAATCTTGGTAATAACAAAGTACACATAAGCCTAGTATATTATCCTAAAAGTCTTGAACGCATTTTAAAAATACTAAAGCAACTTAGTAAGAGCAACAAAAAATAATGGATTTTTAAGTTACATGACCTATGCAGAAATCTTTCCCTTACCACTTAGGAGGTATGCCTTACGCAAGTCTCAACTGACTTATAAGTGACCTCAACTGCAAAATATTAATTAGTATTAGTATTTGGCTTGCCTGTATCATACAGTTATCATGATATTCAAATAAGACAAGGCTCATGAAAAAGCTTCAAACTAAAATTTTGATACAAACAACATTTATATTACCAGAATAGTTGTTACAAGTTTGGTCCCTATGGTGGAACAGGCTTGAGTTTGAATCTTGACTTGATCACTTTGGGCAAGTTACTTATTCTCGTTAAGGCTTGAGTTCCTCTTTGATAAAATGAGATTCACAATGCCTACTCACGGGGCTGCAGTGAGGACTGGAGATAACCAACCAGTACTTCCTTAGCACAGTATCTGGTGCAGAGTGAGAACTCAACAAACATTAGTTGCTTTCCCTGTTGCCTTTTGAAGTTTGCTCTCACTCTCTAAGGGTGTTTCAACTTCACAATTTCTGAACTCTACTCAAAGGAACTTAAGGTGTCAACTACTTTTAAGGACTGATAGCTCTACCACGGCAAACCCGAAAACTTGACCAAAAACTAGTCTTGAGAATAATCATATAAATACAAATATAACTCATAAATGTGTACTTCAGATATTAGGTATTAAACTGTTGCTAGGACCTTCCCTATTTCAAAACATAAATTCCACTATCAGTCCATTTGAGTAGTTGAGATAGAATTTCTCTGAATCTGTCTTAACCACTTTAAAATCCTGTTTTAATACAGCTCAACAGTAAAAGAGTGTGTGTGTGTGTGTGTGTGTGTGTGCGCGCGCGCACGTGTGCGCACGCACGTGCACTCACAAAAGCCTAGAAAAATCTCTGGCTACTAGGACAACTTCACCTTCTTAGTCCTTGTATGTGTAGCAAGAAGGGGAGGCTGCTTTGGTTGAGAATCTCTCCAATTTGAAAAGAAAGTTCTAGGAATTGAATATCCACATGTCTGTAATCCTTTCCTCCTCGAGCACACAGATGAAAGGATCAAGGGAAGACAGAAGTAAGAGAGACCTGTCTCATGCAGAGCACAGTCATCCCTCCAATAAGATAAATAAAGGTATATTTTAAAACTACCTGAATATAGCTGAAGCAGAAACAACACTGCTGGGAAGGGCCTCTGTGACGACAGCCTGACTCCCAAAAAGATTAAGGGCACCCTGTTAAGAAATGCCTAACCATCTCTGATAATAAAACCAGTATCAGATTAATTAGAAAGAACTGATAAAGATGATGAATAGCCCTATGTAAGTTGTTTGCATTTATTCCATATTATTTGCGTATTTTCTTTTGAATATAGTACTTATCAGTGTTGGATCTTTTATAGACTTGTTTTTTTATCTTGAAGGAAGAATCCTCTTTGGGACATCATTATAAAAACTTGATGACTAGGAAAGCAACCTAGCGGTCCTCAGTTCAATACCCTTCCAGCCTACAGTCATCAGATGCTAACATACCCTCACTAGGAAAACACAATAGCCTCTTGAGCACTAAATTCATAAAACCTAAATATAAAAATCATATCACTTTCTATTTACAAGCCTATAAATTATATTCTCAATCCAGAGGAAGCGATGACATTTTCTCCCAAATGTCAGCATCCTGCCACAGCACAGAGGTACTCATCCCCTTAAGCCCTCAAGGCACACGCAAGCACTCAGTGATATTAAAAACCGTGTTGCTTATACAGTGGCAACAGAATGAGGATGTGGCCTTCTGAATTGGATATCCCTATCCAGTCTGTTCGTTCTCACCTCATGGCTTGGCATCCTGTTAATGAGATAAGCAGGGGGGGTCCCCGTCAGACGCATAATCTGCTGAAGCTGGTTAATATCTTAGATGCCTAGTCAAGGGCATTGTTAAACATACAGTGCAAAAAAATAACTTTCAACTCAAGTTCTTAAGAAGGCCACAAAAGCCACCCCAAAACGAACAAAAGAAACCCACTCCCCAGTCCCCACCCCCCACCCCAGGCCTGAGCCCAAGGCTGCGTGTGAAAGTCTGCTTCTGTGGAATGGCATGAGGGTTATTAGGCATGCAGCCCATAACTGGCCATGCAGATAAGGAAAATTACTTTCCTTTAGTTTTAGCATCATCTTTAATGTTAAATATTTTAGGCTCCCTGGAAAGAGACTGCCCCTTGATCCAGGATGCCAGCCAGAGAACTGCTTTCAAGTACTGATGGCCAAAACCTGCTTGCTTAGGGCAGGGGGTGGTGGTAAATGGAGCTGATTCAGAAAATTTTGATTCGGCTTCAGACAAAACAAAATTTTCACTACATCCATTCAAGGAAGAGGTTACATTTTCATGGCACGGGTTCTGGTAACTCTCCAAGGCACTACCCCTCCAAATGTAAGACATGGGTGCCTGTGGGAGCTGATAAGCAATGCCAAGTTTCAAGGACATTAGTAGTGGTACATTTATAAAACATGCCACAAACACACGGTGGTGATGAAGAAAGAGGAGACACGGGGCAAAGTCAGAAGCTAATGGCAAAGACAAAACAGGCTGCTGATGGTAGCATAACACGCCACAGTGATTTCCTCCACAAGTCTCTAACAGGTGACCAGGCTGATTTCACTTAAACAGCTGAGAGGAAGTCTGCAAAACGCTCTGCAGTGATCTGACCAGGAGGAAACTGCTAGGTCTTCCGTATGTACAGGCACGTAAGGAAACGGTATTCCACACTTCTCTCTTCTTGCTGCCCCACCAACTTGAACGCAATTCCCCCTCCCCCAAAATGTTATATTAACTGTTGGTTTATCATAAGTTCCTATTAAAGGAGCACTGATGGGATTTTTAAAAATCAATGCAACTCAATTAAAATCTTTCTATATTCCCTTTCTTCTTAAACTATTAATTCCCTCCTCCGGTTGTAGCAGCAACTTCAAGGAGCACCCTGGTCAGGCAATCACACTTCTTTGTGGCTTCCTTCAGTAATTTTTCATGTTAACTCATTCTCTTGACCTCAAATTCTCTCATGGTCAGAGGACTACAAATATACCTGGCTGGCTGGCTGGCCGGCAGGACAGAGCTAGGACCCTGCGCTCCAACCTGCCTTTCCCAGTCCTTATGCCCAAAGTCAGAGGTAGCAAATTCAAAAGGTGGCATGAAGCCCTTTTAACATTCCCTCAACAAAGTTTAGATTTACCTCGAAACAAATTACATGCCTGGGTGGCTCAGTGGGTTAAGCCGCTGCCTTCGGCTCAGGTCATGATCTCGGGGTCCTGGGATCGAGTCCCGCATCAGGCTCTCTGGGAGCCTGCTTCCCTCTCTCTCTCTCTGCCTGCCTCTCTGTGTACTGTGATCTCTCTCTGTCAAATAAATAAATAAAATCTTAAAAAAATAGTACTTTAAATGCCAATACAACAAAAGGGGCTCACTAAGTAAACCAGCAATAGCAGAATACCAGTTGGATTTTAAAATCTTAGAATCCAGCCACCTCTCTCCTCTCTCTTAGGAATAATACTTGGCTGGTGCATTTCTCTATTTTTGTCTCCATTAGTCAAATAGGTTATTATATCCCCTTCCTATTAGGAAGCTAGGAAAAATATATTTCTAGAGAAAAATGGGAGTCAGTGAAAGGGCTTTTGCTTGCTTAATATGATTTTGTTGTTGTTGTTCTCTCATTGATTACTATAGGTTCTGGGTCACTAACCGAAACAGGCCTCTCCTTAGCTGCCACAACCTATTTATCCCCTTTCTCATAGCATATCCCAATTTGTTCTCAATCAGTGCATCCATTATTGCATTTTCTTACAATGTCCTACTGTTTATTGATTGGATTTCTAGATAAATGATGGCATCTGTACGTTAACTAGCTAGAATTTAAATAGAAATTTGAAAAGAAAAAGAATGATGGCATCACTACTTTTCAGGAGTAATGAAAATAGCGATTGGCTTGCTTTTATTCCATTCCTTCACTAATGAATTTTTCTTTTGATTTTTAAAATCCTTAAACAATTTTACTCACCTGGCTTTGTTATTTACACACCATGTGTCCCCCACACACCATGTGCTTTTAAGATAAACTGGTACTTGGGCAGTATTACTACCACCAAACTAATCTTGTCTACCATTTAAACCCCTTTTATCCACTTGCCATAACCATGTAGGGAAAAAAACCCCAAAAAACAAAAACAAAAAACCTTTCTTATTCCTATATTCATTGTTGGAGTACATTCTATATTCTGACAGCCCATTTTATTATGCCCAACTCTAGAGCTGTTTAAATGTATGATGTGCCCTTTATCACATAAGATAACGGTATCTCATTAGGTTGGGCACCTGATGTTGTTTCTTTCTTAAAAATAAATGATGGATTAATAATAGGTAAATACCACATTATCCATGCTTTTCCTCTTAGAACTTCTTGTGACTAATAGCACATATCTACAGGGCCAATGGTTGGGTGTGGGAGAGGGGACTGAGAAGGAGCTGCTAGTGGCCATTCCCAGACAGGGAATGAATTTACTGTCTTAGTCTCATTTGTATGATTGGTAAATAAACTGAATCTCCTCTCACCCCCACTGCCTTGCCTCCATGTCTTCTGTATTACCAGTCTTTCTCATCAGCACATGCATTTAAAACAAGAAAGTACCATCTTCTCTAAGGAACATTCCTTATCTTCTTTGATTCAATCTACCCAGCTTCTGCATTTCATAAAGCAAAAGAAAACACTCCTTTGGGTTGACACACTGGTAACTCCAACAATAACTTTCAAAATAGTGTGCAATCGCATGAGATTAAAGTTTAGAGATCATGTTATCAGAACATCTGAGATGCTCAGCTGTCTCTGCCAAATGACTCAGTGCATGACTCAGGCAAGTCACAGCTTTTCTGTGCTTTTCCTTCTTCATCTTAAATAAAT
The DNA here is from genome assembly GCF_022355385.1 of Mustela nigripes. Taxonomy (NCBI): domain Eukaryota; kingdom Metazoa; phylum Chordata; class Mammalia; order Carnivora; family Mustelidae; genus Mustela; species Mustela nigripes. The sequence goes on along the minus strand of NC_081561.1, from coordinate 33,397,861 downwards.
AAATGAAACAAAATAATAGAGCCAGCACAGTCTCTTACATCCCACCAAGTGGAAATTCATAAATACACTGGGCTTTGTGGTCTTTTAATGCATGGTCTTTTAATGTACCAGAAACATACCAGATGACAATATTCTTTATGCTAATAAGGGAGATGTTCTTTATGTTATAAGGGGGATCACGAACCATTCAAACTCACCTGCTCAAGCCTGCCTCAAGCTACCCAGGAGTCCTTCCAACTGGGCAAAGGGACCCCTTCAGTCAGAATGGTGAGAGGAGAATTCAGGAAGGCACAACTGGAGCTTGGCTCCACAGCTCTTTTTCCCTTTTAGTCAACTGCCTGGCAGCAGACAGAGGGGAAAAGGGAGAACGGCTGAGCTTTCATGATTTCTCTCTTGTCTCTGGCTCCAGAAAATGACCAACAGCAGAAAATTGGAGCCAAAGTAAGCCAGAGTCACATTCCCATGGCTTCTCTCTAGATCCCTGCTTAGAGCAAGGAAGGCATTAGCTCCAAACCTTTTTCTCAGGTTATTCAACTTGTAATGACAAAGGCAGGCTGTGGGAGGAAGGATTTACTACAAGTCTACTCCAATGGATGTGAGGTATCAGGACTGGTCTGGAGATAGGGTGGAGAAGTGCCCCTGCTGGGAATAGACAACTTTTACAAGATGTTGTGCATTGTCTATTCTAAAACAGTAAAAAGCAGTAACTTCTGGAAAAGGGCAGTAGCATGGACACAATGCACACTTCATTCTTGTAGTGAAGCTAGACTAATACGTGGTAAAGTTCATGCTCTGAGAACACACACTAAATGAAAACTAAAAAGAACTCAAGTATATGTGAAACTTCTGAGAAAGATGATGTCAGGGCTTGATAACAGAGGCATATTTTCCTTTAATCTCTTGGAATGAGTTAGAATCACAAATCATTTACTGGGATTCTACTGCCCAATACAAGCTCTCATGATCTAAGTACATACTCCAATAGAGAACAAAACACACTCATGCATGGGGGCAGACGAGTGCACGTGTACACACACACACACACACACACCCTCATCCGGGAAGTCAGCACAAAAGGGCACACATGCTTACAAACATACCCGGGGCAAAGTACAGATTGATGGAAGGCAAGTGGCAGAGGCTCCCAACAGGGCAGATAATTACAATCAAAGCATCAACTCACAGACTCTGAGGAGATTTTCTTCAAAAGATCAGCCCCTGGGGTTCCAACGAGTCTTAAAATGAGCTTCAACTGATCAATATCTAATGGTGGACTATAAAGGAAAATGTTGGGACAAAATAAAAATAAAAAACAAACGACAACAAACAAAACAAAACAAACAAAATACCCCAATAACAAAAAGTAAAAACCCCAAACCAGGCAAAAATGGTGAATTCGTCTAGATCAAGGCTTCTGCGGGACGGTCACTCCAAGTGGAACACGCTCCTCCTGTACAAAGACTCAGAACGGCACCACACACATATCCAATATATATTCATTTTGTGGATCTGTCAACGTCTCTGGTCAATAAAGCAAAGTGACTTTAGCTGGGTACTTAGCTGCTGAAGACAGCAGGTGCAAACACAAAAGCTTCACTCAGTCCACACCGACCTCCTCACCTTCCACCAAAGCATTAGTAAGTAGCCAGTTAAGCGAAGAGCACTGGTAAGCAGAGTGCTACAAACAAGAAAAAAGCAGCAGAGCACAGGAGCGAGGGCCAGCCAGGGCCACCTGTGTATACTCCCCGACGGTTTAAGCTAAGGAGCTCCTAATATGACAGGACCCTTGACTATCCCAGAGCCTAACCTCTTGAGCGAGCCCTCTAGAAAAACTCTCTACAGGGCTTCCCCCGGCAGAGAAGTGCAGTGAGCGACGGTCGGCCAGCAGAGGGCGCCACTCGCCCACCGCACGGGCACGTGTTCCGGGAGCGCCATGATGAAGCAGGACTCCAGAGGTTTCCACCTCACAAGTGCGGTGACAAAGCTCACACAACCCCCAGGCTCTGAGCAACAGGCTACAGTGTCCAGACCTTTATTCTGGTAGCCAACTCTTCCATACACACTCAAAGTGTATGTGCATGTATTAACCAGAGGCCAAAAACTTTGCATTTGTTCTTACTGCCTTTAGCCTTGCCTAAAAAGGAAGTTAAAGGGGAGGGAAAAAGTCATATAAAATAGCTTTTCATATTCCCTGTGAAAATGAGAGCAGTTTATCTCCATGTCGATACCGACATTCAGAGGAAAAGGAGGGGAGGAGGGCTGTCTTCTGATGCCCGTCACAAATCCCGTCAGCAATCCTGTCAAGCTTCTTCACCTCTCAGGTCCTTCTCAACTTCAGGTCTCAGCTTCAACTTCACTTCTTCAGACAGGCCTCCCCCAACACTCTAAATACGGAAGCCCCCTCTTCCCGGTATTCTCTACCACAACACAATGCTTTCCAACATCAAAGTGCTTCTCACAATCTAGAGTTACTTTGTTTGCTTTCTGTTACCTCCCGAGGGCAGGGGCCACCTATCTATCCCCAGCGCTTTGCTGGCCATCTGCTACATGGTGGGCACTCAGAAGACTTGAGGAGAAGGTGGAGCAGGATGGAAGGGAGGATGGAAGAGAAGACTTCTGCTTATGATTACACATATAAAGGTAATATGGTGTAACTTAAAAATAATGGCCTCCGCAAACTCTAGTTGCTTAAGTTACAGGAATTACTTATGCAATATCACTGGCATCTTGCCCTGTTCTCTTTTTCCCTCCCAGATGAAACTGACTGAAATGGAAGAAAATTCTAGACAGGAGTCAGCAAACCCCAGCCTGCTGCCTGTTTTGAAAATAATCTTTTATTGGAACACAGCCATGCCCATTCATTCACGCACTGCTTTCACCCTACACAGCAGAACTGAGCAGTTACAACAGAAATCACAAGGTCCCCAAACCCTAAAAGATTTACTATCTGGCTCTTTTAAGAAAAGGTTTGTCCAACCCCATCCTAGACCCAAGTAACTTGAGCTCTATAGAAAACAAGGATAAATTAGAAACAAGTCCACTCACACAAATTATTTCTAAATTAAGAATAGTGGAGAATTTCATCATCTGCAAATGGCAAAAATTAGTGTGTTCTGGAGGTTAAAATTTCAGTATTTGAAAAAAATTTTTCAATATTTGAAATTTCAATATTTAAAATTTGACTCTTCGTTCAAAGTGCTGACAAGAAAAAATATCTAAAGCATGCATTAATGCAAACAGAGTAGGGAGGGCAGATGATTACTGTATGCTCTAAAATAATCAAATTATACAACAGTTGAATTTAGTACAGGATCCCCTTTGCCCATTTAAAATGATTCCATAAGTGTTAAGTCCCCTCATGCTCTTCAGGAACAAAATGAAGTGGGTAGTTATCCCACATCACAAAGCATATCATATATGAAAACTGACTACTGACTACTGAAACCAAAAACTACTTCAACTCTCAAACAGGTAGTCTGACAATCAAAAGCAGTCTCTAGAAATAAAGCTGTTGAGATAGGTACCCTCATTCAGGAAACTCCTAGCTACTGAGATGAGAGTCAAGTTTTACTTGGCAGGGATGACCGAAGACTCTGGGCTGAGTTTCTTTATTGCCCCAACTTCACTTCAACATACATGAAGAGTAGGCCACGCCCACTACTCCCGCAGTGCTCATTACAGCAATGAGCTGGGGGCCCTACCTCTCTCTCTTGCTTCTGCCAGCAGGAGACAATCACAAGTGTGAAGAACAAAGCTGCAATTCCTCAGCGCCTCAAGGCCCTCCTGGCTTTGGCTTCAAGCTTCTTTTCTGACTCTGCCTCAGACTATTACTCCTTAATGCACTCAATGCTTCAATCCACACCAAATATTCTAGCCACTGCTCAGCTTCCAGCTTCTTAAACACCCAAGTCATAAACAGAAATACTGTCCACTCTCCCTTCCTACCAAGCCTTTTCTTATTTCTTTTTCAAAGTCCTACTCAACAAGGACTCTGCCATGAAGTCTTTCTAGATATCTTAGGTTCGAATTAATCTCTGCTTCTCTCAATAACTTATCTATACCTCTATTCTCTTTTCACTCTGTCTTATTCTGTAACCAGAGAGTAGGCATTTGTTCCTACCTAGGAGTTCCTAACTCCTAGAACTCACTTTCCACTGAGTATGATCATTCTGTTTTGGGGAACAGCTGCTATTTTGTCTCTAGAACCTTCCACAGGGTAGTTTGATAAACACTGGTTGGCCTGAAAAGACCTGCTGTAATGTGCCTTTTTAACTCCACTCCACCCCTCTGCCTTGCCCTCAAAACCTATAAGGACCATACTCTATGGAAGTCTAACTAGATAAAAAGATAAGAAAAGTTGTTTCATTTAATATCAGGCCTAACAAAGTTTTGAACACGCCATCTGAAGTGTTTACATCATAGAGAGTATACAAACAGAGGGCCACGAGTGTGTAAGGGTCATGGACAAAGACAGCTGTTTCAGCATGATAGCCAATACTCAGATTAGTAAACACACAATGCAAAATAGAAATCTACTCAGAAGCTAAAAGCACTTGCATGAAGGAAGTCAAAGCATGCAGACCCCGGAAGAAATCACCATAGGTTCTCCAAGAGCTGGCAAATCCACTGAAATACAGGTCAGTCTTCCAATAGTACCGGCTACTGTAAGGCCACTAGCATTGGTCCAGGCAGTTAAGGCCAGAAGGCGCTTCAAGAAGCTGCATCAGCAGAGCAAAGCAAAATTCACATTATGACAATTAGTTATTTCCACAAGTCATCCTTCATAATTGGTTTAACCCCCTTTTTTCCCTAGACAGAAGAAATTTTCACTATTAGGTAAAATGTGTTTTATTGGTCATCATCGAACTATTAGAATTTAAATCCCAGATCTCCTGGTCCTTTCTGAAACAACCGCTGAGGCCAAAGCCTTTTCTTAGGCTCTCTGTCATAAAAGTAAAAGGGAGAACGAACAGTTAGGGAAATCAACCTAAGGGGACTAGGGTAAACACAGGGAAAATGAGAGAGGACTGTTCTCTTCACTTCTAAGTGTTCTAGGCAACTCTGAGAAAGCGTCCACAGGCCGGAGAGTTGAAGATGAGGACGAGAATCAGTGGCAGGACCCCTGCAGTGACCACTGTGTGTGAGCTGCGATTTTCAATGAGACAAGACCCATACAAACCCAGAACATCCGTGTTTGGAGGGTGGGAGATCCTCCTGGTGACGGGATGGACTATAAGACTCGGCCTACTTTCTCTTCTTCTTGGTTGTCAAAATAGTCACTTTCACTGTCACACATAAATTCCTAAGACACTCTACTCTAGGTACCTTAGGAAAATTCCAACCTTTCCTGGGGAAAAAAAATTCTGTATTTTTCAAGTCGGGACAAGAAAAGGCAAATAATCTAGTGAAATATTTCTCTTCTTCAACATTTATTAGTATACTTGCTTTCAGTGTCTAAAGTGAAACTACTTTTTTTAAATGAGAGAGAACAGGGACACCTGGGTGGCTCAGCTGGATGAGCACTGACTCTTGGCTTCAGCTCAGGTCATGATCTCAGGGTCTTGAGATCAAGCCCTGCGTCAAGCTCTGTGCTTGATGGGGGGTCTGCTTGAGGCTCTCTCTCTCCCTCTGGCCCTCCCCCACTAAAATAAGTAAATAAACAAAGAGAAAACAAGGATGCCTCAGTGGCTCCCTTAGCTGGTAAAGCATGCAACTCTTGAACTCAGGATTGTGAGTTTGAGCCCCATACTGGGAGTAGAGCCTACTTAAAAAAAAATAAAAATAAAAAGTCTTTTTTTTTAAAAGATTTTATTTATTTATTTGACAGACAGAGATCACAAGTAGGCAGAGAGGCAGGCAGAGAGAGAGAGGAAGGGAAGCAGGCTCCCTGTTGAGCCCAGAGCCCGATGTGGGGCTCAATCCCAGGACCCTGGGATCATGACCTGAGCTGAAGGCAGAGGCTTTAATCCACTGATCCACCCAGGTGCCCCCCCCAAAATGTCATTTTAAAAAAATGAGATAATGTTTGAAACCAGTAACTACAAGCGAGGAGTCGATGTGATAGGAAGGGGTACACCAGAAGTTTTTAGCTCTATTAGCATGTTTTATCTCATGATCTGGGAGCTATGAACACTGGTGTTCATTATATTATTCTTTGTCTTTTTATAAGTATTTCATAAAGTGTTTGCAAAAATCAAAAGAAGAAATGAATAAAGCAGAATCAAGGAGCAAATTTAATACACTAATGAAATTCATATGGCATAGGCAGCAGCTAATGACAAGTGGATTCCCACTGTCCTCTAGTTAATATCTTAAGAGTACCACTTCTATTAAAACAAAAGAAGGAAAAAACACATTTTACACATTTACACATTTGGGAAATTCATGTGATCACCTAGAAAGGAAAACCACAGCAAGCAAATGCTGTGATCTCTGGAAGAGAAAACAGTATTTGGTGGGTAACAGAACTAGCTGTGAAATTCATTTTCTCTCTTCCTTTAGGCTATAGACTATTAAGTGTTAGTAAAACTATTTTCTAACTGGTCACGCTTCTCAAAACAATGGCGTCTGAAATAAGTTAGCAATAAACCTGAACAGAGATTCTGTATCCTCACTCTCTTCTAAATATGAACTTCTGCCAGCGGTGTCCACTTGCTATACCTAGTCAACGAAGCTTACAAGGCAGGGCTTCATTCTTTAAATAAATAATACTGTTTTTGAGCTAGATGGAAGAAGGGTTCTACACAGTCATGAACGAAATAAGTTTCTAACCTAATAACATATAATGAGCTCTAAGACAAAAATTTGTATTTCTTATACCTTTACGGGAACTCAAGGATTAATAACAACTTACTAGAACAACCTACTAGAGCCAAGGATTATTAACAACCTACTAGAACAAGATTCTACTAAAAGAATCTCCCAAGGAGGACACTAATCACACACACACACACACACAAAAATAGAAAAAGGCAGAATAGAAACAAGACTAGTAGAGATCTAAAACTGCACTATCTAATTCAATACCAATCACATATGATTGATTAAATTTACATGTAATCTAAATAAAATCTAATAAATTTGAAGCTCAGATTTAAAACACTCATAAAACTATAAACACAAAGGAACTTCCCTGAGTTTCTCTGATACCTCCTCAACATGATAAAGAGCATTTATGAAAAATACACAGCTAAAATCATAGACAGTGGAGAAAGACTGAAAGCTTTCCCTTTAAAATAAGAAGAAAACAAGGATGCCCACTTCACCAGTGCTATTCAATACTCTACTGGAAGTTCCAGCCCGAAAAACTGGAAAGTGAGAAGGAAAACCATCTCTATTTGCAGAGGACACAATCCTATGTATAGAAAATACCAAAGAATCTACCAGAAACCTTCTAGAGCTAGTAAACAAATTGAGTAAAGATGCAGTGCCCAAAATCAACAAAAATTAGTTGTGTTGCTATACACCAACGATAAACAGCCTGAAAAGGAAATTAAGAAAACAATTTCAAGGGAGCCTCAGTGGTTCAGTTAGTTAAGCACCTGCCTTCAGCTCGGGTCATGATCACAGAGTCCTGGATCGAGCTCGGCATCAGGCTCCCTGCTCAGCGGGAAGTCTGTTTCTCCCTCTCCCTCTACCCCCTCCACCCACTTCTTCCTACTTTCTCTTTCTCTCAAATAAATAAAATCTTAAAAAAAAAAAACAAATTGAAAAACAAAAAGAAAAAAGAAAGCAATTTCATTTACAATATTTTATTCTAGAAGAATAAAATAATATCTAGGAATAAATTAACCATGAAGGTGAAAGATTTGTCCAATGAAAATTATAAAACATTACTGAAAGAAATTCAGAACTAATAAATGGGAAGACATCTGGTGTTCATGGATAGGAAGACTTAATATTGTTAAGATGTCAGTAATACCCAAAGTGACCTAAAAATTCAACACAATCTCTATCAAAATTCCAATAGCCTTTTCTGCAGAAATAGAAAAGTCCATCCTCAAATTCATATGGGATTACAAAAGACCCTGAAGAGCCAAAACAAAAACACTTGACAATGAGAACAAAGTTGAAGGATTCACAATTCCTGAATTCAAAACTTACCATATAAAGTTTCAGAAATCACAACAGTGAGGAACTCCTGTAAGGATAGCTATATATAGATGAACAGAATAGAATTAGCTTATAACAGAAGTGCCAGGCCCATTCAGTGAAGGGAGAAGAAAGTCTTCAACAAATGGTACTGAGACTACTGGATTTCCACATGCAAAAGAATAAAGTTGAAACTCTAACTTGACAGTATATATAAAAATTAACTTGAAATGGATCAAAGACCTAAATAAAGGGGATAATTCTTAGCAGAAAATATTTTTAGTTTATCTTAGTAGAAAATCATACAATTCTTAGTAGGAAACATAGCAAATATTTACAACCTTGAATTTGGTAATCTATTCTTAGATAGGACATGAGCAACAGAAGAAAAAATAAATTGAAACTTCAAAAAACCCAAAACCTTAGTATATCAAAGGACATTATCAAGAAAATGAACAGAGAGCCCATAGAAGGGGAGAAAATACTTGCAAATCATATATCTAATGAGGGTTTAACATCCAGAATATATAAAGAACTAAAAACTCAACAATAAAAAGACCATCCAATTAAAAGATGGGTAATGGGCTTGAGCAGATATTCTTCCACAGAAGATATACAAATGGACAATGAACACAGGAAAAGATGCTCAACATTACTGGTCCTTAGGTAAATACAAATTAAATTCGCGAAGAGATACCATTTTGTACCTACGAGGATGGCTATAATTTAAAGAAAGGGAGGAGGAGAAGGAGGGGGAGGGGAGGCAGAAAAAGAGGGAAAAAGTGTTGGTGAAGATGGTGAAGATATGGAGAAATTGCTCATACATCATCGGTGGGCAAAAATGGTGAAACTACTGTGGAAAACAGTTTGGTGGCTCCTCAAAAAACTAAATACAGGAGGATTACCAAACAACCCAACAATTCCACTCCTAGGTACATATTGCAAAGAATTGAAAGCAGAGGCTCAAACAACTGTATGCCAATGTTCACTGCAGCACTAATCACAATTGCCAAAGGTGGAAAGAACCCAGGTGTCAATGAACAGATGAGTACATAAACAAAATGTGGCATACACATACAATGGAATAGTATTCAGCCATAAAAAGGAATGAAGTTCTGATAACATGCTACAACACGGATGAACCTTGAAAACATCATGGCTAAGGGAAATAATCAAGAAATACAAGAACAAATATTGTGTGATTCCATTTATAAGAAATATCTAGAATAAGCAAATTCAGGAAATAGAAGAGAGGAAACCAGAGGCTGTGGGAAAGAAGAATGGGGTAGTTATTGTTCAATGGGTACCAAGTTCTAGTTTGGAGGGATGGAACCATTCTGGAAATAAGATAGTGGTGATGGCTGCACAATTTTGTGAATGTAATTAGTGCGAGTGGACTGTATATTTAAAAATGGTTAAGATGGTAAATTTTGTGTTAGCCACATTTTACCACAATAATAAAAAGTTAAAATGGCAAATTATGTTAATACATTTTACTGCAGAGATATGTTTAATCAGTTCCTAAGTTTCACTAGCCATATTTTAAGTGCTCACTAGCCACATGTGATTAGTGGCTACCAACCACCACAGTGTAGCACAAATATAAAACATTTGCAACACCACAGAAAATTCTATTAGCTAGTGCTCATCTAGAAGCTAAAGACACTAGTTCTAAATGCAAGCTCATTAATAAATGAGGAAAACGGGGAGAAAACTGCCCTCAAACAAAGAGCATGCTCTAGAGGTTCCCTCGGCATTCAGTTGCACATAAAAATCATAAATAAGCAGTAGCTGCACGCTTTTGTGGGCAAAAGCAGCATGGTGGGGCCAGCACACTCTCCGGAGGTTTTAAGAAGAGAAGTTCTGGAAATCAGGGGAAGAGGGTAACAAATAAAATAATGGAAAGAAACTGTGACCTGAGTTATAAATAACAGTTTGGGATCTATCTTCTCTGGGTCTTGACTTCCTCACATCTATAAAAAACAAGGGGTTCAATTAGAGGTTTTCTAACATCCTTCTAGGCTCCCAAGTAGGTAAGTCTAAATTCTTAACTTTCTGATCTCATTGGTATCTTTAAAAAAAAAAAAAGAAGAAGAAGAAGAAGAAAGACTGCTTAACTAAATAATTTTTTATGATCAGCCTAAAAGCTTGAAAGTCAAGGTCAGTGGGGTTAAACTCTGGTACCTGCTACCTTCCAGAATCAACTGGGACTTAAAAAAATATGTCAAAGCCTGTGCTTTGGCCCACACACCAAATAAAGCTGAGTCTCTGGGGCAGTGCCCAGGCATTTGGAGTTTCTAAAAGCTCTCTAAAGTATTCTGATGAAAAACAGGAGTTGAGAACCACTCTGCTAGTCTATAAGCAATTGCACACTTCAGGCGAGGAAAAAAAAAATAATAGCACTTTCCTCCTTCCTTGTCAGGCCCAAAGCTACATTCCAACAGATGGCAACTGACAAGACGGGGGTTATGTATATTTCAAATACAAATCCTTTGAATTTGATTTTTAGGATCCAGGAGAATATCTGTTTCAAAAAGAGCCAAGCAGAAAAGAAATGGTGTATTACTAATATAAGAATTTTGAAAAGAATTTGCATGCATTAAAAAAAAAAAAAGCTCATGGTAAAAAATCTAAATGATAGGTTTTCTTTTCTTCTTTTTTTATTAACATATAATGTATTATTTGCTTCAGGGGTATAGGCCTGTGAACCATCAGTCTTACACAATTCACAGCACTCACCATGGTACATACCCTCCCCAATGCCCATCACCCAGCCACTCTATCCCTTCCTCCCGCCCCCCTCCCCCCAGCAACCCTCGGTTTGTTTCCTGAGATTAAGAGTCTCTTATGGTTTATCTCCCTCCCTGGTCCCATCTTGTTTCATTTCTCCCTACCTTCCCCCTATCACCCCCCCCCGCCTCTTAAATTCCTCATATGAGAGAGATCATACAATAATTCTTTCTCTGATTGACTTATTGCACTAAGCATAATACCCTCTAGCTCCATCCACATTGTTGTAAATGGCAGATTTCATTTCTTTTGATGGCTGCATAGTATTCCATTGTGTATATATACACTACATCTTCTTTTCCATTCATCTGTTGATGGACATCTAGGCTCTTTCCATAGTTTGGCTACTGTGGACATTGCTGCTATAAACATTGGGGTGCATGTGCCCCTTCAGATCACTACATTTGTATCTTTAGTGTAAACACCTAGTAGTGCAGTTGCTGGGTCGTTGGGTAATACTAGGTTTTCCATCTAAAGCTCACAGAAGGAAAAGAAGTATGCATAGCAAGAGAACACTTCTTAGAAAGTTATCCTTCCTTTATTTTATTTTTTCGAGAGTGTGCGTGCGTGTGCAAGAGCAGGAAGGTGGGCGACAGTGGGCAGGGGGAGAGGGAGAGAGAATCTCTAATAAGCTCCACGCCAACACAGAGCCTGATGTGGGCCTCAATCTCACAGACCTGGGATCATAACCTGAGCTGAAATCAAGACTCAGATGCTTAACCGACTGAACCACCCAGGTCAGGTGTGCATGAAAGTCAGCATTTCTAAAAGAGTCAAGGCATCAGGAGGCAGGCAGCTGTCTGTAGATAAAACCACAGGGCACAACTACGTTGAAACCTTTCTATCAGCAGCCTGCCAAGGGGGTCCATCCTTCACTACCTGTCATGAAATATAAATAAAACAAACAAAAATTAACCTTTAATGATTCATAGGTAGACAACAGAGTGGGAAGGTAAAGGGAAAAACTATTTCCCAAAAGTCACTAATGAAGATGATGGCTAACATTTCCTGGCAGGCTCTAAGAACCTTCCAGACACTATCTCACTGGATTCTCACAGCCACCTTGCGAGGTATATACATTTAACATTTTATGGTTAAGGAAACCAGGAGACAGAGGTTAGAAAATGTGCTCACAGTCATGCAGCTGGGGGCAAAAGAGGCAGGATATACACCCAGAAGTCTCATTCCTGACTATGTGCTCTCAACTAGTACACCCTGCTGTCTCTCTTGCTTTCCACCACTCTGGTTATCTATGTAGGCAGAAGAGTCTGCAGCCGACTGAAGACAGACAGAGACAGAGATAATAAAGGAGACGAGGGGAGAGGGCAATAGAGCAATGCATCACAGTAGTAAGCTTGGCAAGACAGCCTAAAGGATGAGACTCTGAGATACGTACCTGAGGAAAGGAGGAATTACAAAATTTCCCTAATTCTCTTAGCCTGGACTGTAACGTATATACCACAATTCTAAGACGAAGACATAAGGTGAATGAAGCAAAGGACAAAGGAGAAACACTATGTATTTAAAAAACTAAGACTCTGGGAATGAGAAGCAGTAAGTATAGGGAGACAGAGCTCTGTATCAAAGCAGAAATATTCAGAGGGATATAAACAGCTTTGCCTGAGGGGGCAGAAGTTTTTCAGTTCCTTAGGAAAGTACATTTCCTCTAGCAGAAGATAGTTAGAACTCATGGATAGATAACATGAACATCACAGTCACCACAGAGGTATACCGTAAGCAAGTAAACTGATGTCCTGGTTTATAAACTCAGTGAGTTTGCTAAGGTCTCTACGCTTTCAGGTCTCTAAGCATGAGAGATCACATTCATAGCATAACTGCAGCATCTTTAAAGCTCTACCTAACCCATTCCTGGGCTACTCAGGTGAATTTTACAAAAATCTTCAAGCCTCATTCTAGACACATAAATCAACATTCTTTCTCACCTGAATGCTTTCCCCAATCAAAGTAATGAGAGTTCCAACAAACCACATTTTGCTGGTATTATTTCTAAACCATGAAATGGACACGCAGCAGATAGGAAAGGACCTAAAATAAAAGGGCCATGAAAAACTATAAACTAGATAATAGTCTGGAAGTAAATTAAGGTTTGGCTACACTCTAGACTAAAAACAAAATTGTGCTGGGAAAAAAAAAAAGGCACATGGATAAGGTCAGACGACTTTATCACTTCTTGTTTTTATTATTTGTTGTTAAACAACAAACATAAAGAGAGTCAGCAGGTACAGTATCATAGGGACCAAATAATAATCTTTTTAACATGTAAGCCAAACATAAAAGCTAAAGATATCCCTGATTTGTAAATGGGTACCTTGTGCTCATTAAGTGTTGTACAAGCAGACTAAACCAGTCATTGAGATCTGGAGCTTCTCAGGAATACGCTCAGGTTGCAGAACTGCTTTTAAATTAATACAATAAGCGACTCACTGCAAAAAGATGACATGTGAGAAATGTAAAGAGTTCCCCAGCTTATGAGGAATTTTTCCAACGCGCACAAGTAAATTGAAGCCTCTTTCTTGACAAGGCGAAATACTCAGCCAGAGGGCAGATCTCATAACATGTATCTGAACTATTTAAACAAGTAACTGAGAGCCTTCCCTAGAGATAGGTAAAAGCAATATACTCCCATGGACACTGGAATACAGATAAGAAACAAGAATCCAAAACTTTTAAAAGGATACGGTCTGTACCAGGAAACAATGTTCTTCCAGTCAACAGCTCGGCCATTATGCATCCCACTGACCAAATATCAACTGGCAAAAGTAAAGAGAAAAGGATATACGACATCACTATTATCATACTTGACCACAAAGAGAACTGTAACTAGAGGTGAAATGCTGAAATTAGTATATAATACATTCAAGGTTCAACAGTCATACTCTTCTTTACAGCAGTAAGCTTATTAACCCCACTAAAGAGCTACATAGGTGGGATGTCAAAACATACTTAAGGCAAGAGAAACTGTTCACAAAGGGGGCAGAGATTCTTACTGGCAGAAATGGCAGATTCTCCAAAATAGTGTTGAGAAGTTAAAATTATGACCCCACTGTCTTCAGGTAGAAGTATTCACAGAATATGTTGGAAATCTAAATAAATAAAAACCCAGCTGCTAAATCACAAAGTTCAAAAGCTGTGTATAAAAACCCCACTTTCTCTATCTAAGCAACTGAAATATTTCCTGTTGACTTTAAAAGGACCACTGAGGGGGGAGCAAAAGATGTTTTCTCCCATTCCCATCATCTCCACTTCGGAGAATCCCAGATACACCCAACCAACATGGTGCTAATAAGGTCCTAAGTAACTAACAAAAGCCAATACCTGTCTGGTTGTAATGCATCCAGTTCAGCATGATCTCAGGAGCCCTGTACCACCTGGTGGCCACATAGCCTGTCATTTCATCATCTGTATGTCGGGCCAGTCCAAAATCCAAGATCTAAGGGAGAGAAGAAAAATCAGGCACTGGAACAGTCAAGCTCCTAAGACTTACAAAGCAGGAGGGGAGAACGCTCTAGTGTCTTGGAAAAGGAAGAACAAGATAGCACTTTCCTAAACACACTTCCTAGTCCATGCTTAAAACACATGATAAACACAGCAAGAACTTTAAAAAATAAAATTATAAAAAGCTAAGCAAAAAATGCTACTCCTAGGGATTTACCCAAGAGCAGTGGAAGCATACATCCACCCAAAGGCTTGAGCATGAATATTCAAAGCAGCTGTGCACAGCCCCAAACTAGAATTGAAGATGTCTAACAGGTGGACGGATAAACAAATTGTGGCAAATTCATAAAATGAATACTACTCAGCAACAAAAAGGAATGAACTACTGATACAACACAGAGAGACTTAAAAAATATTATACTAAGCCTAAGTTAGACAAACACACACAAATTCTGTATGATTCCACTTATATGAAATTCCATGAAAAGTGTATCTATTCTATAGTGTCAGCAAGCAGATCAGTGGTTGTCTGAAGCCGGGTTAGGGGTAGTGGAGGCCTGGGCGGGGGAGGGTGCTGGCTAGGAAGGAGTACAAGGCAACTATCTGAAGTGACAAACTGTTCTTTATTTTAATTGTGTTGGTGGTTAAATGGATATCAAAATTTTGTCAAACATACCCTTAAAATGATGCATTTTATTATATTTAATTACGTTTAAAAATTAAAGATAAGAAAAAAAAATTCCAGAACTGCTTGCTCTCTATAGACTACCTATCTCCTATCTGAATTATTTTGATGAGTGGCTTTTGCCCTTTTTCTCTCAGGAAACTGATCTAGTAATTATCTCTCCAGGACTGCTTACTTGATATTCAGACTATAATTTTCCTTTATTATAACTAACATATTAAATTTCCAGCAACTTTATTTTAGAATGAAAACAAGACATCGGATGCCATCTTCAATGTCCTGTAAACTAAAACTTACTAAGTCTATGGTTCAAACTTCAAAATCTGATATTCCTAAGGAATGAATTTTCGGATAAAAAGTCATGGTTTTACAAACCCATCTGTTCCATTAGTCTGCCTGGCTCGTCAAACATATAATTACATGCTGAAACAAACAATTACCAGTCTCTCTTCATCTCACCTTCAGCTCACAGTCTTCGTTCACAGCTAGATTACTAGGTTTTAGGTCCTAGGAAGCAAGTACAGAGAGGACATGATCAACTTTATGATATATGGTAGGTTTTTTTCCTACAGGTAATGATGAAGATCCAAACATAAATGTAAGACTACCCAGCTATCAATGATCTCCATCCATAATCACTGGCTAATCCTAATTAGCCTTAAGTAACTAAAAACAATACATTTTCTTTCTTTAATTGGTTTAAACCTAGAGCAAAGTTACAATCAATCAATACTTCCATGGCTAAATTAAGTTTGGATTAGGATCTTGGCTGAATGCCAGTCGTCTCTACTTCAGTATCCCCTCCTCCCCAAATAATTTAATCAAAATCACAATACATTACCCTGTGAATTATGTCCGCTGAATGGATATACTGTGAAAGAGAAAAAAGTAGGTTAATCAAAAAATTATCTCCAACCCCTTACAGTCATATGACATAGTTGAGGTATATTTTCATGAACCAGTAAGAACTGCTAGTATTAAATAATGGGATTAGAAATGAGAACAAGTTAATTAACAGTAATCTGTACATTTATCAAAACTATGATTTCTATACCATCAACTCTATTCACAGGAGTTAAACGGAATTTTCAACCTGTTTTCTGGTCAGTGCTGTGGAGCTCAGCTAGGATTCAAAGCTGCTAAAAGTCAAAGGTGGCTTAATTTTAAAACATTACTTCCCTGCCCCTCCCATAAATAAACCTGAGGAGGTTTTTAAAGTTTCAACAACACTGACCAGATATTAGATTGTATCAAGAAATTATTACTACTCTTTAGATATAAGAATGAAGTCCTGAGCTCTTGGACATACATACTGAAATATCTATGGGTGGAATGACATTATGTCTGGACTTGCCTTAAAATAATCCAGGAATTGTGAAATACAAAAGAAACAAGATTGACCATATGTTGGTAACTGTGGTCATTGAGTAAATAAAGGGGTTCATTACACTAGGATTATACTTGTGATTTTATGAGTGTTTGAAATTTTCCATAGGAAAGGTTTTTTTTTCTTCCTTTTCTTAAGCCTTGGAATAAAGAAGGGAAGACTATACCTTGAGACCTCGGAGAATCTGATAGATGAGGAACTGAACATGGTCATCCGTAAGCTTCTGACATTTCACAATGTTGTTCAGATCTGCACCCATGAGATGGGTCACCAGATATCTAGAAATTAATGGGAGAGTTACACAATAATCCAGAACCCCTATGAAAGTTCTTATCTTCATAAGACTTCTAAAAGTTTTTAAGAGAAGGCCACTCCTATATGGCAACCTACTGAATAGAAGATATTTGGAAATGACGTATCTGATATAGGATTAGTATCTAAAATATATAAACTGAGGGCCACCCGGGTGGCTCAGTCATTAAGCATCTGCCTTTAGCTCAGGTTATGACCCCAGGTCTTGGGATCGATGCCTGAATCGGGCTCCCTGCTCATCGGGGAGCCTGCTTCTTGTGTTCCATCTCTCACTGTGTCTCTCTCTCTCAAATAAATAAATAAAATCTTTTAAAAAATAAAATAAAATACATAAACTGATACAACTCAATATCCAAAAAATAAATAATCCAATTAAGAAATGGGCAGAAGACATGAACAAGACATTTCTCCAAAGAAGACATACAGTGGTCAACAGACACATGAAAAGATGCTTAACATTACTCATCATCAGAAAAATGCAAAATCAAAACTACAATTTTTGTATTTTCAGAATGGCAACAGTTAAAAACACAAGTGGGCACCTGGGTATCTCAATCGGTTGAACATCTGCCTTGGGCTCAGGTGAATCCTGGAGTCCTGGGATTGAGACCTGCATTGGGCTCCCTGCTCAGCAGGGAGTCTGCATGTTCTCTCTCTCAAATAAATAAATAAATAAAAATCTTTTTTAAAATAAAAAATAAATAAAATAAAAACACAAGAAACAACCAATGTTGGCAAGGATGTGGAGAAAAAGGAACCCTCTTGCACCGCTGGCAGGAATGCAAAATGGGCAGCTGCTGTGGAAAATGGTATGGAGGTTCCTCAAAAATTAGAAATAGAACTGCTCTACAACCCAGTAATCACACTATCGGGTATTTATCACCAAAGTACAACACTAATTCAAAGGGATACATGCACCCTTATATTTACTGCAGCACTATTTATAATAGCCAAACTATGGAAGCAGCCCAAGTGTCCACTGATAGATGAATGAAGATGTTATATATATATGTAAAATATATATAATATATATATAATGGAATATTATTCAGCCATAAAAAAGAATGAAATCTTGCCATTTGAACAATATGGATAGAGCTAGAGAGTCTAATGCTAAGTGAAATAAGTCAAAGACAAATACCATATGATCTCACTCATATGTAGAACATAAGAAAGAAAACAAATGAACAAAGAGGGGAAAATAAAGAAAGACAGATGAACAAAGAAACAGACTTAACAACAGAGAACAAACTGAACTACACAAATCAGACAAGAGGTGAATGGAGTGATGGGTGAAACAGGTGATGGGGATTAAAGAGTACAGTTATCATGATGAATAAAATAAAATAAGATAGCTACCTACTAAGTACCACAGTGAGAGCTAAAAACATAACTACTCATGGTGGGGGGCTCATTTTTAACACCCCTATTCTAACTTTACCACTTACCATCTATTTTCCTAAAAACTTCTATACTCCCTCCTACTTGATGTTAGTTAAAGAGAAAAGAAAAAAGCGAAGATGAAAATTAGAATGATGTATGTTATTATCAGTATCAGTTTTTTTAAAGTATTATTACTTGAGACCTATACAGTGCTACTAAATGCATTGCCATGATAAAGTATCTTGGATTTTGAAATTTATCATTATATTATCACCTCTTTATAAACCAAGTTGTAGATTCTAAAGTAGTACCTTTAAATTTTCAAATTATAATTCTCCTTTTTCAGGATTCCCTGGCAAAAGGATACTGTTCACGGACAATATTCCTGCATTTACTTTAAAGGACGGAGGAACATTATCTATAAGCAAGATGGGGCATTCCAGAACCTCTCCTCACAGGTGTGGTGCTCCTTATTAATCCTACGTGGTCAGATTAGGGAACAATTATATTCAAGTCCAACAGGTTCACCACAGATATTCTAGATGCAATACCTTTTACCCACTCATTACTGTATTACACAGCTATGGGAACATAAAAACCAGATCAGTACTAAAATGGCTGAATTTTTAAAAAGCAGGTTAGGTTTTATCTGTTGTGTAAGAATCACTACTCATTCCTGAGGCTGAATCATAATGTATACCAGCGAGCTATGAAAAATGCTGATTTCATTTCATTTCTATTTTGATTTTTTATAAATTTGGAGGGAAAGAAACCAGGCTAGTCAATTTAAATCTACTATTAATGTGTTGTGTAAATAAAAATGTGTATGACCTCTACACACACACACACACACACACACACAAACACACTGTAGTATTACTTTCTTTCCTCAGAGAGGAACTGAATTTTTTTTTTCTGTTTCATAATTTCCCTGTTAGGATGATAGGGTCAGTTCCCAATTTCACAAAGATCAACAGAACTTGGCCTAGATGTGAAATTAAGATTTTAGCATTTCATATTTTTAAAGTTTGTACAATTATACTACCTTGAGGAAAGGGCAGACTCTAAACATAACTTAAAGAAAAAACCAGACTTTCTGAAATGTTTCATAAAGGCAATTCTCTTGCAAGAAATGTTCCACACTGAACAAACCGTAACTAGATGTAGTCAGTGCTTATTCTGTGCAGAGCTCTTTTCCTGATGCCTGTGTCTCATGGTCTCTTCCTAACAACTCTGTAAGGTTAAGTCCCATTAGCTTTCCCATTTCATTGACAAGGAAAGAGAGACTGAACAAGGATATGTAACCTGCTCAAGGTTAAGAGTGGTAATGTCAAGGATTGAATTGAAAACTGTCTGCTCTCAGGACCATGCATGATCTTAATCACAGCACATACTGCCTCCAAATTCTTCCAGGTGTCTTCAAGTTTAAATCAAGAGAATGATGTTTTCTTTTTTTTTTTTTTTAAGATTTTATTTATTTATTTGACAGAGAGATCACAGGTAGGTAGAGAGGCTGGCAGAGAGAGAGAGAGAGAGAGAGAGAGAAGCAGGCTCCCCGCTGAGCAGAGAGCCCGATACGGGACTCGATCCCAGGACCCCGAGATCATGACCTGAGCCGAAGGCAGCGGCTTAACCCACTGAGCCACCCAGGCGCCCCGAGAATGATGTTTTCTAAAAAGTTTTGTAAGTATCACAATAATCTGGGAAGCGGTATCTCCAGATAATTTCCATAGTAATTCTCAGTACTTACTATCAAAGTTAACCTTTTTTTTTTTTTTTAAGATTTTATTTATTTATTTGACAGAGAGAGATCACAAGCAGGCAGAGAGGCAGGCAGGGAAACGGGGTCCCTGCTGAGCAGAGCGCCCAATGTGGGGCTCGATCCCAGGACCCTGAGATCATGACCTGAGCTGAAGGCAGAGGCTTAACCACTGAGCCAACCAGGTGCCCCTCAAAGTTAATCTTTAATGAAAGAAGAAAGCTGGCAAAAACCTAGCAATATTCCATTGATCACAGTCACTGAAGTTTTTAACCCCAACTGACTCATAAATCTGACAAATATGAGAATGTTGCCAATAACTGGCTAATATTTTACTATCAGGACTTCTCCCAGAAGATCTAGTGTATGGTCACCATATCCATAATATCAATTATGACAAATTGCAAGGCTCAAGCTGAGGAAGAGAGAATACAATTTCTATTTTATAAGTGTACTTTACAAATGATCACATTTTAGGATTTCACATAGTAAAGGATTATTTTCTCAACTTTAAAAAATAATTTTAGAGAGAAAAGGAAAATATCCACTTACAATCTATCTTAATTTGTCTAGAAATAAAACCTAAAAATATTAGTATGTTTGTGCAAAGATGTGAAGCAGTATTACCAATGTAACCACAGTAATTTCTAGTATAACTACTGTGTTTAAATGGTTACCAGTAGGAGTGCCTGGATGGCTCATTACGTTAAGGGTATGCCTTCAGCTCAGGTCATGACCCCAGGGTCCTGGGATCAAGCTGTGCCGACCTGTGTCAGGCTTCCTGCTCAGAGGGGAGCCTTTTCTCTTTCCCCCCACCCACCCTCCAACTCATGGTCTCTTGCTATCTCTCCTTCTCTCTCTCAAATAAATAAAATCTTTAAAAAAAAAAAACCTTGTTACCAGTGACTTAAATCCTATACAGCCAGAAGACCACTGAATGCACAGCCTGAGAAAAAAGAGCATGCTTTTAATTACAATATTCCATCACTGGTCCCATTAGAGATCACATCCATTCTATCACTAAAATTTCCAGACAGAGGGTGAAACATTATTTAAGTATATAAGATTAATCAGTCTAAATAGCAATAACTATCAAGCATTGCTGCCAGGCTACCATTAAGTAAACTAAAAAGCATGATTCATGGCAGAAGTGTCTTGCAGGAACTAACCTAAACACTGTATGTTGTTTCCATGAATCCCAAAGACCAATCCATAACCACCAACTGTCAAATTCTAACTCATCATATATAGGAAGGTTTCCAAAAACAAATCTTCCAACAGTGGACAAAAACAAGCATCACACAAAGTTACTGAATGTTTATGGAAGTGGTATGAAATTTTAAATAGTGTACAGGGAGTGAGAGGAAAATGTAGATCAGCACATTTTAAATAAGTCAATTCCAAAAGGAGCATTCACTGATAACCTCATAATTTCTACAGCATTTGTCTCTGGAAAGCAAATTTAACTACAGTTTAGTGAAGATGTAACTACTATTGTCAGTATTCAGAACACCTCAAATAAATGATTGGAGGTTTGATTTAAGAACAGCTGGAATGCTATCTAGTTCTCCCACCTTTTTTCCCCCTCCCTGTTTATTTTTAAGCTAGAAAGGAAAATCAAATGTAGAACAATTATGATGGACTTTTTAAAGGAATAGGTATCACAGATTTGGGGCCCAAGTCTAGTAAGGGTTCTAAAATACTGAGTTTCTTCAACCCTAGTTGGACAAAGAAATATATTGAAAGTTTTCTTCCAGAAAAGAAACATTTGACAATTAAAAAAAAAAAAAAAAAACTCACACACACACACACAAAACATTTTTTGGGGGGTAAGATAGAGATTTTCCCCAAATAACAGGATGAGTTACAGCTACCTTATTTCAATAATTTATAATTCAGCCAGCCACAAAGAATGAGGACTACATAACCACTTTTCTCTTTAAATGAGAACCTGGGGCACAAGTGGTATGGAATGGAAAAAATATAAATTTTTAAAATTCAAATGACAAGTTCCTTTTGGCTGGAGAGTGAGATGAGGGATACCACACAAGCTCAGATTGTATAATCTGTAAAGACAATGATAAAGTGACTACTTCACAGATGAAGACAGACAGTGTGCTCTTGGACTTACAAGGGACCCCCTTGTGTGTAAGAGGAAAGGAAACAACATATTTTACAATAATATGCAATTGCATTTACAACTAAAGAAAGGCTATCAAAATGAATACTTGAGCAGTTTTCCATGGTAACTTTACTGAGTCTACGTTTCAGCTCTGTGTACTCAACACGCTTTGTCTACAGTGCAAATGCACACAGCAACTGCCAGCCATGCCCACGCATTCCTGATGTCCCAGATGAGGGCTTTTAATCAGTCTTTGCCTCTGAGCTCCAGCAGCCCCCAGCTAAGAGGCCTCTTGTTGGGCTGGAGACCAGGAGCCAAAATAATGTCTAGAAGCAAAAATCCACTGGTGCATCAGCCAAGCAGGACACTCAGCCCATCAGCGTTGTCCTTCCCCCACTGAACTGTTCTGAGGGCTCCCCCCTGCAGCTGCAGGTCACTAATGCAGACGGATACTGTAGGACAATATGACCAGGCTTATGATGGCAAAGAACGTCAGGATGAAAGTATCTGGCATTATGGAGTCCTTAGCCGAGGAGGCCTCTGGATTCTGGGCAAATGTGAGCTGTGAGCACAGAGGCTGTAGCCCGTGGAGAGAAATGGCTCCCACTTTTCCCTTCCCTAGTTCTCCCATCTTTAAAAATGAATTAAGTAGGAGCACCCAGGTGACACAGTTAGTTAAGCCTTGAACTCTTGGTTTTGGCTTAGGTTGTGAGATGGGAGTCCCAGGTCGGGCTTCACACTCCGAAGAGAAGGGGGTCTGCTTGAGATTCTCTCTCTCTCTCTCTCTCCTCCTTCCCTCTGCCCCTCCTCTCTCTCACACATAAATAAATAAATATTTAAATAAAAAATGAATTAAGTAGGACTTTATTAGTCTAAAGGCTGAAAAGATAATTACGTGGCCTGATACAAATCTCATCTTTCACTTTTCTTGTGAAGATGGTCTCCTTTACTTTTTAAATTTTTTTCGATTTTATTTATTTATTTGAGAGAGAGACAGTGAGAGAGAGCATGAGAGGGGAGAATTCTGATCAGAGGGAGAAGCAGACTCCCCATAGAGCTGGGAGCCCGATGCGGGACTCAATCCCAGTACTCCGGGATCATAACCTGACCCAAAGGCAGTTGCTTAACCAACTGAGCCATCCAGGCACCTGAAGATGGTCTCCTTTAAATTTAATCAAACTTGGGGCGCCTGGGTGGCTCAGTGGGTTAAGCCTCTGCCTTTGGCTCAGGTCATGATCCTAGGGTCCTGGGATCTAGCCCCACATCGGGCTCTCTGCTCCGCAAGCAGCCTGCTTCGCCCTCTCTCTCTGCCTGTCTCTCTGCCTACTTGTGATCTGTGTGTCAAATAAATAAATAACATCTTTAAAAAAATTTTTAATCAAACTTAAGAAGCACAAATCACCATTTCTCAAAGTCATTCATAAGTAAAATCTACTCTATGAACAAAAAGGCGAACTCCATAATAAATGGTTTTTAGTACTGTAAACAGCACCCCATTCTGGAACTTCTTTTTTTAAGCACTGATTGGACAACAAGAAGTCAAGAGTCCTCCCCTACCACCCTTCTTTTTAAAGCACTATATAACCAGGAAAAAAACCTATATAGAATGGACATTGGGGAGGGTATGTGCTTTGGTGAGTGCTGTGAAGTGTGTAAACCTGGTGATTCACAGACCTGTATCCCTGGGGATAAAAATATATGTTTATAAAAAATAAAAAATTTAAAAAATTAAAAAAAAAAAAACCTATATAGAAAAAAAAAGTCTCTTCTGTATCTTGTAAACTGGCAGGTTTACTACTGTCAGCCTTATTTGATAAAGCAATTACCAAAAGGCAAAAAACATTTCCATATTTAAACAAAGTATTTAAAATAATCACAGGGATTGACAATTTGTAACCATAAGCCTCCTAAAGACCTCAGATGATCCTTGGGACTTGCTACAGTCTATCTGCAAAACAGCAGCAGAGTAATTCTTTAAAAATAAAAATCAGATCATGTCACTTCTCTCCTCAAAAGGCTTCCCTTTTCATTTAGAATAAAGATAAAAATCCCAGAGCCCTGGGTGGCTCAGTGGGTTAATAAACCTCTGCCTTCGGCCCAAGTCATGGTCTCTCTCTTGAGAGAGAGACAGTGAGAGAGAGCATGAGAGGGGAGAATTCTGATCAGAGGGAGAAGCAGACTCCTCGCATCAGGCTCTCTGTTCAGCAGGGAGCCTGCTTCCCCCTCTCCCTCTGCCTGCCTCTCTGCCTACTTGTGATCTCTCTATATATATTAAATAAGTACATAACAAATTTTTTTAAAAAGATAAAAATCCCTTCAATGGCCAATAAAGCTTTACATAATCCAGTACCCTGTCCCCAATTATCTCTCTGACCTCATGATCTACTTTTCTCCGCTGTTTTCATTCAGCTCCACACTGGCCTCTGTACTCCAGGCACACAGGCCCCTTGCTGAAATTCCAATTCAGCATGGAGTTTTTCACCTCAGGACTTTTGCATTGGCTGTTCCTTCTGCTTGGAGTGCTCTTCCCCCAAATATCCATGGGTCGAATTCTTCTACTCCTTCAAATGTTTGTTCCAAAATTCACCTTCTCAATGAGGTCTATCCTTGGCCGCCCATTTAAAACTGCATCTCAACCCCTACCCTCACACTCCTATCCCCTTTCCCTACTCTACCTTTTCTTTTTGTCTACAGCATTATTATCTGCTAATATACTATCTAATTTTTTGTATGCTCATTCTTAATTGTTATCTATCTGTACAATGTTCAAAGAGGACAAAATTTTTTTTTGTTCCCTGTACTAGAATGGTGTCTGGTAGATAGCAAGCACTCAGTTACTACTGAATAGAACAAATGACCCAGGACAACACGTACAGAATTACTAGTAAGACCAAGACATATAGAATTACTAGTGAGACCAAGCAAGACACATCTTACTGAAATACATATGCCAAAGATCTTAGCTCGTCAGCAGACCAGAAGCTTCTAATATAAGGAGTAAAAGGACCGACCATTTAGCAGCCAAGTAGACAGCTTAACCAGCTTATTTCACAACAAACTATTCTCTTCACTGGAAGCAAAGATTACTGAGAGGTGCCCTCTACTTACCCACATCAACCAAACTAGACCCCTGAGATTCCATATGGTAGAATACTGAGTCTAGTTATATCCCGTATACCCTATGACAGGATTAAAAAAAAATAAAAAATAAAAAAATAAAGCTAGTCAAAGAGAATGCACTGAGCAGATTACAAGAAAACCAGATCATCAACCAGTTACAAACAGGACAGCATAAGGTTATTTCTTCAGTCTCTCCACCAGCAAATATTAACCGTTGAGCACTGAGGATCCAATGATGAAGAGAGGAAGGCAAATATAAATATAAAATCATAATAGAGCATGATTAGAACTATAAAAAGGAACATCAAGGGGCTAGAGAACACACAGGAGAAGGCCCCAACCCAGTCTTAGGAAGGAGTTAACGAGGAAAAGATTTACTGAAGGACTGAAACTCTAAATTAGACCCTGGATCTTCTCCACCTTTTGAAATCAGTTCATCTGAGAAAAAGGGGCATCTTATTGACATGTCAGAAAAAAAAAAAACTCAATGGTACTTTCTTAAAGGATATGTAATTTAGTCAGTTTTCAAATGTAAGTCACTGAAGGCATCTACAAGGAACTTCCACCTCCTCATCTTTCTCCCAGACTGATTCTCTTACATTACCTATCTTGGACACTCAGCCTGTTTTCAAAGAATGAAAGCATGTCTGTAGGCCCAAACAATGAGGCTGTATTTCTTTCACAGTGATTGAGGAAAGTATTATTTCCAAGTAACACTTATTTGCTAAATTGGGAAAACAATTCTTCTCTGCCACAAAAGTCAATCAATCAGAATTTACTTACACAGTTTTTCCAAATACAAAAGAAAAACCAATGGTTATTTATCTAACATTCTCCATTCAATGCAAATCTCTTTTTCGGTACACTTTACATGGTTTCTTCATTTCTTTGACTGACTGGAAAAAATTTCAACCTCTATGCCCCATCCACATTTATCTGTTTCTTCAGATATAGTTCTTACCTTCTTCCTCCACTAAGTTTCTCTCACATTGTGATATCATTTAATACCACATTACAAACTTGACTTGGTTGTTTAGCTGTTTTAGGCAAACATTTATGCTTCACCTTATTAGTAACAGGAAACACATGCAACTGGAACGACTTTGGTTTTGACATCTTACACAGAACTGATTACAATCTTTACCCAGTAAGAAGGATTTGCAGACCTTCAAATAATAATCATAGCCCTGGATCAAGACAAACGTGATCAGAAATAGACTTAGAGCCAAAAGACTCGAGATGGGTGCAGTTCTGTAGGTTATTATAGAGTTCTGTTCATCTCTCTCAAGTGCAGTTTCCTCATCTGGAATCTCTAAGTACTGAAGATTCAACAAGGAAGGAAACAAACTCCCTACTCTATTAGAGCGTGTAAGCCAGAGAGAGGAAAGACACAGTAACAAACATAGGATGGTAAAATCTGCTAAGAACCAAGTGGCATAAGGAATAGACACTGACAGTGGGGCAAGACGCATCTATGGTGGTGAGGGGGAAAGGGCTCCTGGCGAAAAGACCTTTGAGGAGGGTCCTGAAAGAAACGAGGGAGCCAGTTGTGTAGAGATGAGGGTAGAGTGTTCAGGCCCACATTAGAAACCAGGGCAAAGGTCCTACTGAAAATGTGGATGTCCATACTCAAAGGAGAACAAAGCGGCCAGAGGGGCTGGAATGCAGAGAGTGAATGGAAAGACTACAGATGGGGTCAGAGACTGCACAGGAACAAATCATGTAGGATCTTCTGGAACTGCCCACACTGTCTTTTGTTTGATTAATTATGATTTTCTTCTCTCAGGCGCCTGGGTGACTCATTTGGTTAGGTGTCTGGCTTCAGCTCAGATCATGATCCCAGGGGCCTGGGATCAAGTCCCGCATGGGGCTCCCTGCTCAGAGGGAAGCCTGCTTCTCCCTCTGCCTGCTGCTCCCCCTGCTTGTACTGTCTCTCTCTCTGATTCTCTGAAATAAATAAGTTAAAAAATCTTTAAAATAAATAAATAAATAAATATTAAAAATGAAATTAAAAAAATAAAATTTTCTTCTCTCCCATTAGGCATCTCAACTCTATCATCAGGGATCATGTTTATTTACTGTTACATTCCCCAGAGACTAGTCCTGTGCCTAGTATATGTTGGGTATTCAAATACTGAATGAAATCAGGTTAAATGTAAATCCAGAAACTCCCTTTACCTCTTCGGTATGCCCAACAGCTTTTACACTGACATAAAAGGTTACCCTTATTGGTTAAACATTCATTTTTATCAAACGTAACTCTAAACTAGATGATAATCTGCTCAGTGGTTTTCACTCAAACCATGGCTGCTGACTGACCCTGTTGTAAGGTCTTCTGCTAGATCATAGAAGAGTCTATAACCCCACTACCATTTCCTTCTTCAAGAACTAAGGAGAGGTAAGGAACTCAGGTATGAGAAACCTGCAATGTAAAGCTGTAAAGAAAAGGGAGAAAGTGGTAAACAGTAGGGACAAACCGCCTTCCACCTACCATGACAATTCAGTTTTCCTGAAATTTGAGGAAATAGCTCCCCCTAAGTCCAAAAACTCTCCAATGCCTCCTAAGCTTGGTTAGAGAACCTCTATAACCAAGAAGAGATGATATGGTTGCATGAAGACGCAGCTAGCTTACTCTAGGAGTTAGGTTCTGAGACTGGCTGTTTAAAATTCTGGGACTTCTATGGGGAGCTAAATACTTGCAGCATGCATATGCACATATATGCCACCTCATGCTAAATGCTGCCATTAAGAAGCCAACAGAAATGCCCAAATGATTTCCAATCATTTAAAAGGTCTAGCTATATCTCTACAAAATTTTGCCATCTGTACAACCACCTCATACAGCAGTCAAGTACTCGATATACTCATCTTTCAGTTTCACACTTTCCAAACACTGTTAGATTCAGTACCTGCCCATTATTCCTAATGAATAAAACTTACCACCTACCGTTCCTTTCTCAAAAGTACAGTCTTACAAGTGAAGTATGCAGAATGCCTATTAACCAAGAAGTTAAAAATTCAGTAAAAATTAGAATTATATGATAAATGAAAAGTGCTAAGTGAAACATAAAGGCACAAATACACATGACACATAATTCAGTTACTGTAAACATGAAAAGTAACTAGATATTTTATTAATTAGCATGAAAAGTTCATGTTCAAAACTAGTGCCTGCTCTAAAACTATAGAACCACTCCAGCCTTCGGTGTGTTTGATTTGGCCAGAACAGTGGTTTTTTTGTTTGTCTGCTTGTTTTGTTTTAATGTCAGTTTGAGTGCTTTTAGGAAGTACAAGTACTCTATTTTACCAAAGATCCTACCACTTCTATTTATGTTATTTGTCTGACTCATTTATGTTACTTGTCTGACCCTAAAGGTATTTAAATCTGCAAACCTTGTAATTATAGGTGAAGACGTTTGGCCTCTTAAGCAAATTCTGAAATTATTTTGATTTTTCTGAAATTACCACTGTCCTGGACAAGCACAAATTTTTTTCAGTGATACAAACATCATAGAAAAATAAACAATGAAATATTTTCCTAAGGTAACCCTGGGTTTCCATTCTATTTCCAGAGATTCTCTAGTATTAAAAACACTTCAGGGGTGCCTGGGTGGCTTGGTGGGTTGAGCATCGCACTCCTGATTTTGGCTCAAGTTATGATCTTGGGACAGTAGGATCGAGCCCCCATCAGGCTCCAGGCTCTGCACTCAGTGCAGAATCTGTTTGAGATTCTCTCTCCTTCTGCCCCTTCCCCTGCTTGCGTGCTCTGTATCTCTCTCTCTAAAAGAAATAAATAAAATCTTAAAAAACAGAACAAAACACTTCAGAAGTCCACCACCCCAATTTTCATTATTTGTCTACTAGGTTTAATTAGAAAAGCACTAGGGCCCAGAGAAGCAAAGTGACTTGTCCAGGTCATACAACCAAGTAACTCGGTTACAAAATGTTCTCGAGTTTATATCCTTCTCCTAGTAAGATTTTGATTTCATCAAGGGGAAAGATTAGTGTTTCCCATTATTTGGAAACTTCTTCTAACACTCCACTCAGAAAGCATTCAACAAGTAGTACTGAGATTTGCTCCCAAGAGATGAACTCAGTTCTTGTTTATAAATAATCAGATCTCAACTTACACAATGTTTTATGTTAATTATAGCTCAATAAAGCTGGAAATAAATAAACAAATGGCCAGAACCCAGTGATAGTCAAGTAGAGAGAACAGATTCCTACTCAACAGTATTCGTTGAATGAAAGAAATAAATGCAACTTCAGTTCAGTGGGTATCCTTGCAGTCAGTGGCCTTCAAACGGATAAAGGAGCCAAAGGCATAACAATGGATAAAACTTCACCTTTCAAACAGACACCAGCCTTAAATAAGATCTTTTCACATGGAAGAAAAAAACAGGTTCATAATGCAGTTCCATAATGCCTTATTAAGCCAAAATACAGCATTTTCCCAGGTCAGAATCACCAAACCATGTGTTAAATAATAAACCCATCTTCATGGTGCCTAAAATTTTAGGGTATAGCTCAGACTTGATTCAAATGCTTTCCAGAGTAATTCACAAACACATTATTTCAGCATTTCTTCCACAGGTAGGCAGAATATCAAAACCCACCACTCTTAGGGCAGTGAAAATATAATGTATAATATTAAATGTTAATATATCACTATGCGCTTGTCTAAATTCATAGATTAACAGCACCACAAGTGAAGCCTAAGGTAAACTATGGACTTTGGGTGAGCATGATGTGTCACTATGAGTTCCTCCTTGGTAAGAAAAAAAGAAAAAGGGTACCATTCTGGTGAGTGATGTTGACAATGGGAGAAGTTATGCACGTTTGGGGCAGGGGCATAATGGGAAATCTCTGTACCTCCCTCTAAATTTTGTTATAAAGTTAAAGATGCTCTGGG
Organism: Mustela nigripes; assembly: GCF_022355385.1. NCBI lineage: Eukaryota > Metazoa > Chordata > Mammalia > Carnivora > Mustelidae > Mustela > Mustela nigripes. The sequence goes on along the minus strand of NC_081561.1, from coordinate 33,367,844 downwards.
GTGCCTGGGTGGCTCAGATGGTTAAGCATCTGCCTTTGGCTCAGGTCATGATCCCAGAGTCCTGGGATCGAGCCACGCATCGGCTCCCTGCTCCTCGGGAAGCCTGCTTCTCCCTTTCACACTCCCCCTGCTTGTGTTCCTACTCTAGCTATCTCTCTCTCTCTGTCAAATAAATAAAATCTTTAAAAAAAAAAAAATTAAAGATGCTCTAAAAATGTTGTCTTTAAAAAAATAAAAATGAATTTTAAAGGAAAAAAAAACCCCACAACATTCTGCAATATTCTTTTCCAAGTATAGCTTACAGCATGGCTCAACAATTTGAAACACACGTGCCCTTGCCTGGGTAGCATCCAATATTCTTTGGAAGCCTCCACATTCCAGTGCCAAGCAGGGCTGCAGGTTTTTAGTTATGGCCTATTTTTCCCTTTGTTTTTCCCTATGTTTCCCTTTGTTTCTTTTTTTCTTTTTTTAAGACTTTATTTATTTGAGAGAATAAGAGCGAGCATGAGCAGAGGTGAGGGGCAAAAGGAGAAGCCCTCCCAGCTGAGCAGGGAGCCTGAACACAGGGCTCACTTCCAACACCCTTGGGATCACAACCTGAGCCCAAGGCAGACACTTAACCAACTGAGCCAGCCAGGTGCCCGCCCTTTGCTTGTTTCTTAAACTTCCATTAGAAGGATAAAGGTAAATGTGGGTGGAAATTCTCACACCTGGACCACATTCTTCACTTTCATCTTCTATTCTTAGCCATATCATCTTCCAACTAAGCTCACATGGTGAGGAAAAATTTGCTACTTTTTCTGCTTCTTTTATATTTCATGTTCTATATTTTTCATTTTTTTCTTTGACCCTTTCATTAGACAGAACACACAAGCTCAAACATAGCCCCCTGCTTATTCTTTGGGAAAGGAGCAAACGGTGCTTGCACTCAGCCTAGGATAAATAAAAGTGGGAGAAACTGAACGCAGGATAAGGGTGGGGAGAAAGTGATTAAGCTCAGCACTGGGGAGTCGAGGTTAAGAAAGAAGCAGCCGTGGGGGTGCCTGGGTGGCTCAGTGGGTTAAAGCCTCTGCCTTCGGCTCAGGTCGTGATCCCAGGGTTGTGGGATCGAGCCCCGCATCGGGCTCTCTGCTCTGCAGGGAGCCTGCTTCCTCCTCTCTCTCTCTGCCTGCCTCTCTGCCTACTTGTGACCTCTGTCAAATAAATTTAAAAAAAAAAAGAAAGAAAGAAAGAAGCAGCCATGATCTGCAGTTTTGTGTTGATTTTCATAACAGTCATCTCTTTCCAGGTAAGAATGCCAAAAATTACAAGAGGACAAAATGTATAACTCTGAATTTAAGATGTTCCTTTTCCCTGTGGTGGAGTATAACTGTGAACTGGGAATGTAAGGGAGATGGGCTAATTCAGCTACTGGGGAAGCTACAGTAGATAGCTCCTACATACACAGGAACACCTGCCAGAATTGATCTCGTACTCACGCATGTGCAATCTGGACATGTGAGGGCATTAATGCCCTCCCGGAGCAAACCCTTGCCAACAGGCCAGGGGCCAGGAGATAAATGCTCCCCATCTGAGGTGTATTCAAATTGCTCCCTAGAAGATCCTGGTAGTTTTCAGCCCAATTGCCCACAATGGTGACCTACTAAACAAATATTCTCACAGCAGCCTTCTCTCCTGTTTCATTTTCCCAAACCTCCACTACCGATTCCTGATAACCTCAGGCTAGCAATGGGAGAACAAGCACTGGGCAACAGCTTTCTCAATACATGAGGCCCACCGCCTGTCTCAGGACAGAAATCTAATACTTCAAGCAAGCAGGCAGGTCTAGTACCATTTATTTCCATATGCAAGTGGGACAAAAGGGAGAGAAGAATTTATATGGAACCAGGGCCTGGTTACATTGCTTGATGTGAATGCAATGACGTATAGTATAAAGGTGTCCCTTGAAAACTGGGACAGGCAATTTGAGAACAAAAATCATAATCAAAACTCCCTATGCTCCTTTCCATGGAAGTCCTGCAAGGACTCACCACTAGATCATCACATTGTGCCTGGAATGATGAAAATACTAATAGACAGCTGAGCCTTGAGCAATGCAGCGGGTGGCCCAGCTGACCCAGGACTTAGACCATACATGATACACATTTCTATATTCATCCCCTTCCCCTAGGGGAGTTGGATGGTAGGAATAAAGAATAAAGAATCTTTTGAAGTCTGTATATCGCTAAATGGTGCAGGAAGAGAAGTGGTCTGCTAATCGTTATCATCCAGCTGATGAAGGCAAAGGCAGAAGATTCACTCACACATCATTGAATTCCTCCAGAGACCTTGCAGGTGTAAAAACATCCAACAGACCGATCACCTATAAGAAAATAGAAAAATCAAGCAGTAAATAAATACAGAACCATAATTCCCATTAGGTCTTAACCATTTTAATAGAAACTGATTTCAAATCCCACTACTTTAGTTCAATGACATCACATCATCATACACTTAACTACAACTTATTTTTTTAACCAAATTATGCTTTTGACCTTTTCTTATTAGCATCGCCTCCCAGAATAACATATTTTACCATTAAACACACCATTTCTTTAAAATTTGCTCACATATAGCCATTAGTTTATCAGGAAACAAAAAGTTTTAGGGCTCTTGAATTATACACACACTGATAGTCTAATGATGAACAAGCAGGAAAAAAGTCACACTTCAACTGCTATTACTACAGTATCATTTTTCTTCTTTTTTTTTTTAAGATTTTTTTTATTTACTTGACAGAGATTATTAGCAGGTGGAGAGGAAGGCAGAGAGAGAGGAGGAAGCAGGCTTCCCACTGAGCAGAGAACCCAATGCAAGGCTCGATCCCAGGACCCTGAGATCATGACCTGAGCCGAAGGCAAAGGCTTTAACCCACTGAGCCACCCAGGTGCCCCTCATTTTTCTTTTTTAAACATATTATTATTCCATGAAAATTTTCCATATGTAGTCTTCAAGACTGACATTTTTTGAGTCCCAAAATATTCTCTTAGTATATTCTTGGTATTATTCTTATAATATTCTTAATACTCAGATACTTTTCTTAGTCATCGTCAAGTATTTAGATCAGACTATTTAAAAAAGAAAAAAAGACAAGGCCCTCTTTACACAAGGATGAAGCAAAAACTACTTAATACTCAGTAATCCATGGTTTTTGAGCATTTTTTCTGGTCATGGACTCACACTTACTAATCTGTATAGACTACCACCATTCCCAAACCACCCCCAGTTACTTCAAACCAGAATTAAGAATATCTGGAAACAAAACAAACAAAAGCTAAATGGCCTTCAAGAACAGACTCACAACTGGGCCACATTAGCATGCTGCTCTAACCTAGCAAGTTAAACGAACAGTCCTGAAAGTAAAATATACCTATGCTGCAAACATTACCATAAAAAAAAAAAAACACTCTTAATTAGAATGTTACTCTACTCATCTAACTACCAGACTTTTAAAAGCAATTACAATTATACAGCCTGCACCCAAAAGGGAAACAAGCCCAAAAAAAGGCCTTGGAAGTCAAGGAGAATAGTTTTTCAAGACTTTACATCTTATTCCAAAGGAAAGGTACAGTTATCTGTACAATCATTACCCAGACAACTGTATACAAGAAAATAAAATTACTTATAATTGCTCTACCTATTATAACTATCATTAACATTTTGAGATATTTCCTTTGATGTTTCTGATGTATGTAAATTAAAGTTGAGGTTATACTCTGCATAGGTTTATATCCTGCCTTTTCATTTACTATATGATGATTATATCTTCAAATATTTTTCATGCTCTACCATTTGTATATATCATGATTTAACCAATTTCCTATCTTTGGACATTTAAGGACCACTGCAAGTGTGTATGCACACATATGTGCATATGTGTGTGTAATATATATTTTTGCATATCTTGTATTTCCTTCCAGAAAATAAGTTTCAAGAAATAGAATTATAGCATCAAAGGACACCAATATATTTAAGGATCAGCATACAGTCTCACCAACAGTGTATCCCTGACCTTATGACAGCTCTGAATGGTGCTTTAAATTAAGTCAAATCATTTTCTCTTACCTTCCCCATCTAAACCAGGAATTCCCTGAGTTTGATAGACTGCTGGCTTAAGACCCCATCATCACTAGTCATCAGGGAGATTCAAATTAAAACTACATTGAGATACCACCTTATACCAGTTAGAATGGCCAAAATTAGCAAGACAGAATACAACATGTGTTGGAGAGGATGTGGAGAAAGGGGAACCCTCTTCCACTGTTGGTGGGAATGCAAGTTGGTGCAGCCACTTGGAGAACAGTGTGGAGATTCCTCAAGAAATTAAAAATAGAGCTTCCCTATTACTTTTTGCAGACCCTGCAATTGCACTACTGGGTATTTACCCCAAAGATACAGATGTAATGAAAAGAAGGGCCATCTGTACCCCAATGTTTATAGCAGCAATGGCCACGGTCGCCAAACTGTGGAAAGAACCAAGATGCCCTTCAACGGACGAATGGATAAGGAAGATGTGGTCCATATACACTATGGAGTATTGTGCCTCCATCAGAAAGGATGAATACCCAACTTTTGTAGCAACCATGGATGGGACTGGAAGAGATTATGCTGAGTGAAATAAATCAAGCAGAGAGAGTCAATTATCATATGGTTTCACTTATTTGTGGAGCATAACAAATAGCATGGAGGACATGGGGAGATGGAGAGGAGAAGGGAGTTGAGGGAAACTGGAAGGAGAGGTGAACCATGAGACACTATGGACTCTGAAAAACAACCAGAGAGTTTTGAAGGGGCGGGGGGGTGTGGTTGGGGGAGCCACGTGGTATTAAGGAGTGCACGTATTGCATGGAGCACTGGGTGTGGTGCAAAAATAATGAATACTGTTACGCTGAAAAGAAATTAAAAAAAAAAAAAGACCTCTGATCTTCTGATTACTCTCCCAACCTCACTTGTACTTTAGGTAACAAAGATTAGAAGCCAATTTTATTCAACTGTTCCAATATTTTCAAAACATTGATTCCTATTATGTGAGATGCCTCATCTCCCCAGTGCAATAGGAAAAGTTTAAAACAATTCACATTGTTTTACATTATTTCAGTGGTGATTGTGAAAATCCTCAGATTAAAGTAAATCACCAGAGATCAATTTACACAGGATTTTTCATGCAAGAGGTACCTCAAAGACAAAATAAAGTAAAACTTAAAAATAAGTCCAAATCATTTTCAAATAATAGCTCCAACTTCAATTTGAAAACATAAGCATTTTGGAATCCAACAGCTTTAAGTCAGAACTCCACAGTCAGTTTGTGATTTCCTGGATCCATGAATTTATGTCTTCTTCAATCCAATAATCCCAGCTCTTGGAATGGTGCCTGGCACACAGTACTTCAATTAGTATTTGTTAAATAAATGAAAAACGGGTATCTTCTCCTCATATAGAGGGGGGGTGCTCATTTTTACTGCATTGTGGGGAAGATGAAGTTAACAATGTAACTGAAGGTGCCTAGTCCAAAGGCCTGACCCTCTGTTGATTACCAAAGTAAGTGGTGATCACAGTCCTTAAGTTTTATAAAGAATTACAAAATACAATCACAGAAACAATTTGAAGCAGCTACTTCCAGTACAAAATTTGAGACACAAAACTAAGCTAAATTATTCAAATGACTAAGAAGCATGACTGTCAGAAGCACAATAGACTAATCTGGAAAACATAATAGAGCAAGCACGTTAGTAAACAGCCTATCAAATTTAATTTCCTAAAAAGGACCTATTTTATGAGATTAAAACTACTCATATTACATCAAAGTATTTTTAAATTTTTATGGGCTTTTACTAATATCCCTTCTCCATTAATAAATTTCCCAGCAGCAGAATAGGTCTGGGAACTTTTAGGAATATTCCATAAACTATTCATTTCTATTTTCTAAATGGAAATTTCCTTTTAAATCTAGTTAATTTTATCCTATTTCTTTATTCCTTTTGCCATTATATGTTTCCAGACACCCAAAAGTAACCCAGGAATCAATTATTCAGAAAAGACATTTGTAATAGAAATAATCAGCAAATGTCTCTGATGACTGTGCTACAATGGTCCAAAAGCTGACAGACAAAAGTTAACACACATTTTTATTAACTTGGCACATACTCCAGAAAAAAACCCATCTTAATTCAGTCACCAAAGACAATATCTAATGTATTTAACACAAGTGCACCAAGACAATGACTTGGCCTATCATGGCAGTGTTACATCTAAGGCTCCCAAATAAAATTTATTAAAGGATTCCTTGGATTTTTTTTAAATCTCAAAACGCACAGATTTCCAGGCCCTTAACAGGCAGTCTTTGTAGTACCTATTCAAAGATGCAACTGGCAGGATGGTTCCCTTTCAATTTCCTTAGAGCAGGTGTTAATGAGATCAAGGTCACAAGTCCAGTCAAGAATGCACCAGCTAACTCTGTTCAGAGAGTAACTCTTACAGGCACAGAGGACATAGCCCTAGCTCCCACTACTCATCTGGTAAGCATGTATCTGTCATTCATTATCACTAATAAAAGAAATAAGATGAACCACTAATTCTGAGTCAGGCATTTCTGTTAAAAGATCACCTGTGCACTTGGCATCTAGAAATTATATTTGTTACCAATACTTAGTATTGTCCAGAGTCTTAAGCTGCTGCTGTTTCTGGAGGCCTAGTGGCTCGTTAAAAATTGTACAGGGGCCCAAAAGAGTCATTCATTCATTCACTCATTCATTCATTTAAAAGATTTTATTTTTAAGCAATCTCTACACCCAACGTGGGGCTCAGACTTACAACCCTGAGATCAAGAGTCCCATGATCTACTGACTGGGCCAACCAGGTATGACCCAAAAGGGTTTTTTGTTTGTTTGTTTTGTTTTACAATTTTATTTATTTATTTGAGAGAAAGAGAGAAAGAGCACATGTGCACAAGTCGGGGGAGGGACAGGGAGAAGCAGGCTCCCTGCTCAGCAGGAAGCCTGATGTGGGGCTCAATCCCAGGACCCTGGAATCATGACCTCAGCTGAAGACAAATGGTTAACAGACTGGAACCTCTTGGGCAACCCCAAAAGAGTCATTTTTTAAAAAGAAAGAGGAAGAGAAAGAGGAAGATGAAGGAGAGGAACTCCTCTTAAAATCCTCAATTATTTAAGAGGAACTCCTCTTAAAATCCTCAGATTTATTTGGAAGTTTTGGCTCTTCCCTGCGTAAAACTACTTTTACAATTTGAGCTTCTAACAAGTGTTTGTGGAATAGGCTGACATTCAGGAAGTTTCCTATATTGAGTCAAAGTCTGTTAGCCCCTAACAGAATAGAGAACTATAAAACATTCAGCCATATGCCTTTTTTGTTCAAAACCAAATCACCAATATTTAAGTACAGATGACCCTCTCCATTGATAATGCTAAAATCTAAACATGTTAACATGAAATGCCCAACTGCTATTAAGCAAACTGCTTATGAAACAACTTACATAAATTAAAATCCTGTGTTCCTATAATATCAGCCCTCCCTCTCCTTTTTAAGATCTATCCATTCATTTTAGAGAGAGAGAGAAAGAATGCAACAGGGAAGACCAGAGAAAGAGACAGTCCTAAGCAGACTCCCTGCTGAGCACCAACCCCCCCCCCCAAACACAGGGCTGGGGCCCATGACCCCAAGATAACAACCTGAGCGGAAACTGAAAGACACTCAACAGACTATGCACCCCCAGGCATCCCATCAGGATTCTTGTAGCACTTCCTAGATTAGAACAACCGTATCCCATCATTGTGGCCTCTTCATTTCTACAAATGTAACCAGCCTAATACTGTCTAAGACACATTTTGAAGTCTCTCATTACAGACAATTAGCATAATAAACTAAATAAGCTAGAAAAACTAAGGCATGGATTCAGATAACCCAAAATAATCTTTGCCCTCAACACTGGCTTAAATGGTCTACGAAGAGAAGCAGAACAATGAAGTGTAGTGCTGGTAATCTAAACCAGATGTTCATAAATGAGCACTGGCAACCTCAGTGGGATCCCAGGGCCTCCTCAAGTGCTTTGGGGTTCCATAAATGTTTCGTTTGTGTTCTATTTTCAAAGTTTTCTTTATTTAAAAAGATATGATAATGTCTTTGTCACATTTATTAATGTGTAATGAAAAACAGCATACACACTCAACTGTGTTAAAAACTAAATGTAAATTAGTTAGGCTGCCAGGCTACCTTGATTATATGCAGACCTTGGAATAAAGCATCTCCTGGTAGCTTTTTCCATATATCTCAACTTCTTGTAAACATGTCACTGATTAGGAAGGCTGCAGCACTGCATGAACTTTTTAAAAACACAGCTTTGCACATGGATGCTCACAAAATTTATACCTAGGAATAGAAGCTACCTGGGGAAAACAGAATTTTCTCAATAGTATGCAATTAAAATAAACCATGAAAATAAATAAGCTATAGCTGTGACTGTAAGAGCATTGGTAATCCAACTCCAAATTTAAGTCTCAATGCTCCCAATTTAGAAAAAATTTGTATCCTGTGAAACAAGTATATATTAATAAAGTATCACAGATCTGTAATTTTTAAAAAAATTTTTAAAGTTCAATTATTAAAATAAAAAAGGTCTGAACAGCCAAATAATAAATTTCTACATTTTGAATTTTTTTCTACACAGTAACGATCAATACGGTCAAATCTCTATGGCCATTGTTTCCACAATGCTACAAATTTTACAGCTCCTTTCATATGGCAATCACATACATTCCCTTTAACTTGATTTTAAAATTTAGGAAAATAAGTATCCTCCATAATTATTTTCCATTTTCAGCTAATAGTCCAGTCGCAACCTTTTATTTACTTTATTAGGATTTTGAAGCACTCCTTTGCAGGACAGCATTGCTCTCAAATTTCCAAATTGACAGGAAAGAAAAAGTTATGTTTAACTTAAACAGTGTGTTTGTCACATTTATTAAAATACCTGAATCTGGAAAAGCTGTCTTGAAAAAGATTAAAAAGGAAAATTAAAATATTAAATTATCTGTAAATTAATAGTCACTTTGATAAGATATTCAGTGAACGTAAGGCATGCCACCTCAAACTTCCCATGAAATAACCCATAATACAAAATAGCCTCAGCCTCCCATATTCGGACACTACAGCCTTATTAAGTAAACCCGGTAAAGAATGCAAAATTTGGTTGTAATATTTTCTCTTAAATATCTTTTCATTAAAAAAAAAAAAAAAAAGTTAATGCTTTCCCTCTGAAACTGTCCAAGTAACACTTGAACTCTAGGAAGATATACCCAACTGACTCCCAAGGCTTTGGGGGGCTACCAGGTCTAACACAGCGACCACAAACACTCTGGTACCAGGAGAATCGTCCAGAGTCTGATGCATTCTCATGTATGCCCATCTGTAGTAATTAAAACAAAATTTTTTCCAGTCCATTCAAGAACAGCATTTACTCCTTGCATGAGTAACTTACATTTTCATGTTTCATATGTTTAAGTAACCGCAGTTCTCTGTAGGTCCTTTTGGCATGAATAATGGACTGAAATGGTCTGGAGAGCTTCTTCACTGCCACACGTAACCCGGTTTTTGTGTCAAAAGCAGCACTAAGAAAAAAAAAAAACACACATAAAGATTTCATTATTGAATGTGCTTCTAAATACTTCAAAATTAGTACTTATAAGGAAGGCTATTTCATTTCCAAATTAAGTGGGTCCATAACAAAATACAAAGTATAAACATAAAATCTAAAACGAGCTATAATCCCACTATTCAAAGTAACCTTCTTTTATTTTTGGTGCTTCTTTCTCATTGTTTTTTCTATGCATCTAAATCAGGGATCAGAAAATTTTTTCCTGAAGGGCGAGAGAAAAAAATAGTTCAGACTTTGTGAGGCTTAGGATCTTTGTCACAACTACTCAACTCTGTGGTTATAGCCAGACAATAAATTTGAAAATGGATGTAGCTGTGTCCCAATTAGCACAAAAACAAGCAGCCTCTTGATCTACAGGAGCCAAAAGACTGATCTACAAAGAGCTGGATTCTGTCCTCTGTGCCTTAGGCCTCACTGGCACCTTGCCACCAAATGCTGCCTGATCAGAGTGGAGGGCTTGGAATGATTTCAGGACAATGAGTTGGCAGAAAAATTTCTTGAGCACCTACAAAGTATCTGCCACTCTTTAGAAGCTGAGATATAAGAAGGACAAGTCAACAAATCCCTGCCCTCAAGGGATGGGGGAGAGGGGATCAGCAGAATAATCCAGTAATTTCAAATAGTGATGAAGGATATGACTAAATAAAACAGAATAATGGGACAAATGACAGAAAGCCAGTGGAGTTTTGCTACTTTAACTAGGATGTCTGAGCAAGTAGGTTCAAGCTGAGATAATTGAATGATGAGAAAGTAGCAACCATGTAAAGGCATATGGAAAAAGAGCTACAGAGAAGAAAAAAGTTGTATTATTTTTTATTTACTTATTTTTTTTAAAGATTTTATTTATTTATTTGACAGAGAGAGACACACAGTGAGAGAGGGAACACAAGCAAAGGGAGTAGGAGAGGGAGAAGCAGGCTTCCTTCTGAGCAGGGAGCCTGATGCAGGGCTTGATCCCAGGACCCCGGGATCAAGACCTGAGCCGAAGACAGATGCTTAATGACTGAGCCACCCAGGTGCCCAGAAGAAAGTAGTATTATTAACATTTATTGAGTCTTTATTGCATACCAGTAACTGTTCCAGGCCCTTAACGTTAATTTTTGTTAAAACTAAAATTAAAATAAATTTTAATCCCTAACACTGCTATGAAGTAACTGCTATTATCATTCTGCCACTCAGAAATGAGGAAACTGAAGCACAGAGGTGCTAAATAACTTGCCCATGATTACAAAGTTAGAAAGTGGCAGGAGGGAATCTGAACCCACAGCTCATGCTACTAACCACTTGCCATGTTGCCTCTCAGAAGAGCAAGTGCAGAAAAAGGAAAGAAGACACAGAGGTAGACAAAATATGGCATGCTGGAGGACATAAAGATGGCCTGTGTAGGTGGAGCAAGGGGAGAGGAGAAAAGATTGAGGTCAGAGGTACCGGCAGAGGCTAGGTCATGTAGGACAACTATAGCAAGAAACTTGATGTATATTTTAATTATTTTTAGAGACTGGGCTAATCTGATCATGCCTCATCCTCCTGTTTCTCTCAGTCTCTAATAGGAATCCAAGACCTCCGGATCATCTATTGGGACCAAACTTTTTCCCACGTGACTCTGTACTTGTTCCAGAAGTTCCCCCCCCCCCCCACTTCTCCCAAATCCCTAGACTAAGTCCTTGCCCTTCAACTCCCAATTTGTTACCAACTCCTATAAATCTTCAACCCCCTTTTTGAGCTCCCCTCCATCTCTTTATTTTTTTTCCCTCCATCTCTTTAATTGAAACTAGGCTCTACCTTGAAGACACTACTCTTACAGCCCTGCCCTTGGAGGGGATTCTCTCTCGTATCCCATGTACCTCACGGCTAGCAGGTGGGGCAGATGTCCTCCTCACCAACCATTCCTACTTCCAGACTCTGATTCTCCATTTGCTTTACAAAAGCCCCC
>NC_081561.1:33250912-33355805 GCF_022355385.1 Mustela nigripes | reverse complement strand
CTCTGTTGCTATAATCCATTGACCCGGAATTTTCCATTATTCACTGAAAAGTTAGTTCCTATCTCAAAGTCTCTCTCCACTCCCAACTTCTGTCATCATTCTTGGCAGCTTCAACATCCAGGTGGAGGACACATCCAACATCCTGGCCTCTCAGTTTCCTGGCCTCTCCAGGAAACTCCACCTCATCCAGCCTCCTCCATGGTCACGCCCTGGACCTCTATCACCACCAAAAGCTACCCTGCCTACACTGTTTTGAATGCCAGCACCCATTTTCCATCACAAACCTTCTATGCCTTTTAGTTTACTTCTTGTTTACTTATATCCTGACTACAGTGATTTGTGGACCTAATCATCGTTGGCTGATTCTATCCTTCAAGCCCTCTCCAATCTTCATTTCCCTTCTTGCCTGGCTTAGACTACATGCTCCCTTTTGCGCTGTCTTTCTGTCTTCTACACTCACCTGGATAAAGTCTAACTTTGGGTGATCTTAACTATTTAATTCTCCTTGTCTGAATCCAAGAACCAATTGTGGTTGAAAAAATAATAATAATAATAATAATAATGTACAATCACACAGACTGGTTTCATTCTTAATTTCTGACCTTAACATCAAATAAGGCTCTCAAAACTGCCACTTTTTTCTAGGAAGTGCACTTTCTTACTCAAAGTCATCATTTGACACTGCCTCTCTCCTCAAACCTCTAATTCACCATCTTCCTTCAAAAGTTGCCCCGGCCTTCATCAAGAAAACAGAAACCAGCAAAAGGAAGCTCCATCTGCCTACAGGTAAATGTATAAACCCATCTATACTTGAACCTATCTTCTCTTCTTCCTCTCTTGCTATAACAAAGTACACATGCCCTTTCTTATGAAAATCCAAAACCTCAATACATGCTCTGGAGGCACCTCCCTGATCCCCTCAAGGACCTCACACCTTCATTCCCTTCCTCTCTCTCCCTTCTGAGTTTCTCCCTATCTTCTGGGTCATTCTCATCACATAAATATGAGTTATTGCCCATCCTCAAAAAAACAAAAAATTTTCCTTGAATGCTCTCAGAGTTAGAATTCCCCATTGGGTCTCAACAGTGCGGTTCCTAGACCAGCAGCATTTGTATCACCTGGGATTTATAAGAAATGCAAATTCTCAGGTCCATCTCCCAGACCCACTGAATTGGACACTGAAGTGGGTCCAGTAATCTGTATTTTATCAAGCCCACCACATAACTCTAACAAACCGTGACATCTAAGAACCACTAATCTATGCTGCTGCTCTTCCATGGACCAGCAGCATCAGTATTACGGGGGAGCTCTTTAGAAATGCAGAATCTCCAGAGACCTGTACCCCTGGGGCTAATATATTATGTTTATAAAAAAAATAAAACTAAAATAAACTATATGATAAAAGGGGAAAAAAAAAAAAAAGAAATGCAGAATCTCAGGCCTTAAAGTAGAATCTACATTTTGACAAGACCTCCAAGTAATTCATATGTATCTTAAGGTTCGACTCATTTCCTCAGCTCCCATTCTTTCCTCAATCCATTACACTGAATCTACTCTTTTCAGGTCATTAATGACCTGTTACCAAATTCAATGGCTATGTTTCTGGATCACCAGTTGATCCAGGATCCAGTTGATCCATTTCCCCTTTCTCGAAACATTCTCCATTCTGGAGTCCATATCAACACATTCTTTTTGTTTTTTTAATTAACATATAATTTATTTATTTCAGGGGTACAGGTCTATGATTCATCAGTCTTACCAGTACTCACCATAGCACATACCCTCCCCCATGTCCATAACCCAGCCACCCTATCCCTCCCCCCTACCCCAGCAGCCCTCAGTTTATTTCCCGAGATTAAGACTCTCTTATGGTTTATCTCCTTCCCCAGTCCTATCATTTCATTTTGCCCTCCCTTCCCCCTAAAAACCCCCACCCTGCTTCTCAAATTCCTCACATCAGAGAGATCATATGATAATTGTCTTTCTCTGATTGACTTAATTTGCTTAGCATAATACCCTCTAGTTCCATCCACATCATTGCAAATTACAAGATTTTGGTTTTTTGATGGTTACATAGTATTCCTGTGTGTGTGTGTGTGTGTGTGTGTGTGTGTGTGTATCACATCTTCTTTATCCATTCATCTGTTGATGGACATCTAGGCTCTTTCCATAGTTTGGCTATTGTGGACATTGCTGCTATAAACATTCCGGTGCACGTGCCCCTTTGGATCACTACATTTGTATATTTAGGGTAAATACCCAATAGTGCGATTGCTGGGCTGTAGGGTAGCTGTATTTTCAACTTTTTTGAGGAACTTCCATACTGTTTTCCAGAATGGCTCCACCAGCTTGCGTTCTCACCAACCGTGTAGGAGAGTTCCCCTTTCTCTGCATCCTCACCAACACCTGTCATTTCCTGACTTGTTAATTTCTACTGTTTTTCTGTGACCTCTATGGTAGCTCCCTCTCTGACTCCACTGCCGTGGTCCCTCTACTTGGAACTGTTAGTTCCTCAGGGCATGACACTGGACCCTATTCTCTCTCCCACATTCTAGACGATCTCATCTATACCCAAGACTTTAAATTAAATGCCGTCTTATATTGAAACTTGCAAATCTGTGTCTCTCACTGAAATCTCCCTTTGAGTCAGACTGCTTACCTAACATCTCTGCATGAAAACCACATAAGCACCTTAAAACTTAATAAATTCAAAACACCTGGAACTATTCTCCTCCCTGTTTCCTATGTCTCAATAAATGGCCTTCCATCCAATTGCTCGAGCTAAACATTTGATTATCCTTGATTTCCTCCAGCCTCCTGGCCCCCATCCAAATCTATCAGCAAGTGCTGTCATTTCCTCCTCCAAAATACAGCTCTAATTCAACTTCTCTTCATTTCACTGCTACCATACTAGTCCAAATCATCCTCATCACCTGCCTTCTTACACTAGTCTCCCTGTTTTGTTTCCTTCCTATACACTCTCCATAAGCATCCAATTCAATCTTTTAAAAATATAAATTAGAGGACAACACCCACTTCTTCAAATCCTTCAAGGAATTTCCTTGGCATATACAATAAGATGCAAATTTCCTATCATAAGCCTACAAGGTTCAGGTGATCTGACCACCAATGACCACTCCATCCTGCTCCTGTGCTATTCCTTCCTTCCCCTCAGCCACTATGTTTTGAACATGCTGGCTCCTTTCAGTTTCTTAAATTCTTCAATGGGCTGTTTCTGGCTCCTGAGCTGCTCTTCTCTCCCATGTTCACTCCACCCCACAGCAGAATACTTATCCTTCAAGCTCTGGCTTAAATTGCCATCCCCCTTTGAGATTATCAACAGGTCTCAGTCATTCGTCACAACACACTCCTCATTTCCTTTCTTATCCTACACAGAGGGGGAGTTCACCTCTCTCCCCCTCCTTTTCCTACAGACCCATAAAATAATTACTTCTTCCCTCTTGGAAGTACCAGGTAAATATATACTCTTCTCTACAGCCCTCAATGGCTCAAATGAGACAGAAAATGGCCATTGCCATGTGACCCATGCTCCTCAACTCTTCACCTCAGTTTGCCTGCCTACCTGCATGTTCCCTCTCCTCCACTGGTAAACTCTTTGGGACATCCTGGAGCAACTATTGTTATCAGGTTTCTAGCTGAACTGCCCATGACCGAATGTTCAAGTTCAATTCAGTGGGGAAGAAATAAGCAGCCCATCTGAACTGCCTGTCCAAGCCATTCTCCATTCCGGCTTTACAGTAATAAAGTACATATTTTTATCTCTGACTCCTGTATCTATTTAGAGAAAGGCAGGCTAAGATTAATCAGTACCCTACCCCAGTGGTCACAATTTATTACTATATCTTTATTTACCACCCAGCAGAGTGGTTAAATAAAAGCTGGGGCTTTGGTATTACACTATCTGGTTTAATTTCAGTTCTGCCACTGAGTCGTGCATAATCTTGAGAAACTTAATTAAATTCTCTCATCCTCACATATAAAATGAGGGTAAGGTATACATTAATAAAGAAATGGTTGTTAAGATTAAATGGGGTAACTTTTGTAGTAGTTTTAGCAAAAGGGCCTAGCCCATAGTCAAGCTTAAATACTGGATGTTAATAATGCCTGCCCTTCCCACTCATCATAAGCACCTTGAGGGCAGTTAGTGTTTTCTGCTTTATTCACCACTGTATCACATAGGACTCAGCATCATGATGCCTGGCACATATATATTCTCAAAAAAGGCTTTACAAAGGTTTAAGAGCATTCTGTGATGCAGTTATCTGAAACATGTAAGAAAAAACTTCGACTTTATTAGGTGGCCCTCAATTTTTATAAATTCAATAGCATCCAGGGGTGTCCATCTGAATCAGTCAGTGGAGCATGCAACTTTTGATCTTGGGGTTATAAGTTCGAGCCCAGACTGGGTGCAAAGATTATTTAAAAATAAAATCTTTTAAAAATAAAATAAAATAAATAAATTCAATAGCATCCAACAAGGAATTCATGTTAATGTTAGAAACCTATAATCACTGAGTGCTTACTATTATAAGGCACCGTTTTTAGATCTTTACATAAATGAGCATCTGTATCACAACTTTATAAAAAGACATTATTATGATTTCCATTTTACAGATGAGAAGACAGAGGCACAAAGAGTAATGGTGCCTACAGTATAGAAAGAACATCGCAGAGCTGAGATTCAGATTCAAGTGGTGTGTTTTCAAGCATCAACTCTTTTAATTTTTTTTTTAATAAACATATAATGTATTTTTAGCCCCAGGGGTACAGCTCTGTGAATCGCCTGGTTTACACACTTCACAGCATTCAACACAGCAACCCCCGCCAATGTCCATAACCCCACCACCCTCTCCCGACCCCCCTCCGCCTAGCAACCCTGTTTGTTCTGTGAGATTAAGAGTCTCTTATGGTTTGTCTCCTTCCCAATCCCATCTTGTTTCGTTTATTCTTTTCCTACTCCCCCACCCCCCCCACATTGCACCTGCACTTCCTCATATCAGGGAGATCATATAATAGTTGTTTTTCTCTGATTGACTTATTTCACTAAGCATAACACCCTCTAGTTCCATCCACATCGTTGCAAATGGCAAGATTTCATCTCTTTTGATGGCTGCATAGTATTCCATTGTATATATATACCACAACTTCTTTATCCATTCATCTGTTGATGGACATCTAGGTTCTTTCCATAGTTTGGCTGTTGTGGACATTGCTGCTATAAACATTCGGGTGCACGCGCCCCTTCAGATCACTACATTTGTATCTTTAGGGTATATGTGCTGCCAAAGCGAGCACTGTATCTTTAGGGTAAATAACCAGTACTGCAATTGCTGACTCATAGGGTAGCTCTATTTTCAACTTTTTGAGGAATCTCCATGCTGTTTTCCAGAGTGGTTGCACTAGCTTGCATTCCCACCAACCGTGTAGGAGGGTTCCCCTTTCTCCGCATCGTTGCCAGCATCTTTCATTTCCTGACTTGTTAATTTTAGCCATTCTGACTGGTGTGAAGTGGTATCTCATTGTGGTTTTGATTTGTATTTCCCTGATGCTGAGTGATATGGAGCATTTTTTCACGTGTCTGTTGGCCATTTGGATGTCTTCTTTGCAAAAATGTCTGTCCATGTCCTCTGCCCATTTCTTGATTGGATTATTTGTTCTTTGGGTGTTGAGTTTGCTAAGTTCTTTATAGATTTTAGACACTAGCCCTTTATCTGATATGTGTTTGCAAATATCTTCTCCCATTCTGTCAGTTGTCTTTTGGTTTTGTTAACTGTTTCCTTTGATGTTCAAGCATCAACTCTTAATGGATACTATTGAATGGATCCTCAATGGATCTCTGACTAGAACTCTTAATGGATAATCAAGCTCAATTTTGCAAAAAGTTTGGTCAATTTTAAACATATTCTAATTGTATAAACCCTGCTTTTCTAAAATTTTCCTGCCATAATTAATTGCATTTCATATGGGAAAGCACAGGATAGTATTAATGAAAAGTATTTCATAAGAAATAACCTTTGCAAAAAAAAAAAGAAGAAGAAGAAGAAAGAAAAAAGAAATAACCTTTACTCTCTTTGTATTACTTAATTTAGGGGAAGTTTTTCAATCCCTAAAATTCTACTACTCCCTATGAATCTAGAATACTAGAGGAGGCAAAGATGTGGAATTTTACAGATAACGAAGTATCACTTCCTGATTATTTGCTGAAATATCTCCTTCATGAGAAGCTTTGTGAATACAAAAGAAATATTAAACATTGTACCTGATGTCAGAGAACCTACCATCTAACTGGAATGATGAAAACAAACATGAAAGCAAACAATGCCCAATAAAATAGTGCAACTATAAACACTTGACTACTTTTTTAAACCTTAGATTCAAAAATATATAAATTGGGTTTAAAAGTTTACATATAAAAATATAAAAGTTGGATTCACAATATATGTGTTTATTGCAGCTTGTTCAAAAGAAGGAAACCAGAAATGACCTTAATGTCCAATAGGGGAGAATCTAGATTATGGTATTTTTCTCCCATATTGCAGCCATTAGCAAGAATCTCCATATAGTACTAACATGTACATGTTCTATTATTAATGGGAAAGAGAACAAGTTTCAGAAGTAAAGAATGATCCTATCTGTGGGGGGAAAAATGTATACTCATACATGTATATATAAATATACACAGAGAAGAAATGTCTAATATATTCAGAATTTTAACTTTTTTGCTTACTTTATATTTCCTGATTTTTTTTAAAAAATGAGCTTGTATCTTTTAATATTAGGTATTAGTAAAATTAGAACCTAAGTCATCTGTATTGTTGTTACCATAAAAGAAAAAATAGGTACTCTCTAACTTTAATAAAAACACTATTAACATATTTCCTTTAGGGGCGCCTGAGTGACTCAGTTATTGGGTGTCTGCCTTCAGCTTGGACATGATCCTAGGATCCTGGGATCGAGCCCATGTTGGGCTCACTGCTCTGCAGGAAGCCTGCTTCTCCCTCTCCAACTCTCCCTGCTTGCGTTCCCTCTCTGGTTGTCTCTCTCTGTGTCAAATAAATAAAATCTTTTTAAAAAAAATTGTATTCCCTTCAAATGATACTTATATAGCTATACTCTTGGTACATAAATTTGGGCTCTATCCCAAAGGCATAAGCATTTTCCATTTTACTTAACATTTATAGTAATTTCATTAAATATATGCACCACAATCTACTCAACTATTCTCTTTATTGATGGGCATTATAGCCATTCCATTCACTCATACAAATATGATAAATACTATTACAATGGATATCTTAATTCATACTGATTCTACAATAATTGCATGATTTCCTTAAAACAGATGATTTTTAATTCAAAGGACATACATTCTCACTTTTTAAAATATTTTGCTTACAAAAGAGAGTAAGCAGGAATTGTTCAGAGAAATGCTTTCTGCTATCAATGATTCCTATAACAAAGCTGCTGAGGCAAAGAATATAATATCCATCCTCAACCTCACCTCTTTAAGAATTTACTGCTCTGACCTAGCCTCCTTTAATATCACTAATTAAAGCAGTATTTAAAAAGAGGAGAAATTTCACCCCAAATCAAACACTGATTACCAAAAGCAAAAATTGCTGATAATTTTTTAAATTACCTGATAAAACCAATTGGCTTTCCAAAATAAGAAACTAATGGTCAAAGACATGAACAACTCATCCAAGGGCATATAACTCCTAGACAGTGGGATTCAAACCCAGATTGCTCTAATATCAATGTGCACTCTTTTTCCAGAATGCCAAGTTGCCCAGGATAAGGGCAATTCGCTTTGCCTTTATTATAATGATTCACTTACTAGTATTACCAGTTGGGCCTCTTAATCACATTTTTTAAAATTATAGCTACAAATAAAATCTTGTTTTTCATGAACAACATCATAAAATGGGATTATCTTTACAATGATCAGGTTTCCCAACTAAAATTAAGGACACATCGTTTAATAAGGTTTTCCTCCAATTACAAATTCACATGAAGTCTCCCACATTATAAAGTTAACTCACATTTTATAAAATCGCTGATATGGTAAAGAAAAAATTAAAGGAAAAAATATAAAATTCATTAAAAGCAGTGATTATAAATGTAGGATGTCATACTCACTCATCTACTGCTGTGAATCCAGTGCCTAGGACACAATATTCAATAAAACTGAATGTTTTGTTACCCATTCAAATTTGCCTCCTCTCTCTCCACGAAAAACTGGATTAGATTCTTTTTTAAAAATATTTTATTTATTAATTTAAAATATATTTATTTATTTATTTATTTATTTAGCAGAGGGAGAGAGAGCATAAGCAGGAGAGGCAGAGGGGTGGGAAAAGCAGGCTGTCCATTGAGCAGGGAGCCCAAAGCAGAGCTAGATTCCAGGACCCTGGGATCATGACCTGTGCTGAAGGCAGACCCTTATCCAACTGAGCCACCCAGGTGTTCCTGGCTTATTAGATTCTTAACATATCCTAATATATTCTGTTTAACTTCCAAATTTATTTATCCCACTTAATTCCACAATAGATTTAAGGCAGTATGGAACTATACATACATAACTTGAAATAACAGTGATTATGGGAAAATAAGAAATTCTGTATAGATGAGGTTAACAGACTAATGATTACTATGAGGTCTTTTCTAAAGACCCTTTAGAGTGGGTTTTTTAAGTGGGCTCTGAGCCCACTAAAGCCATCACGCAAGAAAACACAACCAGTTAAGACATGAGTCACAGGGACCATATAATAAAAACAAACTAGGTACTCAGGAGAACTGAAGAGAGGCATAATTATTCCTGTAATAAAACCAGAGAAGAGTTCCTCCTGTGTATGTTTATGAAGGAGACACTGTATAATGTGGTAAAAATGTCCTAATCAACATTCTTAGACCAATATAATAGTGGGTTTCAGATGGCTCTTTTCTTAGAGTATCTTTATCAGTGGAAACTGTTTCATAAAGCCAAAATACCATTCATTATTAGCAAAGGTAGGGAAGAGTACATAATAGCATGCATGCTGCTGTTCTCCAGCAGACTTAACCTAAGAGGAAATCTTAAGTGTGTTGAGAGAAAAAGGTAAGCTCCATGCTCCTCAGATAATCCTCTAAAGATGATTTCCATCAACTGAGCTTTTGATAGGTAGAGACTCAGAGCCTCTGTGTTTCTCCTCCATGACTGGCACCTGGCTTGCAGATTTTCTATGCAGCAAGGCAGAGGCAGATCAATATGCTCCAACAGGTGAGTT
Organism: Mustela nigripes; assembly: GCF_022355385.1. Taxonomy (NCBI): domain Eukaryota; kingdom Metazoa; phylum Chordata; class Mammalia; order Carnivora; family Mustelidae; genus Mustela; species Mustela nigripes. The sequence continues at coordinate 33,346,518 of NC_081561.1, read as the reverse complement.
GCTAGATAGAGTAAGAGAGACAACCTCTTAAGAAAAGCGAAGTGCTGCCTACCCAGGACAAATGCTCACATTAACAGAGCATGGAAGGACAAATGACCGTGCCAGGTTTTTCCTCAAAAAACAATTTTGGTTTTCCCCAACAGAATGAAAAATGAGCCATCACCTGACAAGTCTCTAGGTAATTTGTGAGGATCAGAAGCGGTTTTACAATTTCTTTCAGTGGTCATAGATGACTTCTCTAATCCCCGCATGTTAATAAGCAAAAAAAAAAAAAATGAACCCTCAATAATGTTTAAAATGACAAACCACAATTTTGTTTATTTTTGGAAATTATGGGGAAAATTTAAATATATTAAAATTTTGGAAATTATGGGAAAAATTAAATATATTAAAATTTGTAGTTACACTGAACTAACAAACTCCCATTAATGCATCAAATTAAATGCATCAAATTAAAGTATCTAAGGTGAAGGAAATAATGCAAAAACATGACATCTCTTCTCCACATTATACAATTTGAGGCTTTTTTCCAATAGAATCAGGCTAACTGCTAATAGCCTGCAAAATAGTCTTCTAAATAAGTAATTTACACTACTAACTTGGAACTTCCTCTTTACCTATAACATCTGGTACAAATTTCAATAAGTATCATACTAGAAAGATTTTTCGGCACACATCTCCCTCTACTATGGAAACTTTTTTTCTTCCTCCTAAATTCAGGCAAATGTGCAAGTATCACCATAGTTTTCTTTATTTTTACAGTCTATCCCTCCATTTTGGAAATAATGTCATGAAAATAAGGCAAATTTATGCAAAAACTAGAACTCAAGTTTTGATTTAGGAACCTCAAAAAATATCCTTCAGAGCAGCAAGGGACTTAAAACGGATTCTAAAAACTCATCACATTTGAAACATTGTTAGCTTTCTTTTAATATTTTCACTAACTCTCAAATACCTTGTTTTAATATTTATACAACACTTTTTTTAAAGGATCACAAAATGATTTGACTATTTGCAACTATTATAGTATTTTTAAGTGGAATTTAGTTTCTTATAATAACACTTTCATATTTATGGGACAAACATAAAATATCACTAATACAACTGTGTTACAAGTGTGTACAATGTAACCAATCCCCAACTTTTCAGGTTTTAAATATTACTCTCAAAGAGGCTCAAAACACAAATGACATATTAAACACTCTAACAATAGATTAATACATTGAATGGAAAAGAGTTATTTAATTGACCATATACTTTGCCTTACACAACTTGATAGTTCAAGAACTTTTATGCAAATTGAGTATTTTCATGAAAATCTCAGACAGGTAAAGTGTATTTGTGACAGAATTTATTTGAGACACTAGCTATGTGGCTGGAATTCAAGAGCATAGAAACACATATACTGGACCTGCCATTCTTGATCAGTCTAATTCCTGCTGCAAAACTTCTAAACTACTTGAGCAAAAATGTTTTTCACATTTGCTTTAATTTTTACTAGCCTGATGAAAACTAAAATGCAACCAATGTAGAAATTCACTTAGACATGCAATCTAAAAATTCAAACCAATTTGTGATTAAAATGTGAAATGCAATTAATCTTCATTTGCTGTAAGCCCATTTGAAAATAGAATGATTTTGTAACTTATTTCTTCACTCAAGCTTTAAAAGCCACAGTGGTGTCGGTTAACAATATTTCTTTGATTGCAAATGCAGTCAATACATCTGTATCAAGAGCAATAGTTACCTCATATTGATTACAAAAATATTACATATGGATTATTTTATTACATGTGAAATTACTTTCCCAAGCCTCATTAAAATATTGTCACCATGGATTTACCTTCACTACTTTTGTGTTTGAAAATTTCAGTAACTGGGGCGCCTGGGTGGTTCAGTGGGTTAAGCCTCTGCCTTCAGCCCAGGTCATGATGCCAGGGTCCTGGGATCAAGCCCCACATCAGGCTCTCTGCAGGGAGCCTGCTTCTCCCTCTCTGTCTGCCTGCCTCTCTGCCTGCTTCTGCCTACTTGTGATTTCCTCTCTGTCAAATAAATAAATTAAAAATCTTAAAAAAAAAAAAAAAGAAAAGAAAATTTCAGTAACAAATGTTTTTGAAATTATCATTAACTAGTTTTTAATTCCTTTCAAGCAAATACGAAATAAACAAATCCTATATTACCTTTTAACTATTTATGATTACCATCAGTCAACTTTGCTTGCTGCTCCAATTAAAAGGCTTTTACAATAATTGTGTTCCTAGGCTTCATATCCAGAAAAAAAGCCCCCTACAACTTAGCCTATAAACTTGACTACAGATGCATATAACAGGTATTACTATGTCTTCACAATCTTTGGTTTGCATAGTCTGTGACTCTCCGTCTTATATGACATACACATATATTTTACAGTAACACTTAGTGTATTGCTAAATAATAAATTACCCCCAAGTTTGGTGCCTTCAACAAGATTTATTATCTCACAGTTTCTGTGAGTCAGGAATTGGGGAGCCGGAGAGTTGAGTGGTTCTGGCTCAGAGTCTCTCAGGAGGATGCAGTCCAGATACTGGCCTTCACTACAGTCATTTGAAAGCCCAACTGAGGCTGGAAGATCCGCTTCTAGGATGGCTGCCTCACACAGCTTTGGCAGGCCCCAGTTCTTCATAATGTGCTTCTCTGTAAGGCTGCTTCTGAGTCTTCTCAACAGAGCTGTCCCTAAGGCAGTGGTTCTCAACAGAGGGCAGTTTCCCCCTAAGGGGTACCTGACAATGTCTGAGTCATTTTTGGCTGCTACACCTGGAGTGTGTGGAGTGTGTGGAGTGGGCACTGGCATCTAGTGGGTAAAGGCCAAGGTTACTGCTAAAAATCCTTCACAAAAAATAATTATCTGGTCCAAAATGTCAATAGTGCTGAGGTTGAAAAACTGCTCTAGAGCAAATGATTTCAGAGAAACATTCAGAGAAAGAGCAAGATAGGGGCCATATATCTTTTATGACCTACCCTCAGAATCACATTCCATGTTTACGACCACATTCCATATATTAGAGAAGCAAGTACCACCTTCACTGAAGGTGAGGATTATTAGTTCCACCTCTTTAAAGGAGATGTATCTAATAATTTATGGTCATATTTTTAAAACTTTGCAACATGCTTTTGTTGTTGTTGTTGTTGTTGTTTTAAACAAAATACTAAAATTTTCAAGATATTTCACTTACTTTTGGGAACGCTATTTAAGAATCTTTTTACTGCTCTGGAAAAATCACTGGAATTCCATTTAACAAAGCTACTTTTGCTTCCTAGTGAATGGTCTCTGCAGTATTTTGATGACCTAATCTCAAAAAATTCTATTAAGCATAAACATATGCAGTCTGATACAGAGAAAAATAAACTAGTTCTAGTTTGAGTTCTAGTTTTGGTTCTGGCACTTCCGAGCAGTGTTCTGGGGGCAAAGTTTCTATAAGCCTGTTTCCAAATAAATAAAATGGGTGTGTCACCAGCTCTGCTTATCTCACAATGCTGTTTTGAGGCTTAAATAAGATAATTATGTGACAGTACTTTATGAACTATAAAAGGCAGGTAGTTTTAAGTGTTCTAGATTGAAATAACATGCTATTATAAAATAGTTTTATGACAGCTTCCAGCATGGGGTTTACCACACAGCAGATTCTCAATATATATATTTAGATCTATTACTCTCAAATTTGAAGTTGAGTAAACCTCTGAAATGACAGTAAAATAGGAAAAGTAAAATATAATTGAGGGACCAAATCCTTGATCATTTGTTTTCATGCTATGGATAATGAACATGTAGTTTCTACAAGTTAAAATGTACAATAAAATTATTCAGCAATTATTAGGCAGGATCTAAGACTACAATCAGCAACATAATGGAGCCAATACTTTATAAATAGTGAATTTTTTTTTAAAATCCCTTTATTATTTGTTTCCAAATCCAAACTCTGAGGAAAAGCAGAAGCTATCGGTGATCTGCATATCCTCTAGCCCAGGGCCTGGAACATAATTCAAGATTAATAAGTATACACCAAAGCAGATAGTTCTTGACCTCAAGGAACAGTGACGTCTCACTGGAGACTCAGAATAAACAGACACTCACATAAACAAATTACTGAAGACTTTTAAAAGCAATACATTTGCTTCCTCTAATCCATTCTATACACTCCAGTCAGATCAGTTTTAAAAACTTTTCCTCAATACTTTAAAAACTCAAGAAATTTTAACAGCTTTCCATGGCCTAGGAAAACGCAGTGCCTTAGCCCTAGTCCATGGGTACTTCTTCATTTCTGGGTGTAGGATCCAAGCATCTGTATTTAAAAACTTCACACTGATTCTGAAGAACAACCGAGTAAGAACCACAACTGGGTTCAAGCTACCTGAGATATTCAGGCCAGTTGATCTCATAACTAATTCTCTTAGTTGTGTTTTCTCCTGCTCCCTAAAATATGTTCCCTTTCCTCTTCTCCAAATATTATCCACCTTTCAAAATAACCTTCAAATCCTTTCTCTTCCATGAAACCATTCTAACTACTATAGCCCACAATGTCCCACAACTCTACACACATCAATACCTTTTTATATAGAGAGTTCACTTCAATTTTATGTCAATTTTTTTGTTTATTTGTTTTAATAGGCTCCATGGCAGGGCTTGAACTCATGACCCTGAGATCAAGATCTGAGCTGAGATTGAGAGCCGGTTGCTTAACTAACTGAGCCACCCAGGTGCCCCTTTTGTCTATTTCTTTTAACAGTGATAGGCATTTAACACTGATGGATGACCAACTGATTTTCTTCACTACGTTAAATCTAAAACACAGGCAAATACATATACACACACCATTTCAAATTTTCAAAATCATGTTGCCTTAACAGAGTTACAGAAAGTTACAGAAATCTTCAGGTAATTGGCTTGTTCCCTCATTGTAATTTTCATGACCACTGTCATTCATCAGTGTTAATGAAAGCTTTCTTCAAATATCACACCTTCACAACTCTAAACCTGAATCATACAAGTTTATAACATCAATCTATTCCCAGGGTAATTAGTGCTACATCCGAGATCATCCTCAAACAATGTTAAGAAAAATAACCAAGGAAAAGCATGAAACATTACATCTCAATAGACCTTAAAACCAAAGGGTTAGATATTCCTAAGGTAAGGTTTAGAAATACAAATTTGGACACACAAGGCATGAACAAAGCCCCTGCTGAGACTGTACCATATGATGAACTGTGCCTGGGTGGCACAGTTGGTTAAGCATCTGACTCTTCGTTTTGGCTCAGGTAATGATCTCAGGGTCCGGGGATCAAGCCCTGAATTAGGCTCTGTGTCAGCATGGAGTCTGCTTGAGACACTCCCTCTTTCTTTCTACCCCTCCCGCTCATGCTGTATCTGTCTGTCTGTCTGTCTCTCTCTTTTTAGGGTTTAATAAAACCTTTAAAAAAAAAAAAAGAAGAAGAAGAAAAAGAATATGCACAGAAAGTATTGTTTTTTCTATCTTTCTGCTAGTGGAAGGTTCAAGTTATCCTATCAAGGTTTTCCTCAGAGCCAATCGACCCAAATACATAGAGTTATAAAAGTAGTTCTCGACAAGGGTGATTTTGTCCCCAGGGGACATATGGCAATGTCTAGAGACATTTTTGGTTGTCACAGCTGGAGGTTGCTCCTGACATCTAGCAAGTAGGGTACAAGCATACTGCTAAATATCCTATAATCCACAAGATAGTCAGCCACCCCAAACAATTATCCCACCAAAATGTCAGTAAGTTGAGTAACCCTAGGTTATATTATATTTGGAACTTGATAAATGTTCATAATACTTACTGTTTTCTTAATTTGCTATTTTCCCCTTTTGCTCCCTTTAGCATTGATACCATTTAACTTACTGAGATTGCTAATTTCAAAGCAGATCATTCAAAGCATAAGGCACATGACATCTAGTACACATAACATTTTTTCCTAAACTAGAAACAAAAAAATGAAGCAAGATAAACTTAAAATGTCAAATGAGAAAATTATTAGAAGTTTATCAATATAAGATGCCAACATCAATATTTCACTTCAGTTTAATACTAAAATCATTAAGAAGCTGAAGAAGATAACTAAGATTTTCCCAGCATTTGGTTGCCTGGAGAAGAAAACATAAATAGAAACTTATTATGCAAAAGTCTAAGTTCGAGAAGGCTCAAGCTAGATAAAACCCTATATGGATTTGACAGAAGGGGGTGGCGAAATACCTTTTGGGGGATATTAAGAATAATGCAATTATTTCTGTAAGTAAAGTTACATCTACTACAAGGATGATGAAATACAAGAAAGAATTCAATATGCACTTGTATAAATCAGACACTTCAAGCTGAGTGTCACAGGACAGACTAACGGCACGATTAAGGGCACTTAATTTGTAGGTAAAGAAGACTATCTCAGCAGAGACACCGCCCCAAGTGGAATTATAGAGCTGGGTTAAGGCTCTAAAGGACCCTTACCCTGACAGTCCCCTGTTTCCCCTAACACATAGCCTCCGTGAACCCTGGGCAGATCAAAAGAAGAAGTTCTGACCTGTTGTGGGCACATGCTGATGTCATCACTTTCTAGATCTGAATCATCAGATGGGAGGGCTTCTCTGACACAGATTTCCAACATATATCCTTGCACAGGGTTTCCCTAGATATAAAGTAACCAGTGTCACTAGTCAAGGGAGACAAAAGAATCTAAAAGAAAATTTCAAAGGAAGCCATTAGAAACATAAAGGTGGATGTGAAATGGCAACTTAAGTGAAAGAATGCAGAAAAGAAAGCTACAAAGAGATTACTTACAAAGTAATCTCTGAGGAAACAAGGTAACATGTCCCTAGACTGATACTTTTGAAAGCAGTCACCCTTTCTGCCTTTTCATTTTTATAAACATAACATCTAGTGCAGTGCTTAATACAGGCAATACTGAATTAATGAATTTAAGAAAACAAAGGGGACAACTGGTATGCTTTTTGCCTTTTTTTTTTTTGACATAGTTGTGTTGTGTGATGCCTCCACGTGGGACCATAAGCTTGGAAAAGCAAACTTGTGGGTAGACTGACAGTAAGACACACATACATAGCTCCTTCATGTCACAGGCATAGTGATAATACCACCAAGGCCTAGAGCTTTTGAGGAAAACAAGGAAATCTATAACAACATCATTCAAAGTAACAGGAGCCAACGTGTTCAGGGTCTAAAGTTACTCAGACAGCAGCTAGACAAAATAAACATTTGTTCTATTACCTTTTTGTTATGTTACCATGGGAATCTGTGTTTAGGAACACTTATTTTCCCCAACTAGATGATAGAGCAGTAAAAGGGGGAGAGCTTTCATGAAAGAGGAGAGAAACCTGTGTATCTATAAAGGTAGGTAAGACAATAAACCCTATAAGATTTTATAGGGTCACGTATGTGTAGAATTATGTAATCACAACTTATTCAAGTTAACAGAGAAGCCCTTGGGGCCTCACAGCCAAAACATTAGTAACAGGTAACAATAATCAGACCTCTACTAAAATGACTATAATGGGGTAAGGTGGAGGAATGTAAAGCAGATATAGGGTCAAATAAAACACAAAATAAATGAGATCTTAAATGCTGAAGGAAGGTAAAAGTGTCTTTCAAAATATGACCCAATTGTAAGAAAAAACCTAGAAGCCCAAAGAAGTTAGAAAACATTCAACCTGCCAGCAGGCTAATCTTCTTTTGTCAGCAGAAGTCTAGAGCTAATCTCTTCGCTCCCTTCCTTTTGGCAACAGAAACCTGAAAAAGTGAAGTAAGCCCATGTTATTTAAAGAGCTGGACTGGAATACCCTGAATTTCTAGGGCCCAACAGAAGTACCAGCTCTAGTATTCTGAGCCTTCTGGAATGAGAGCTGTGCACATGGGTTGGGGCTGTGCACCAATTCATCAGACTCCCCCATTCTACCCTAAACTATAATTAGCACCTCCAATGGGTAGGGAATAGAACTGAAAAAATACGAGACCCCAGAGAAGAGTTATCTGTTAAAACATAAATTAGATCATGTGTCTCTCCTCTGGTCATAACCCTCCATGGCCTCCCCTCTCGCCCAGAGTAAAAGGAACAGTTCTTAGGAAAGCAAGGCCCTTCATGATTCCTGCACATTTGCAGCCCCTCCACCCTCTTCTACTACTATTTGGCCCCTGGATCATTCATTGCTGGCCAGACTGGTCTCCTAGCTATCCTAGAAAAAGAGGCCTTTGCCTTGAGGCCTTTGCACCTCCTGATCCCTTAGCCTGGAATGTTCTTCCCTCCTGACCCAAGTCCAACCCGTGCTCTACATCACCTCCTGCAGGTGTTTGTTCAGCCGTCACTTCATCACTGAGGCCTGCCCTGACTAAAAGAGCCCGCTTAAAAGGACAACACAGCCATCCCAGTATTCCCTCTCCTTTCCTTTCTTCATTTTCCCCATAGCAACAATTGCCTGACATACTATAAATTTTATTACCTATTTCCACTTTCATCCCCCTTAGAATATAGGTTCTTATGGGCAGAAATTTTCATCTGTTCTTACTCCATCTCCAAGACCTGAAGAAGGATTCATACATAGTAGGTGCTCCAAGTATCCATACAACACACAGTCCTGTCCTCAAGGACATTAGCATGAATCCCTCTTTCTCTCCATTTGCTTTAGCAATTCTTACAATACTCCAAAGTTCAGATAGTGGTACTGAAATAATCATTTGTTCAAAACCAAAACTTAGGGGTCATCCTAGGCTGCTCTTTTCTGTATTCTTTCTCCCCTGACCTTCAGCCTAGGAGTCATGTCAAAAATCCAAGACCTATTTGTCAAAACTGCAGAATTTACAGACCACCTTTTCCTCTTTGCTATAATAAACTCTTAACAGGCTGAAATGCTAGAAACTGGTTCATTTTATAAATTTTTAACACACCACTTAATTTATGGAAACCCTGTGCAAACCCTGTTTGCAAAGACAAACTTCTAATACTGAAAGCTTTATTTACACAAAAATTTAAAAAAAAAAAAACCTCAAGTTTAAAGAGATTTTTTTGTTTGTTTTTGGTTTTGGGTTTTTTTGTCCTGAAGAAATACATACATGACTTCCAAGTACATGGGGTGACCGTGATACAAAAATCCCTAGGTTCCCTAAGCCAAGAAACCCACTTTACAATGAGGTTTTTACTGAGCATTATAGAAAGGATACCTCCTGTACAGGAACTAATCAATAACAAATTTCACAGTAAAGAGCAAAAATCTAATGTATTTTCAAAGGCCTGGAGAGGCGATTTTTTTCTATTAATATTCTCTATGTAACACAAACATGTACAGATAGTACCAACTTTATAACACTTCTTTACACTGAAGAATTTCAAACCAACATAATTAATAAATTCAGAAATTAAATATTTGCACTGCCTAATAATTACTGGGGAAAAAATGTTATCTGGGCAATGAGTTCATTTTTTGGTCTATCAATTCTGAGGAAGAGGTATACTTTAACAAGTTAAGTCACTACCCCTCAGATTAGCTAGGCAATGACGCTGGTGGGATTGGTTCTGTACAGTCATAGCTCTATTGCAAGTGACCCAGCTACCTCTTTCTTCACAAAAAGAGGGATAAATGCAAACAGCACAAAAGAAGGTACTATCACACAAACTCAACAGCCTGTATAGAGAGAAAAGACAACTTCTAAAGTATTGAAACCCCAGAACCAAATCCAAAGTACCACTGACAAGTAAGCCATTCCTTCTAGAAATGAGTACAGTTCTTCTTCTACATAACTGGGTTAATAATAACAGAGAATCAGTAAAGATTGAATGATGATGCTTTCAATGAAAATACTTTATAGTGTAAAATCCCATAAAAATGCCAATTTATACTAAAATGAGAATGATCTAGCCCAGTGAATTCTTCCACCTTTGAATTCAAAGCTTCAGGGGTTCAGCACCATCTGCACAATTGCCCAAGCAAGTTCATGAAAGAGTCAACATACAAATCATCTCTAACACTGAGTTAGAGGGAAATTTAAAAAGAGTAGTCTTCAGTATCAAGAAATTAAACTGGCAGAACTGAAAAGCCAGAGCTTCAGAATACCCTTATTTTAAAATGGGAGCCAGTAGAAAAGTATCAGAAAAAAATGGGATTCGATAAATAAAATACGACTTCATAACAAATCTGAGGGGTTTTTTTTAAGATTTCATTTATTTACTTGACAGAGAGAGAGAACACAAGTACACAGAGAGGCAGGCAGAGAGGGGGGGGGGGGGAGCAGGCTCCCTGCTGAGCAGAGAGTCTGATGTGGGGCTCCATCTCAGGACCCTGAGATCATGACCTGAGCAGAAGGCAGAGGCTTTAACCCACTAAGCCACCCAGGTGCCCCAAATTTGAGTTCTTTTTAAAGAATCTTTTATATCGGGGGTGCCTTTAAGTGTCTGCCTTCGGCTCAGGTCATGATTTCAGGGTCCTGGGATTGAGTCCTACATAGGGCTCTCTGCTTGGCGGGAAGCCTGCTTCTCCCTCTCCCACTTCCCCTTCTTGTGTTCCTGCACTCACTATCTCTCTGTCAAATAAATAAATAAAATCTTTTTTAAAATCTTTATATATTAATAATATAAATATTTGTTATTAGATTTAAATATTTGTTAGTACTGGTGACATGCAGCCAATCACCTTGCTTTTGGTTACAAAGAAAAGCAAATGGGAAGAAAGATCAGTACGGGCCTATTATCACCACTAGAAAAATAAAGGGCAAGCCTCTCTTACTGATCAGGAGTCAAGAAAGTCATCTTTGCATAGTCAACAGTGATGTTTTTTCATTTATCTGTGCCCTGGCTCATCCCAAAAGAAAAAAAAAAAAAGATTTAAAACTGTAAATGGCTATTAACACTAAAACTTAGCTTTATTTATATTACATTTATGTATGTACAGTCTTATTACACAAAGCATTTAGGAAGCTGGATTTGATTTCTTAGTAAATTTTGCTATCCTCTTACTAAAAATCATGTATATGCTTTATATACTGATGAAAAATATAAACTACACAGCAAAATGCCCAGAACATAGTAAGCAATCCATAAAATATAGTTATTATTCGCATTAGGCTATAAGATTGAGGAGGGAATGGATTCTCTCTGTCTTGCTCAGTGCTCTAGCTCAGGAAGCCTCGCCCGTTATCTAGTCGTACTCAATACTGTAGAATAAACAAATGACTAGGAGTTAAGAGTAATTCTCAACTCTCACCTCTTTTATGGCGACCAGGGCCCCACCTCCTCTAATCAACAGCAAGGGTCTGGAAAAACCATACCCAGAGGAAAGGCATTTAAGTTCCTGTTTGTATTTCCTTAAATTCACCGCAAAAAGTACCCCCCCTTCTGTCCCAAAACCAAAAAATCAATGCTTTGCAACAAAGTATTCTTAAACAATACTTTTGCTTCATTTCCCCTCACAGACAATGCACAAAGTTCCTTAAAACTGCAAGACTTATTTAGTTCCCTTTACTCCCTTAAAAAGGAAAAGCATATTTATAAAACCTTATCGATTCTCAATTTCTAGTCTGATTCCTCGATATTGGATTCATAGTTGGTTATCATACAGGATGCTATTTGCTTTTCTACCGTATACTTAGAACAAATTAAAATAATGAAAATAGGCTTAATATTAAAAAACTTAAGTTATACATCAAAGCATATCACACTTTGGAACAATCAAATTAGGAAACTGACACCTATTTCAGTGAGGTTGCATTCCTTAAAATGCTTTCAGAGATTCTTTTTTGGAACAGACTTCAGATCCAGTTCTACAAGTCACACAAGAAATTCGGTCATTACTTTATAGATACAACATCTATTTGACCTAAAACAGTATGACCAATCTGAATGCCTAATCTTTTTCACCAGACTTGAGTACAAGTTCTCTAAATTATTTGAATTCAGTTTGATTGCATTATTTCCTAAAATCAAATCTGTTCTCAAAGGATGATGGTAGTGAAAAATAACAGAGGCTCCAGAATGGATACTAAAAGAAATTTAAAGGGGGCGGGGGGGGGAACAAAAAACCAGTCTTCTGCAATACCCAAAAAGCTAATTGAAAGAACAACCTCAAATAATTCTGAATGAGATACCACTTAATTGTAAATCTGAATTCCAGTATTTCTAATCCAAAGTCAGTTACATTTGTTTATATTCAACTGTCACATAATATCAGATGTATTTTCCTCCATCATTATACCATAGGTTACAATTTAAATACCTTAACAGAATTACTACTAAAAAAAAGACACATAAGAAATTGAACAGTGGTTGTCTCTGAGGAAAGGAGTGACATGGTTGGAGAACAAGAAGGAAAGGATACCTTTCATTAAATATCGTTTTATGCCTTTTGAATTTTATACAATGTGAACACATGACCTATTTTTAAAAATCTGTTTGGCAAAATTACTTCCAAGTGTCAGATACTGCTGGCTTCTGTAAGCCAGAAAAGTACAGTACTAAAGAAATGTAAAGGTCATTTTAATGACACCTCACTGAAAATCTGAATCTTCAATTCCAGTGTAGAGTTATTCATACCAACAGCAGGAAAACCTTACAAGCATTTCAAGTTCACTAAACTCCCCAGAGTTGAGTTATTCTGCTGTATCATTTCATTAAAGTTTAAACATCATTGGAAACAAAAACCTGGTACTACAAAAATTAATGTCAACTGGAGAATGAAAAATAAAGGCAAAAAAGTAAGCTATCAAAGGAGCAATGATCTAAATAAATCTTTGAAAATTTGCAAATCAATCACACACATATATACACATCTATAGTAAAATATCGCAAATTCCCTTAAAATCTAAAATGCCGTATTATTAAAAAAATGGAGATGTCAAGCATGGAGCTATCAGCAACATTAACTCACACAGCTTGAACTAGAAGATGCAACATGATCTGTTTCCTGACACAATTGCATAATCTCAATTACCCAGAAGATTCTACCAAACAGGAAATTCATGATGTGACTGCAAGAAACACAGGAATTATAAAGATTAACACATCCAAAAGTCTGGAATTTGTTCCAAAACAAAAAAATAATTTTATAAAGCCCCTTTCAAATGATGCATGCACATGAATACATGAATTAGTCTCAAATCAGCAGCTCTCAAGTTACAGTAAATCTAAAATCGAGTGTGTAATACCTAAATTAGTGAAATATTTCAGATCCAGAAATTTTATGTTATCAATTTAATTTAAAACACCCAGTGTGATTTAAAGATGAGACGTGTCTCTTCCTTCCTTTGCTATAGACTACTCCTTCCTTTGCTATAGATCTTTACAAAAACCATCGTGTACCTCAGGCTACAAATGCAGATAAGTTCCCTGCAAACTCTCTCACGGACTTTAAAATATATATATATATATATATATATTCACAAGATGTACTGCAATTTAAAAATATTTACAATACACCCCAGCATTGTTAGTAACTTCTTGCTCTTGAGCGCGTCCAACGGATCTGAATCTCGCTTGCTCCAAAGGGGAAAATTGTTTTGCCAAACAATACTTAAATGAGCAGTGGTATGTGACTAATCAGTGAGGCCGCCAGCTTCTCAAGCTGCAGTGTTCTTGCAGGCACTACCACCCACCCCCACTCTGCAAAAAGGAAATACGCTTTCAACCGAATCGGAAACACACCACTCAAGCTGGCACTGTGCTGGCCGAGATAAAGTCGGTATTTTAGGTTCCACGGGTCGCTGATAATGCAAGTGCGAATTCAAAACGAATGCTTCTCAAAAGGAGATTTCGAAAGAGGTTTGCAAAAAAAAAAAAAAAAAAAAAAAAAAAAAAAAAACACCCGGACAGATCGCCCTTCGTCGTCGTCAGTTTTGTTCCGACAACCGCAGTCTCCCAGTCGAGCTTTGCCCTTCTGCTTCTCCCTGCAGCTCCCCGGGCTTGTCTGCTTTGAGGGCGGGCTTTGGCGCCCAAAGTAGACGCACCTCCGGAGAGGATCTTCCTGCTGGATGCTGGCAGGGAGACCCCCGAAGAGGCACCCCCGCCCCCGTGCCTGCCCCCGAAGCAGCAATCCCCACAAGAAGGGCTTGCGCAAGGTGCGAGCCGGGGACGAGCTCCAGCACCACAACCCACCGTGGACCTGCATCGTGCACACAGCTGACCGCCTACCTGGGGGTGCAGAGTGAGGGGTGCAAGGGGTACAAGGAGTGCAGGACAGGGGTCCAAGAGGCAGCGGTGCTCTCCCCCAAGGAAAATTCCTGCCGCTTGGTGCATCGCTGAGCTATGGGGGCAGGCCTGGCTCTGGGGTATTAAGGGCCACTCAGCCCACCGCAGACCCAAACCCGGTGACACTCACCACACGGAGCCATAGGCACCAGAGCCCACCGGGGAGAGATTCTGGTAACGCTCGGGCACCTCCCAGATTGTCTTGTTCAGCTCCTGCCGGTAGAACGTGGGCCTCTCCTGAGACATCTTCCAGCGGCGGCCGCGGGGCTAGGAGGTGGCCCTGAGGGGCCCCGCCTGCGCCCGCTCCCGCTCCCCGGCCCTCGTCGCCCGCCCGGCCCGGCGGGGACCTGGAGCTGGCAGTCGGCGCAGGTGCGGCAGACGCGACCCCGCCGACTCCCGCGCGCGCGGCCCCTGTCAGCCGCAGCTGCTGGACGCGCCTCAGCGACGGGAGCGAGCCCGGCTAAGGGCAAGGGCACGCTCCGGAGCCCAAGGCTGCGCCCACCACGCTCTCCCTGCACCCTCTCCCAGACCAGGCCGACTCCCGGCTGCGCCGCGGGACTACCGCTCCAGCTGCAGCGCCCGCTGAGGTTCCAGTGGTCGCCGTTCCAGAGCCAGCGAACAGGAGCCTCTTGCCGTACTCTCGCGAGAGCAGCTCCCGGGACTCTCCGCGAGCCGAGATTTTACCCAATATGGAACCTGCCCATGGGAGGGGGGTGACGACGGGAGAGGATGGGAGGAGCACTTCTCGCGAGAAAAGAGCAACAGCTGGACACCAGAGGCAAGAACTCTCAGGGACTTAAGGGCGCGAAGGCGGACCCGGGAAGGAAGGGATAACCTGGCAATGTATGCCGCGTGCGCCCCACCGTGGTCGGCGGGGTAAGTGCCTGGCTCCGTTGTGGAAAGCGACAGTGACTAATAGGGTGTCGGGAAAAGAGCCAAAAGATCTTTGAACTGCCTGTAGTCAACCAGCAGCTGAGCATCTGCTAAGCAGAACACCCAATTTCCAAGAAATATTTACATTAAAAAAAGGAGATTCTGGCCAGAAAGCCGTTGTATTCCATCTGCTCAAAGACATACGGCTTAATCTTCGGAATTGTGACGAACTCTATCCCAAAAGCAAATATTAGTTCTGCATTAAGGCTGAGGTTTTCCATCCAAACTCTCCTAGCGGTTCTTAAACTTTTATGTGCAGAAGAATCACTTTACATGTTTAAAAATGCAAAGTCTCAGGACCCACAGGGAGTCTAAGTGGATAGGTCCGTGACAGGCTCCAAGAATGCGCATTTTTACAAAATGCCCCAGGTAGTTCTGATTAAGGAAAGTCTCCGGTATCTCCCTTTGAAAGGGGTTTTGAAACATTACTCAGAGGGTTTGAAACTGATTTCTGCTCTGAAGCTTCCAGTGAAGACGATTTTAAGCATTTGATTCATGCCTTTCAGATTAAGAAGCAGCCGGGTGGCTCAGTGGGTTAAAGCCTCTGCCTTCGGCTCAGGTCATGATCCCAGGATCCTGGGATGGAGCCCCACATCGGGCTCCCTGTTCGACAGGGAGCCTGCTCCCCCCACCTTCTCTCTGCCTGCCTCTCTGCCTACTTGTGATCTCTATCTGTCAAATAAATAAAATCTTTAAAAAAAAAAAAGGGGGGGGGGGGAGCAAGGCAGAGAGTGGTCTTCTGGCAGTGTCACATCAGGCAAGTCGATTGACGTTTCTTAGACCTTCGTTCTAGTTCTGGGAAAAATAATTCCTGCAAAAATAATTCCTGCCTTACATTCCCACCTTATAGGGTTATTTATAAAGCTGAACAAAATAAGTGTGATTGGGCAAGATATTATAACCCCATACCTCCCCCCACTTTTAAGCTTGTCACTATCTCTCTTAGAAATAACTGGGTTAGGGGCGCCTGGGTGACTCAGTTGGTTGGACGACTGCCTTCAGCTCAGGTCATGATCCTGGAGTACCAGGATCGAGTCCGGCATCGGGCTCCCAGCTCCATGGGGAGTCTGCTTCTCCCTCTGACCTTCTCCTCGTTCATGCTCTCTCTCACTTTCTCTCTCTCAAATGTATTTTTAAAATCTTAAAAAAAAAAAAAAAAGAGAGAGAGAGAGAGAGAGAGAAAGAAAGAACGAACTCGGTCCGAGCCAGGACACTTCTCAGCACTTACTTAGAGAGCTTTGGTGTTACGCATCCCTTGGAGTGCTCCGATTTTGCCTATCTTGTCCCAGCATCTTGCACAGTGCCTGGAACATAACTGGTACACCATAAATATTTATTGGACTAATCATGAATAATGACCATGATCTCAGTTTAGGAGGTAGTGCAGGATCCTCAGTTCTCCTTGAGGAAAAACAAAAACCAGAATCATGGATGATTCATGGAAAGCTTTTCTTTGGGGGATTCAGTGTGGCTTAGCCTGGACTCTCTTGCCTATGAAGACACCCGGCTTGAAAATGTTCCAAAATGCAGGTTAGAGAGCTTTCCCATAAGTAATGAAGGTTGAAGGAGGAAGTAAGAGTAAGAAATATGACTGTGATATAGCAGGTAGGAGTGGGGAACCATGGTAATGAGTGCATTGATAGAAGGGAAGAAACTCAGCAGCAGGAATCCTAAGGAATTCATAAAATTATCCAAAAAATTGGGATAGTGAGGTGAGTGACTGAAAGGGCAAAGATGAAGTAAGCAGTACATTCAGTCACTCATTCAACAATTACGTACTGAATACCTACTGGGTACCAGGCACTTCTAATTAAAGTCGATTCAAAAACAGAGGCAGTTGCCGCTTACATGAGATTTACAATTTATTAACCTATTACTATATGCACATTGTTTATGCACTGATAATACAGCAGTTACAGATAAAAATCCCTGCCTTATGGGGGTGACAATCTACAAAAAGTAAGGACTAAGTAAAGTGAACACATTAGATACTAATACAGTAATTGAGCAGGTGTAAAACCGCTCTGGGCCAAGCAGGACTACAAGGCAGAGTTAGAGACAGTGACAGGGGCTGAATCAACTTCAGAAGGTTAAAGGGCGGGGCTCTAGAGGGGAGCGCAGCAAGAGACCTGGGCAGAAGAGCGTCCTTCAGTGGGAGGAGTCAGGGTTGTGGGCAGAGAGCTAAGGTTGGAAACCCGAATGACCTTCTAGCCTCCAGTTTCCTCCTTCGTCTTCTGACCTGACGTGGTCGTAGGGTGACTTAAGTGAATGACTCTAAGTGAAGTGCAGGGCACAAGGCCTGGTATCTAGATGCCCCCCAGCCAAGAGCAGTCAAACCCCAAAGCAAGTGGAGGCCTGGATGGCACAGGTGAAGGGGCTTCCCCAGCCCAGGTACCCCCCTCCCAACCCTCTTCTCCCGGCTCCCTACTGCAACTGCCCATTCTCCGGTACCCCGCCCGCCAGAACGCCCGCGAAGTCGGCCGCAACGGCTCGGGAACGGCCGGCGTCCGCGTCTACAGCGCCGCCAGCCGGGTCCGAGCAGCGTCCGACCCCAGCGCCAGCACTCGCGCCACGCTCGGGGAACCAAGTGGATCCGCGGCCCGGAGCTGTAAGGGGTCGAGCGCCGCAGGTTTGAGCCAGACGCGGGCGTCCGGGTGCGGGGCACCAGGTCCTCGTTACCCTTCTAAGTCCCCGGGCGGGGGCTGCGTCCGTCACTCGCCGGGTCGGCCCCCGTCACGGGCGTTCAGTCAATATTGGCGAAATGAAGGAATGATGGTGGTCCTCGAGAGCTTATCTCTCGGAGGCATCAGTTCTACTTGTGAAAGGCAAGGGCTAGAGGCAATGCGGGCGATTTGCAACGGAATCCTTGCAGACTCATCGGTCTGAGTTGTCTGCAGCCGGAAGCTCTCCCTACCACCTCACCGTCTGTGCCCAGGAGCGCCTTCTGCTTTCAGACCTCACTGCTCTGTTCATTTATTCCTTCGGACTGAGCCCCCACTCCCACCTGCTATGGCCCCTTTCCTTTAACTCTTGTTAATGAATCAGTGTCCCCGTTTGAAGCCTTCTCCAACATCCGCACCCCGACCATGAGTTTCTCTCCAACATACCCCATTGGTAATAGTCTCATCAAGTCGCATTTAAGGTAGTTGTTCAAGTGTCCGGTGGTCAGCTCCTTGAGGGCTGTCGGCTGATGATTCATCCCCAGCCACCGGACAGTGTGACTGAAGGATATTAAAAACGATGCACCTCGCTCGTGCCTTTGCTGTATTCCAAATACATTCCCTATAAAAATGAGGTAGTAATGGGCAAAGGGCTGTTGTGTTTGATGGAACTACAAATGCTTATTTGAAATTTCGGAAGTGAATTTTACCTTAGCATGATTATAGAGGATATAGGAAAGATGACGCTATGGGGCAAAAGATACTTGCAACTAAAGTAAGGTTCAGGATTTCATATCTATCAGGCCAATAGTCAGAAAATTGGGTCGCATTTAAATTTTTTATGCTTGGCTTTTTAAAATACTTTCAACACATCATGTAAATGAATCAATGGATGGCTGGTTAGACAGGAGTTGTATGGGGGATGCAGGGACTAGGTCAAAAGTCCCTGTTTTTAACAGTGCTCCCAAAGTTAGCACAGAAAGACTGACCAAGGAAAGATAATTGACTGCTTTTATAGTGGCCCCCAAACTTGACTGTGTATCCGAATCACCTGGAGCTTTTCTTAAACCAGCTGCTGGCCCATCCTCAGAGTTCTGATAATTTAATTAAGTCTTGCTAGGTAGGGCCTGAGAATTTGCAATTCTAACATGTCCCCAGATGATGCTGATGCTATTAGTGTGGGCCCTCAGTGTGGACTATATAGATTAAAATAATTTGTTAATTACAAAATAAAATAATAAAATAATTTTTGTTAATTACTAGGGAAGCATGATGCCCAGAATGACATTTGTAGAATCAGAAAATGAAATCTTAAAAACTCTGGACCTGTGGTCATCCCACCTAAATATTTTGTTTGATGTCAGGAAGCATCAGGGAATTGTTTTTCTTTTCCTTTTCCCTTTCCTTTTGTAAGAGAGAGTGCACAAGCAAGGGGTAGGTAGGGGCAGAGAGAGAATCTCTCCATGCCCAGCACATGGCAAACCAAGAGTTGGGAGACTTAACCGACTGTGTCAGCCAGGCCCCCCCGCCCCGAAATTGTTTCTTAAGTGGACACTTAACCTTCAGGATTATGGGTAGAGCTCAGCATGTTGTTGATCACACTTTGGACAGAGGTCCATCACACTGATGCCTTCAAGAGTCAGTAACAGAGATTCCTCCCCCACCTTGCACTGTGCCTCAGCCGACAGGTACATTATTCCATCAGTGTGGTTTGGTAACTTTTTTCTGAAGTGTGCAACCTGCTCCACATCAAACTACATCTGCCTCTTGTAAATAGGAGCTTCTTGTCATCATACTTTGTCACAAGTGTCCTGCTAGGACATGTAAATGAAGCACTAGGGTTTCTAGGAAATCCACAAAGACATAATGAAGCTGGACAAACTCCAGAGATGACACACTCCAGACAACAACAGCAAAAACCAATAAGGAAATCATGCGTTTTACCTCACTACCTTTCACCAGTCGTGTGACGAACCCTGAAAGAAAGCTTTCCTGCAGCCTCTGCTAGCTATCCCTCACTGTGGTCCCTCCCCCGAGTTATGACTTGATTCCTTTTGCCCTAAACTACAGTAATACTCATCATCTCCACTTGGACTTCTTGCCTCAGTCTCTCCTGTCCAACAGAACTTTCTGTGATGATGCAAATGTTTCATACTTGCACTGTTCAGTAGGGTATATCTGCCGCATATGGTTGTTGAGCACTTACAGTGTAGCTAATGCAACTGAGGGACTGATTTTTTCATTTTGGTTTATTTTAATTACATTTAAATAGCCACAGGTAGCCAGTGGCTACCATATTGAACAGTATACCTCTAGACCATACCACTGCCATCACTCATCCTCCCAAAAAACCTCCTTGTGCCTATGACTAGTCCTGCTCAAGCACTTTTTTCTTTCCATCATGGTTAAGTGTAGTCTTTGATCTCCATCCCCTCTTTCACCCATTTCCCCCACCCCTTCTCTAGTAACCATCCTCTTATTCTCTATAATTAAGAGTTTCCTTGATTGTCTGTCTGTCTGTCTGTCTCCCTTCCTTTGCTCATTTGTTTTGTAAAGTTCCTCATAAGAGAGAGATCATATGGTGTTTGTCTTTCTCTGACTTACTTCCCTTAGCATCATACTCTCTAGCTCCATCTATATTGTTGCAAATGGCAAGATTTCATTCTTTTTATGGCTGAATAATATTCCATTATATAATATATACCACATCTTCTTTACTCATTCATCTAGCAGTGGACACTTGAGCTGCTTCCATAGTTTGGCTATTGTAAATAATGCTGCAGTAAACATAGGGGTACATGTGTTTGGATTAGTGTTGTATTTTGGGGATAAATACCCGATAGTGCAATTACTAGATTGTAAAGTAGTTCTATTTTTCATTTTCTGAGAAACATCCATATTGTTTCCACAGCAGCTATACCAATTTGCATGCCCACCAACAGTGCAAGAAGGTTCCTTTTTATCCACATTCTTCCCAATACTTGTTTCTTGTGTTTTTAATTGTAGCCACTCTGACAGGTGTAAGGTGACAGGTATAAGGTTTGGTTTGCATTTCCCTGATGATGGGTGATGTGGAGCATCTTTTCATGTGTCTGTTGGTCATCTAGATGTTTTCTTTGGAAAGATGTCTGTTAAAGTTTTCTGCTTATTTTTAGTTGGATTAGTTATCAATAATAACTAATAATAATAATAAGTAACTAATAATTAATATTAGTTATTATTAGTTCTTAGTTTTAATTGGGTATTGAGTTGTATCTGTTCTTTATAGATTTTGGACACTAACCCTTTATTAGATATGTCATTGGCAAATACCTTCTCCCATTCTGTAAGTTGTCTTTTAGTTTTGTTGATTGTTTCCTTCACTGTCCAGAAATTTTTTATTTTTTTATTTTTATTTTTTAAAGATTTTATTTATTTATTTGACAGACAGAGATCACAAGTAGGCAGAGAGACAGGCAGAGAGAGAAGGGAAGCAACTCCCTGCTGAGCAAAGAGCCCGATGTGGGGCTTGATTCCAGGACCCCGGGATCATGACCTGAGCCGAAGGCAGAGGCTTTAACCCAATGAGCCACCCAGGCGCCCCCAGAAATTTTTTATTTTGATGGAGTCCAAATAATGTATTTTTTCTTGTATTTGCATTGCCTTAGGAGACATATCTAGAAAAAATGTTGCTATGGCCAATGTCAGAGAAATTACTGCCTGTGCTCTCTTCAAGGATTTTTATGGTTTTAAGTTTCACACTTGGGTTTTTATTGCATTTTGAGTTTATTTTTATGTATGGTGTAAGAAAGGGATCCAATTTCATTCTTTTGCATGTTGCTGTCCAGTTTTCCCAATACCATTTGTTGAAAAGACTGTCTTTTCCACACCGTGTATTCATTCCTCATTTGTCAAAGATTGATTGACCATATAATTGTGGGTTTATTTCTGGGCTTTCTATTCTATTCCATTTATCTATGTGTCTACTTTTATGCCAGTACCATATTGTTTTAATTACTGTTGCTTTGTAATATAACTTGAAGTTTGGAATTGTGATACCCCCAGTTTTGTTTTTCGTTTTTAAGATTGCTGTGGCTATGTGGGGTCTTTTGTGGTTCCATAGAAATTTAAGAATTGTTTGTCCTAATTCTGTGCAAAATGCTGTTTTAAACACTTTAAACAACTAAAAAGTCCAAGTTCAACCCAGATATTCAAGACCCTCCAGGAATAGGCCTCAACTGACTTTTTGGGGCTTGACACTGACTTCATGCAGATATATATATATATATATATATATATATATATATATATATATATATATTTTATATTTATATATATTTATATATATTTTAAGATTTGTTTCATATATTTTGGAGAGACTGTGTCTGTGAGCAGGGGAAGGGGCAGAGGGGGAGGGGCAGAGGGCGTAGGAGAGAAACTCAAGCAGACTTTCTGCTGAGCGCAGAACCAAAGACAGGGCTCCATCTCACAACTCTGAGGTCATAACCTAAGCTGAAATCGAGAGTCAGACACTCAACCCACTGAGCCACCCAGGCTCTCCTTTACTCAGATTATTAGATTACTTGCTTTATATTATCTTTGTAATTTTATCTTGTTCTCTTCCTTCAATACCTTATTCTCTTCTCTGCCCCCAGTTTAGACAGAACAGAGTTCATCTCTCCCCAATAAGGCCTGTCTCGTCCCCCTAGGTTGGAATTGTTAATCCCACTCTGTAGGAGATCACATGGTATTAGGATGTGGCATGATTTTAGAATCAGAAAGACAGGGTTCAGGTTCTGGCTCAGCTATTTAAGCCTTTTATGACTCTGAGAAACCACTAACCTCATCAGTAAAATGGGTATCATCATCATGAGGAAAAGAGGACCTCTCTTGAGATGATGTGTGAGAAGAACCTGGCATATGGCAGAGCAGCAATAAATGTAAATATCTCCTGTCTTTCCCACCTGTCAACTCTTAGAGCACTATATTTTGGAATTTTTAGTCTGCTGAACTATAGAGTCTTTGTCCTTTTTAATCCCTAACACCTAGCGCTCAACAAATGTTAGTGGAACACTAAATTAATTGAACACAGATGAAATAGCTCGTGAATTCTGAAGCAGAAACAAATGAAGGCCAAGAGTCCATATGGTAGAAATTTATAAAATTCTGAAAATAAAAGCAGATAGGCTTATCAAAGCTTAGTCTGGTAGATGGGAGCTGCCTCTCGAAATATAAATGATGTAGATTTGAAGACAACAGAATGATACCCTACTTTCTGTAAGTGAACTAGTGGGATGCAATACCTCCAAAGAGCATGGCAACAGAAAATATAAATACTTTCACTTGGAAAGAGAGTTAGAGAAATTCTTGGGGGATAAAGTATAATTTGTGATAGGATAGCATGAGGGTATTTCGTGGCTTCCACAACAAGGCTCTTGGTATAGAGGTCACACACTGATGGTCCACAGGCTAAATCTGGCCTGCAGAGAGGTTTTGTTAGATATGCTCTGTGTTTAAAAAAAAAAAAAAAAAAAAAGTATAAAGTAATTGACAACATTTCAAAGTTAGAAGACTTCAGATAAAAATCTGCACTTGCCACTCATCTTGAGAAAGATCAGACCTGGCCTGGCTGGGCCCCACTTGCCCCATGCAAGGAGCTGTTGCTGCCTTCATCAGTCTCCCACTGTTCCCTCTGTGCCTCAATGTCTATATGTTGCCTGCTTTATGCCAACCCTGCCTTGGTACCACTTTCAGAAGGAAAATGCTAGATTTGAAACGCTGGATCCAACCCAGGATGGCAGTTTTTATAATCTCAGTATAATTGGCAGGTTAATTAGGTTCTCTCAGTTGTCAGGAACAGCTCTCTTCCAGCAATGGAAGCTTATTTTAAGATTACACAGGAAAAGTAAGGATGACTGGATGAATAGTCCTATGGATGGGGGAAGAAAAGGAAAAATATTACCTGTTTTAATATACAGTTCTGTTTTTTCTGTGGAAAACACATATTACTAATTCTCTTGAGTGATACATTGTAAAATACCTCTTCCGTCCTCTTCTATATTCCCCAATCACATGCCCACTTTATTGAATTTGTGATCTTTAGTTCATAGGTGTTATACAACACACAAGTGCTTTGAGGGTAGAAATACAATCTATGTCTACAGCTCAGTTAGTTAATTTCTCAAAATGTATAAAGTAATTGACTTGGTTTTATCACCCATAAAATGAGCATAATAGCAGTATTAGGATGGTCATGGAAATTATGTGAAATAACTCATGAAAAAAATCAAGTGCAATGCTTGGTATATAGCAAGTGTTCTATAAATTTTGCTGCTGCTGCTAATGATACATGATCATTCTGAAGGAAAACAAAGCTGCTAGTACATTGAACTTGTTTTCAGCCTCACTTATAAAAGAATTACTTGGGTAATGTTGTGTGTTTACCCAGGTATCTTATATATCTATTGATAGATACATAGATATATATGCTTTTCCACATTTATGAGGAAGCAATTTGGTTTATGCTTTTTTTATTTTTCAAAAACATGATGAGGGACACCTGGGTGGCTCATTCAGTTAAGCCTCTGACTCTCGATTTCTGTTCAGGTCATGAGATCAAGCCCAGCATCAGGCTCATGATCAGTGAGGAGGCAGCTTGAGATTCCTTCTCCTTCTTCCTCTGTCCCTCCCCCTGCCCACACTCTCTTGCACGATCTCTCTCTAAAATAAATAAGTAAATAAATAAATAAATAAATAAAATCTTTTAAGAATAGACAAGAATGATTATACTTTCTCCCAGAAATAGACCTGTAGCCATCCTCAGTAACTGCTACTTATTTTCTTAAAAGAGCAGAATGATACAGATTTTTAAGACTTAATGTGACCCAGGGCACCTGGGTGGCTCATTCAGTTAAGCATCTGCCTATGACTCAGGTCATGATCCCGGGGTCCTGGAATCAAGCTCCATATCTGGGTTCCATGTTTAGCAGGGAGACTGCTTCTCCTTTTCCCTCTCCCTCTGCCACTCCTGCTGCTTGTGTTCTCTCTCTCTCTCTAGCTCTCTCTCTCTCAAATAAAAAAAAAAAATCTTTAAAATTCAATGGTCTTAGAGACCACGTGTTCCAACCATGTTATTTTATGCATGAAACCAAAGGAAAACTGACCCTCAGTTTCTGAGACACTTGCTCCTAATCATATAGCTAGTTAGAAAAACAGCCTGGGCTGGAACCCGAATCTCTTGATAGCCCATGCAATGTTTTTTCTGCTACACCATGGTGCCACTAGCTGGTACTTCCCAGCAATATTCTGGCACCTGGGGATATAGCTGTGAGCAAAGTCCTACCTCTTGGGCTTATATTTTAGTAAGGGAAACAGACAATGGACAAATATTGAATCAGGTCCTGACAAGCGCTATGAAGAAAAGGAAGGGATTAAGGGAAGAAGATACTGTATTGACCACTTCACCTTCAGTGTTTGTGGTAAAAATTGATGGTTCTACTGACTTTTACCTCATAATCATTTCCTCCACAACATAGCAATGTAATTGAACATAAAGAAAACTAGGTTTCCTAGCAAGACATTTGGGTTCTAGTCCTGACTCTAATTATTAAACAACCAAAGCTGTTGAAACTTTTAGGTCTCCCTGTTTGGAAAATGAGACTAATACACACCTTGCATTTTCTATAGGTGGCTTTGAGTATAAAATTATACACAGAAAGTTTTTATTAAGACATCATGTGTTGGGATGGCTGGGTGGCTCAGTCAGTTAGGTGTCTGCCTTTGGCTCAGGTCATGATCCCAGGGTCATGGGGTGGAGTCCTCTATCCAGCTCCTTGTTTAGCGGGGAGCCTGCTTCTCCCTCTGCCTCTACTGATCCCCCTGTTTGTGCGCGCGCTCTCTCTCTCTGATAAATCAATCAATCAATCAATCTTTAAAAAAAAAAAAGACAGCAAGTGTTATGCAAATACCAGATATCATTATATGGAAATTTTATTTCCATAAGAATGTGCCAAGAATCTAGATTTTTTAAAAACTGTTTTTTGTTTGATCTCTTCCCACTCAACCAGGAATGTTGCAACCAGAGAGGAACCCCCAGGGTTTTGGCTATAAATACAGGGAAAATTCTTTCACATATGACGTCAAGCGAGATGTGTACAATGAGGAGACCTTTCAACAGGAACACAGAAGGAAGAGTATTTCCTCTGGAAACTTGGACATCGACATCACCACGTTCAGACACCACGTCCAGTGCCGGTGGGTGTGGGGGGTCATTCAGCTGCCTCCAAGCTAGCAGCACCAAAACCCTACTTTACTCCTACAGTGCCTACTTCTGTCTTCCTCCTCTGAATTCCTATCTTCAGGACCCTTGGGCTGCTGTGTGATTTTTCTTCAGTTGGTTTGCTTATGGTTTGTCCTATAGCACCCTCTTGAATAAAAATTTCTTGGATATCCCTGACAGCATCTATGGATGATATTTAATAAATACATCATTTGATTAGCTGCTATTACCAGTCTCCTAAAAACAGCCACAGAAGCAGCGATGGTCAACTAAGTAGTGGTAGCAGAATGAGATCCTTCTAACCTCATATCCCACGAACCCTAGGCAGTACTTGCACAACTGTACAATGTAGAACTCACTGCCTCTGATAGTCACTGGGATTATGTGGGTCCTCCAGTTCAGGGGCCCTTAGCCTGTTTTTGTGCTATCAACCTTGCAGCAGGCTGGTAAAGCTAATAGACATCTTTGCAGGATAATTTTTTTTTTTTACTTAAAAAAATTGTGGTAAAATACATATAACAGAAAACCAGCCATTTTAACCAGTCTTAAATGTACAAATAAGCAACATTAATGACATTTCACGATGTTCTGCAACCACTGTTTTCAAAACTTTTTCGTCACCCCAAACAGAAACTTTGGACCTGTTAAGCAATAATTCCCCATTGTCCCCTCCTCCTCACCCCTGGTGACCTCTCCTCTCTGTTCTGTCCCTATGCCTCTTCTAGACAATTTATTTAAGTATAATCATGCAATTTTTGTCTTTCCTCTCTGGTTGATTTCACTTAGCATGATGTTTTCACACTTCAACTATGTTGTAGGGTGGATCAGTACTTCATTTCATTTTATGGCTGATGATATCCCATTGTACGTAAATATCGTATTTTGCATATCCATTCATCTGCTCGTGCACCCTTGGGTTGTTTTCACTTTTTGGCTATTGCGAATAATGCTGCCATGAATATTGGCATAGGAGTGTCTGTTGGAGAACCTGTCTTCAACTCTGTCAGGTATATAACTGAAAGTAGAATTGTTGGATCTTATGGTGACTCTCTGTTTAATTTTTTGCAGAACCACCAGACTTTTTCATACAAGCTATACTACTGTACATTCTCACTAGCAATGTACAAGTGTTTTTGCTCTTCAACTTGTGTTATTTTTCCCTTTTTTTTTTTTTAATTATAGCCATCCTGTCAGGCATGAAGTGATATCTCATTGTGGAGTTTGGTTTGGTTTGGGTTTTTTTGCATTTCCCTAAAACCTAAATATGTTGAGATCTCTTCATGTGCTTACTGGTTGTTATTATATCTTCTTTAAAGAAATGTCTCTTTACCTCTTTTAAAATTAGGTTGTCTTTTTATTGTTGAGTTGTAGTAGTTCTGTACATATCCTGGATACTAAACCCTTATCAGATATATGATTTGCAAATATTTTCTTCCATTCTGTGGACTTTCTTTTCTGTGGGTTGAATGGTGTCATTTGGTGCACCAGTTTATAATTTTCATGAGATCCAGTCCATCCATTTTTTTGTTTTGTTGCCTATGATTTTGGTGACATCTTTAAGAAACTATTGGGAAATCCAATATTATGAAGATTTTCTTCTATAAGTTTTATAGTGTTTAGCTCTTAAATTAAGATTCTTGATCCAGGGCGCCTGGGTGGCTCAGTGGTTAAACTGCTGCCTTCAGCTCAGGTCATGATCTCAGGGTCCTGGGATCGAGTCCCGCATCGGGCTCTCTGCTCAGCAGGGAGCCTGCTTCCTCCTCTCTCTCTCTCTGCCTGCCTCTCTGCCTACTTGTGATTTCTCTCTGTCAAATAAATAAATAAATCTTTAAAAAAAAAAAAAAGATTCTTGATCCATTTTGAGTTAATTTTGTATATAGTATAAAGTTAGGGTCTGACTTCATTCTTTCAATATGGAGATCCCATTTTCTCAGAACCATTCGTTGAAGAGACAGCTCTTGGGATACCTGGGTGGCTTAGTTGGTTAAGCCGCTGCCTTCGACTTAGGTCATGATCCCAGCTTCCTGGGATCGAGTCCCGCCTCGGGCTCCCTGGTCCGCAGGGAACTTGCTTCTCTCTCTCTCCCTCTGCCTGCCTCTTTGTCTGCTTGTGCACTCGCTTGTGCTCTCTCTCTCTCACTGTCAAATAAATAAATAGAATCTTTAAAAAAGAAGAAGAAGAGACAGTTCTTTCCCCA
Organism: Mustela nigripes; assembly: GCF_022355385.1. Taxonomy (NCBI): domain Eukaryota; kingdom Metazoa; phylum Chordata; class Mammalia; order Carnivora; family Mustelidae; genus Mustela; species Mustela nigripes. The sequence continues at coordinate 33,318,244 of NC_081561.1, read as the reverse complement.
TTGAATGGTCTTGGCCAGAATATTTTTTTAAAGCATAAAATACATAGGACTATAAAGTAAACCAGCTAGGTTGAAATATAGTTATCAAAATATTTTAAAATATCACAATAATGTTATTTAATAATATAGATCTAATAACTATCATAATTTCAAGGTAGTGATGAACATAAATGATATCTTAAGATCTCTGCAGCAATGTGAATGTAATATGAAAACATTGCAGTTTTTATTAGTGACAAAGGTTCTGCTGATACTACAGTGGCTTGTCAATATTCATAATTGATGGAAATGCTAAATTTCAGTTAGGAGGTAATGAAAATAAAGGTATAATTTTTTCTAAGTTCACATACCTACAAATTCTATCTATAGACCCTTGGGGGGGCATCCACCAACCTCAGGTGAGGGACCCTTTATAACCTACATCATTATATGAACCCTAAGTATTCAAGCTCTCTTCACTCACACTTGGGATTTATCAGTCTTTCTTATCCCTTGACCTTTTACTACGGTTGGCCTGTGTTGGGTGAGGAAGGCCTCCACACAGCCCTATTGTAGACCTTCCTTCTCTGAGGCATTCTCCCTTGTTCATATCCTGCCTTTTGTAAGTTGTGGTCTTGGAGACCCTCCCCAGTTCTACATCACTATTCTCATTTTCTCTACTCCAGATGGGTCAGAGGTCATGTGTCAAAGAGGGGATTTAGGGGCACATTGACTTTGTCTCTACAAAAGGAGAATCTTTTCCTGACTATTACTCCATCACAATAAGGTACTACCGAAGAAATTTCAGTCTAATTCCCCCCAACCTGCCCTATCCTTAGACACTTAAATCTGATCAGTTCTGCATCCCAGCTCCTTATTTCCGAAACATACAATTGTATCCACTTTTGGATTTTTAACATGAAAGGTTGCACAACTCTGTGGTTAAGAGCAAGGCTCAGAAGCCAGATTGCCTGGTTATGAATCCCAGTTCTTCTGCTTCCCAACTGTGTGACCTTAGGTAAGCTATCTAACCCACTTTGCCTCAGTTTCCTGATCTGTAAAAATGGGGATGATATTAGCATCTACTTGACTGTGATGCTAAATGCTCTTTGAATATTTGTATTTGTAAGGCACCTAGCAAATAAAAAACATGATTTTAGGTGGGGGTTTTTTAGTTTAAAAAAGTCTCTGAACTCTACATCTTCTTTTTCTTTTTTAAGATCTATTTATTTATTGAGAGAGAGAAAAAGAAAGCAAGTTGGGGAGAGTCAGAGGAGAGAATCTTCACACAGACTCTTCTCTGAGTGTGGAGTATGACACCGGACTCAATCTCATGACCCATGAGATCATGATCTGAGCTGAAACCAAGAGTCAGACACTCAACCAATTAAGCCACCCAGGTGCCACAACCACCTGTCACAAGCGCCTGTGTTTCTTTTCTACAGAAAACCTCATCTCTTTTCTCATCTTCTCCCTTTCCATTAGCAACTACAAATATTCCCTTTCTTGTCAAAATGTCCCCGGTCCTTTCACATAGATTCTTACATTCCTTACTTTTAAGATGTCCTGAGTAAAATCCAGATTTGTGTCAAAATGCTTATACTGTGGCCCCCTACCCCCAAACTCCCCCCCCCCACCACACACATACACACACACACACACACTGGCTTTAATTCCTATCCCTCTAGCTCCTTCCTTGATTTCTTTTCAGGTCTAGAGTCCCATCATTCCATGTCCACTGTATTATTTTTCCATGCTAAAGAGCTTTGATGACTCTGCCTAGGGTGGCTTGTCTTCTGCCCAGTGGTACATGGGAGAGACGGGATCAGATGAAGGAAAAAATTGTCCCCATGACATGCTCTGCTCTCCCCTTTGGGGGCCATAATTGGAGAAAGCACCCTAGGTATCCTTGCCTACCATCCAAGGACTCTCATAAAAACAGCAATATGATGTTCCTTCTAAGCCAGTGATTTTTTCCTGGCTCCCAAACAGAATTTAATAGCTGTCAATGTAAAATATGGTGGTAATAGAGTGGAGAGAACACTGAAGTAAGAATCAGAAGTCCTGGTTTGTAGCCCCAGCTATGTCCACACTACTGTGACCTTGGAAAAATCACTTACACTTATTTGGCCTCAGTTACCTTAGGGGGAGTAATGGTCATAGTTGTGAGTCAAAACATGTGAAATTCTTTATGAGCACACATTTTAGCTTTGCATACACAAAAGTTCTAATTGTTATTATAGTCAAATCCCAGTTATCCAACTATAGCTCATATATAAAAAATCTTCATACTTTTGGCTTTCAGCCCATACTAAGATGTAACTAGCAAAAAGCAATTTAAAGCCATATTAGTTTTACTGGTTGATTGATTAACCAATTGACTAACAATGATTCTGCTATTTTAGATTTAGATTTAGAGGTTAATGTAGGTTTTCTCAATCTCAGCATCAGTAACATTTTGGACCAGAAAATCATTTCTGGGAGCACCTGGGTGGCTCAGTGGGTTAAGCCTCTGTACTTCGGCTCAGGTCATGATCTCAGGGTCCTGGGATTGAGCCCTGCATTGAGTTCTCTGCTCAGTGGGGAGCCTGTTTCTCTCTCTCTCTTTGCCGGCCTCTCTGACTACTTGTAATCTCTGTCTGTCAAAAAAATAAATAAAATCTTAAAAAAAAAAAAGAAAAGAAAAATGTTTCTGACGTGGGGGCTGTCCTATGCACTACAAGATGTGTAGCAAAGATACAGATACCTCTACCCACCAGATACCAATAGCACCCTCTCCCTCAGTTGTGACAACCAAAAATGTCTCTAGACTTTGCCAAATGTCTCTTGGATAACAAAATTCGTTCTGATTGATGTCCACTAGGTTAAAGGATAATAAAACTTTATTTTTATTGCCTTTCCTTTATATGGCCAGCTCCTACCTTTTCTATAAATTTCTACATACTACAGATCAAAGCGGCATAGAGTTAATATTCAGTAAAGAAAATTGGTATATGGGAATGATGCGGACATCTTAATGGACCCTGCCTCCCACCAGTATCACATCTCAAAACACTGTCCTTATCAAGAGAAAACAGTAAAGTCCATTTTCCTACTGGAAAATTTGTGGGTTTCATTCTTTCCAAACATCCTGTTTCGTATGCTAGATGATAAGGCATATATATATATATATATATATATATATATATATATATATGGCATTTGGTTCTCAATCAGAGGTGATTTTTGTCCCCCACAGAACACTTGGCAATGTTTAGAGACACTTTGGGGTGTCACAACTGGGAGAGGGGGTGCTATTGGCATCTGGTAGGTAAAGGCCAGGGATGTTGCTAGCCATCCTACAGGACGCAGGACACATCTACCACAACAAAGAATTATCTAGTCCACTGTGTCAGAATGTCAATAGAGCTGACAAGAAATGCTGCTATATGGGAATAGTTATGCACTGGAACTTTTCTTGGCTATGTGGGCTTTTTCTTTGGAAAATCTTATCAAGTCTCTGTTCTTCTTTCTCACAGCTGCTCATGGCACAAGTTCCTAAGATGCATAATAACAATCTTTCCTTTCCTGGAGTGGGTGTGTTTGTATCGGTTCAAGGATTGGCTTCTTGGAGACTTACTTGCTGGTATAACTGTTGGCCTCGTGCAAGTTCCCCAAGGTAAGGAAGATTCAAAGCCTCTTCACCCACAACCGGTCAGACCTGGTCTGCTCACCCAGAGTAAACAATTAGTAAACAATTACCTGTGTTAGATGAATGGAAAGAAGTAGGTGAATTCCATTCACATTACTACCATCTGTTCCCTTACCTGCCAGATTTCTAACTTCCAGGGTGGGTTCCAAAACATTAAGTTAGTTTTAGGGCACTTGGGTGGTTAAGCATCCGACTCTTGGTTTCAGCTCCAGTCATGACCTCAGGGCTGTGGGACGGAGCCTTCTGTCTGGCATCACACTCAGCAGGGAATCAGCTTGAGATTCTCTCGCTCTCCCTCTGCCCTTACCCCCACTCCCAGCGCATATGCACACTCTCTCAAATAAAATAAATCTTTAAGAAAAAAGATAAACTCAGTTAGTTTAGATAGAATGATAGAGTATTTGCAATGCTCATTCAATGTTGTTTTGGGTTTTTTTGCTTTGTTTTGTTTTTGCTTAATTAGTCATTTCATACTCACACAACTACAGTAGACCTCACTTGGCATTGGTTTTCCTTAGGAAGGTAAAGCATAGGAAACACAGCATGCTAGCATCTCTTCAGTAAGTTACATACAAAGCAATCCAGGCACCACTCTTTGGTCTTCCGAGTGGCAGTTCAGATAGAAGACAGCAAGATCACACAGACAGAGGTGCAGGAGTCATCATGGGCTTCAGAAGCCTCAGTTCCTGAATAGGAACTAACATCTCTCATAATTCTCATAACTTGCTTCCAGGGTTCCACAAACACCATGGCCAGTTACAAGAGTTATTGCACTGAGAAGCTCAAAGCTAATGATTCCCACTGTATATTTATCCTTCATTCACAGATCAGCTTGGTCCAGATAGAGTAGACTAAGCAGGCTCATTTTTACCATAACCAGTATTGGCTGGTAACACAGCTGACATCCCACCATTACTGGATTTCCGAAGAAACAACTAGAAAGTTAATCCAATATCAAATTTATTTGCAGAGAGAGAGAAAAGATTTTATTAATCCTTTACTCACAGTAGTTTGCAACTACTACATAGTATTTAAATTAATACTACATAGTATTTATGTATTTATTTATTTATTTTAAGATTTTATTTATTTCACAGACAGAGATCACAAGTAGGCAAAGAGGCAGGCAGAGAGAGAGAAGCAGGCTCCCCACTGAGCAGAAAGCTTGATGCAGGGCTCAATCCCAGGACCCTGAGATCATGACCTGAGCCAAAGGCAGAGGCTTTAACCCATTGAGCTACCCAGGCTCCCCTACTACATAGTACTTAAATGCTATTCCTTTATTCTCCTGGGGCCCGTCAGAAAGGTTTGAAACCTCTGATTGTACGGCTTGTACGAAGCATGAAAGAGGCCAAGCAAAGGGGCGAGAGGTAGCTAACAACCAACTCCAGGACAAGGCTGTTAGTTGGAGAAAGGGGATCCCCCCCCTTTTTTTTTAAGATTTTATTAATTTATTTGAGAGAGGGAGAGTGCATCAGAGGGGAGAGGGTCAGAGGGAGAAGCAGACTTCTTGCTGAACAGGGAGCCCAATGTGGGACTCGATCCTGGGACTCCAGGATAATGACCTGAGCCAAAGGCAGTTGCTTAACCAACTGAGCCACCCAGGTGTCCCAGGGATCCCCTTTTAAATAGTCAATTAACTATCCTGCAGGAAAATTGACTTTTCTTCCCCCTTTTGATGTTCAATTCTATAAATTTAAACACATGCATGGATTTATATAACCACCAACACAACAAAGATACAGAACATTTCTATCAGCCCTGAAACACTCTTATGCCATTCCTTTTAGTCCCATCCACCCCTGGCAAAAACTGATCTGTTCTCTGTCACCACAGTTACGCCTTTTTGAGAATATCATCTAAATGGACTCAGGGAGTATGTAACTCTTGAAGCCTGGTTTCTTCAATTCAGCACGTTGTCTTTGAAATTAATGGAAATTGTGATGTGCATCAATAGCTTGTTCCTTTTCATTCCTGAGTAAATTGTCCATTGCATGGACATACCACAGCTAGTTTATCCATTCATTTGTTGGGAGACATTTCATGGCTAGTTTTTGGTTGTCAAAAATAAAGTTGTTATGAACATTCATGTACACGTTTTCCAGAAAACATAGTTTTCATTTCTCTAAGGTAAATACCCTGGAGTGTTATCATTGGTCATATGGTAGCTATGTGTATAACATCCTAAGAAACTGCAAAATTGTTTTCCAGAGGGGCTGTACCTACCATTGTTTATCCCTACCAGCAATGTACAAGAGTTCTAGTTCCTCCATACCCTTCACTTGATGATGTCTGTATTTTTTAAATTAAACTTCCTATTTTTAGATAATTACAGATTCACAAGGGATGCCGGGTGGTGCATTTGGTTGAGTGTCTGTCTGTTTTGGCTTAGGTCATGATCTCAGGGTTGTGAGATTGAGCCCCATGTGAGCTCCATGCTTGGTGTGGAGTCTACCTGAGATTTTCGCTCTTCCTCTCTGCCTGTCTTCTCTTCTTCCAACTTGTGCTCAATCTCTCTCTCTCTCAAATAAATAAATCTTTTTAAAAATTATAGATTCACATACATTTGTAAGAGACTACAGAGACATTCCTTGTATCCTTTTCCTACTTTCCCCAGTGGTAACATCTTACAAAACTACAGTTCAGTTTCACAACCAGGATATTAACATTGATATAGTCAAGATACAGAACATTTCTACCACAAGGATCCCTCCTGTTGCCCTTTTATAGTTACCCCCACTTGACCCTTGCCCCCAACCCCTCCTTAACCCTGGCAACCACTAGTCTTCTTCATGTCTAGAATGTTATCCTTTCAAGAAAGTTATATGAAGAGCCATACAGTTGAAATTCTTTGAGATTGCCTTTGTTTCACTCTTCTTAATTCCTACAGATTCATCTAGGTTTTTGTATGTATCAGTAGTTTTTTCCTTTTTGTTACTAAGTAAAATTCCATGGTATGGATGTGCCATAGTTTATTTAAACATTCATCCTTAAAGTGTATATGGATTGTTTCTGGGTTTTGGCTATTATAAATATAGCTGTTTTAAACATTTGTGCACAGGTTAATGAACATAGTCTTCATTTCTGTGGAATAAGTGATCAGGAGCACAATTGTTGCATCTTTAGATTTTTAAGAAACTGCCAGCTTTTCTCTAGGATGGTTGTATCATTTTATATTCCCACCAGCATGAGTGGTCTATGAGTGATCTAGCTGCTCTGTATCCTCACTAGGATTTGGTGTTGTCACAACTTTTTTTGTGGGGGGGGGGTCCATTCTAATAGGGGTGTCTGAGACCTCATTGTGGTTTGTTTGCATTTCCCTAATGCCTTGTGATGTTTAAGATTTTTCCCTATGCTAATTCTCCACTTGTATGTGTGTATATGTATATGTATATACATATATATACTTTTTTTTAAAGATTTATTTATTTATTTGACAGAGACACAGTGAGAGAGGGAACACAAGCACAGGGAGTGGGAGAGGGAGAAGCAGTCTTCCCATTGAGCAGGGAGTCTGATGGCGGGACTCTATCCTAGGACCCTGGGATCATGACTGAGCCCAAGGCAGACTTAATGACTGAGCCCTCCTGGGGCCCCTCCCACCTTTATATTTAAATGAGATGGCTCTTCCTGTCTTTTGCTCATGTTCTAACTCAGATTATTTGCATTTTCACTATTGAGTTTCAAGAGTTATTTATATATTCTAGATATTAGGCCTTTGTCTTTTATGTTTTGTAAATTTTTTCTCCCAATCTGTAGCCTGTCTTTTTGTCCTTCCAACAGAGTATTTACAGGGCAAAATTCTTATTTGATGAAAGCTAGTTTTTATTATCTTTTATTGCAACCATTCTAAGAGGTGTATAGTGATGTCTCCTTATAGGTTTAATTTGTATTTCCCTAATGGCTAATGAGGTTGAACATCTTTTCATGTTAATTTTTGCTATCCTCATATCCTTTTTTAAAAGATTTGTATTTATTTATTATTTTAGAGAAAGAGAGAGAACATGAGCTGGAAGGGAACAGGGGAAAGGAGAGAGAATCTCAAGCAGACTCCACACTGGGCATAGAGCCCCACATGGGGTCAATCTCACAACCCTGAAATCACAATCTGGGACAAAACCAAGAGTCAGACACTCAACCAACTGCACCATCCAGGCACCCCTATCCTCATAACCTCTTTAGTGAAGTGCCTGTTCAACTCTTTTGCCCATTTTTTTAAGTTGGAAAAAACCCTTTTGTTTTCTTACTGTTAATTTTTGAGACTTCTTTATATATTCTGGATACAAATCCTTTGTCAATATGTAGTGTGGAAATACTTTCTCTCAGTCTGTAGCTTATCTTTTCATTCTCTGATCATGTGTTTAACAGAACAAAAGGTTTTAGTTTTGATGAAGTCCAACTTATCCATTTTTTTCCTTTTGTGGATCATGCTTTTCCTATCATATATAAGAACCTTTTACCTAACTCCCAGGTCACAAAGATCTTCTTTGATGTTTTCTCTTAAAAGTCTTATACCTTTATGTTTTATGTTTAGATCTATGATCTATTTTGAGTTAATCTTTACATAAAGTGTGAAGTTTAGGTCAAGGTTTATTTTTTGTTACATATTCAACATCATTTTTAAAGAAGGCTATTGTTCATTGAATTCTTTTTGCACTTTTGTCAAAGATCAAACAACCATATTTTTGTGGGTCTATTTCTGGACTCTATTCTGTTCTATTGATCTACTTGTCTTTCCCTTTACCTATATCATGTTTTGATTATTGTATCTTTATAATGAGTCTAAAAATTGGGTAGTGTGATCCCTCTAATTTTGTTGTTTTCCAAAATTCTTTTAGCTAAAAATGTATATAAATTTTAGCATCATGTTCTTTATATCTACCAAAAAAATCCTTTTTAAAAAGATTTTATTTATTTATTAACAGAGAGAGAGATCACAAGAAGCCAGGCAGAGAGAAAGGGGGAAGCAGGCTCCCTGCTGAGCTGAGAGCCTGATTCAGGGCCAGGACTCTGAGTCGATGACCTGGGCTGAAGGCTGAGGCTTAACCCACTGAGCCACCCAGGTGCCCCCACCAAAAAAAAAAAAAAAAAATCCTATTGTGATATTGATGGCTGTTGCATTAAGCCCACAGATCACTTTGGGGATAACTGATACCTTTATTATGTTGAGTTTCCAATCCATGATCATAGTAAATCTCTTCATTTATTTTGGTCTTCTTTGATTTCCTTCATTAGCATTTGTAGTTTTCAGCATACAGATCTTACTCATGTTCTGTTAGAATTATATCTAAGCATTTCATTTGGAGGAGTTATTGTTTGTAGTAATTAAAAATAGTTTTGTTCTCCAGTTGTTCATTGTTTACATATAGAAATACAATTGATTTTTGTGTTAATCTTGTATCCTGCAACTCATTTACTAACCCTAATAATCTTTTTTCCTTGGGGTTTACTACATTGATAATCATGTCACCTATAAATAAGGACAGTTGTATTTCTTTTTAATCTGAATGGCCTTTATGACTTTTTCTTGCTTATTGTGCTAGCTAAGATTTCCAGTACTATGCTGAAAAAGAGTGGCTCTCTGAGAATAGACATTTTTGCCATGTTCCTGATCTTAGGAGGGAAAGCATTCAATCTTTCACCATTAAGTATGATATTAACTGTAGGATTTTTGTAGATGCCCTTTATTAGGTGAAGGAAATTTCCATCTATTCTAGCTTGCTGAGAATTTTTATCTTGAATGGATGGTGTATTTTCTCAAATGCTTTTTCTGCATTATTGATATGAGCATGTGATTTTTCTCTTTAGATTATTAATATGATAGATTACATTAATTGATTTTTAAATATTGAACCAGCCTTGCATCCCTAATATAAAGGAGTACCTTGTAAAATTTTCATATGGCAGCTATAAACCAAAATGTTCCATTTGTATGGGTACATTCACATCCAGAAAAGTAACAGAAAGTCTCTAGAGGGCTACAATGGAAGACCTGAACTCTTGAGCCTGCTGCTTTACCTGCAAGTCCTCTACTGACTCCCACTTATCAAAGGTCCTGCATTTATGGTGAAAATTGAGGCCATCCCATTGTTAAAGTGCCAAATTATCAGTGTAATTTCATACCAAAGGGAGAATAGATATATAAGTTTACCTAGCATCCAGCATAGTATCTAACACATAGTGGGTACACAAGATCTTTCATGAATAATAATAATTATATAACTACATGAATGAATGAATCTGAGAAACTCTTGCTAATTAAGAGATTGTGTATTATTTTAAGTAGTGTGAATAATGAAGTAATTCGTTGTATAAATAATTCAAAAGTTTTATTTATACTTAAATAGGTAGCATCTGACAACTTAATAATTTCCTTCAAATGAAACAAAAATACTACATGGCGAAGAACTTATTTAAGAAGTTCTAGATGTTGGTGCACCTGGGTGGCTCAGTGGGTTAAAGCCTCTGCCTTCGGCTCAGGTCATGATCCCAGGGTCCTGGGATTGAGCCCCATATCAGGCTCTCTGCTCAGCGGGGAGCCTGCTTCCCTCTCTTTCTCTGCCTGCCTCTCTGCCTACTTGTGATCTCTGTCTGTCAAATAAAAAATAAAATCTTTTTTTAAAAAAATTTAAAAATTAAAAATAATAAAAAGTTCTAGATCTTCCTTACAGTACAATTCCAATTTATAAACATAAAAGAAGGTAGAAAATAACCATTAGGGAAACACCACACTAGTAATTTTCATGGATAAAATCCACTAACAGATGTTAAAATTTGTGGATGAAAGTTTGCAAACTATGTAAGGAGGTCTGTGTAGTTTTGAAGATTCTTTCTCAAGATAATTGCTAACTACTTCTCTACTCTACAGTAGAGAACTTGAGAGAAACAACCTGAACCAAGTGATCAATGCTATATCATCACCAGTAGTAAGACATACAGATATTTTATGATCCTATGATATGACACACTAAGAAGGACACAACATTATGTCTGTAGCATTCTCGCCAAGAACGTGTAAACTTGTACTATCATGCAGAAACTAAAGACGACCCCAGAATGAGGGGCATTTGGCAAAATAATTGATCTGTTAATATTCTTTCAAAGTATCAAAATCAAGTAAAGACTGAGGAACTATTAAAGATTGCAGGGCTGAGGAGAAATAACAACTAAAATGAATGTGGGATTCTGGATAGACTCCCTAACAGAAAATGGAAATTAGTGGAACAACAAATGAGAGTCAAATAAAGCCTTTAGTTAATTTATAATGTTAATTTCCTGATTCTGATAATTATACAATGACTATATAAAATACTAACATTACAAGCTAAGAAAGGATTAATGGAAACTCTATTATTTTTGAAACTTTTCTGTAAGTCTAAAATTAGTTCAAAATTTAACAATTTTTTAAGGTAGTGGGAAGTTTGGAAACTTGGTTTCCCTTTATTTCTCCACAGCCTAAACTTAACCAAGATTGGACCACTTAGTTCTCAGGGTCCCACCAAGTAATTCTCTCACTTCCCTGTAATGGTAAGTTATTTGAAATCCTACATCTCAGCATGCCTGGCTGGCTCAGTTATTTGGGCAGCCAACTCCTGATTTCAGCTCAGGTCATGATCTTGGGGTCCTGGGATTGAACCCTGCATCTGGGTCTGCTCTCAGCAGGGAGTCTGCTTGAGTATTCTCTCTTCCTCACCCTCTGCCCCTCCTCCTGCTTACTCTCTTTCTAAAATAAATGAATAAATCTTAAAGAAAGAAAGAAAGAAACCGACATTTCAAAAGACTTTCTCTTTGTGCTCTATGTTGCTTATCAAGAGTAAATAAGGGATAGGACACCTGACTGGCTCAGTTGGTGGACTGTGCAACTCTTAATCTCAGAGTCATGATTTTAAGCCCCACATTGAGTATAGAGCTTACTTAAAACATAAATCAATATGATATATATATTTTAAAGAATAAGTAAGGGCTATTCAACATTATACTTGAATTCATAGGCAGCACATTAAAGCCAGAAAAAGAAATATGAGTACAAAGATTGTAAAGGAAGAAATAAAACTTCATTAGTTATAGATGATGATTTTTCTAATGAATAAAATAATCTACAAATAATTTATAGAACTAATAAGACTTTATCTAGTTTGCTGGATACAAGATCAGTATATAAAAATCAAGTATATTCTTACGTACCTGCAGGGAACAGATAGTGAATTTTTTTTAAAAAAGATAACATTTACCAAAAGCATAAAAAATATGGAATAAGTTGTAATGAAACTAAGAAAAGATATGTAAGTCCTCTTTAGAGAAATTATAGTTTACTGAGTAATATTAATTAACTAACTTAGTTGAAATTAATGGAGAAATAGCATGTCCAGGAGTTAGAAGACTCAATATTTAAAGATCTCAGTTCTCTCAAAATAAGTTTCATAGATTTATTACAATGTTAATGTAGATCCCAACAGCATTTTTTAAAATATTTTGTTTATTTATTTTATAGACAGAGATCAGAAGTAGGCGGAGAGGCAGGCAGAGAGAGAGGGGGAAGCAGGCTCCAAGCTGAGCAGAGAGCCTGATGCGGGGCTCGATCCCAGGACCCTGAGATCATGACCTGAGCCGAAGGCAGAGGCTTAAACCACTGAGCCACCCAGGCGCCCCCCTTCAACAGCATTTTTTTAATGGAACATGATAAGCAGATTGTAAAATGTATGTGTAAATGCAAAAAGCCAAGAATGGCCATGTTCTTTTGAAAGAATAGCATGGGAAGACCTCTCCTCCAATTATCAAGACTTAATATAAAGTTATAATATTTAAGATAATATCCATCAAAAGTAGACAGAATAAATAAACATTCTTATATGTGTATATTGGAATACGTGCAAGGAACGTGAGCAATCTCAGGCACTCACCACAACATGGCATGGTTCTATACACATGATATTGAGCAAAAGAAGCAGAAATTAAAATTACATACATTGTAACTCCATTAATATAAAATTCAAACTCAGGAACCTGGGTGGCTCAGTCATTAAGCATCTGCCTTCGGTTCAAGTCATGATCCCAGGGTTCTGGAATCAAGCCCTGCTTTGGGCTCCCTGCTCAGCAGGAAGCCTGCTTCTCCCTCTCCTACTTTCCCTGCTTGTGTTCCCTCTCTTGTTATATCTCTCTCTGTCAAATGAATAAATTCCTTCAAACTGAAAATTCATACTGAACTAAACTCTATTGTTTAGAAATATGTATACTACTGGTAAAGCTATAAAGAAAAGCAAATAAATTTTTATCACCAAGTCAAAATAATGAATACCTTTGTGGGAACAGGTGGAATTATAACAAAGACCTGGATGGTGGTAACAAAGGTGTTTGTTTTATAAGTATTCATTCAGCTCAACATCTATTTTTTAAGATTTATTTATTTGAAAGAAAGGGAGAGAGTGCATGTGAGAGAGCTCATGAGTTAAGGGAGGAGCAGAGGGAGAGAATCCCAAGCAGACGCCTCCTGAGCACAGAACACAACCCAGGGCTTGATCCCACACCCTGAGATCATGACCTGAGCCGAAACCAAGTGTTAGTTGCTCAACAGACTGAGCCACCCAGGCACCCCATCAATATTTATTTTAACGTACTTTCTATATGTATATTATATTTCACAATAAAAATAGGCATTTTTGACTTAAATTATCAAAACTATTACTAAACTAATTCCTACAAAATAGCAAGATAGTGTGGTATTACAGTAACAATCAGACCAATGGAACAGAAAAGAGTCATACAAATATATGTTGCATACTTTATATCATATGTTTCACTATAGAAACAAGCTTCTTAATGAATGATATGAAACAATTGGATACTTCCATGAAAAAATAATTTTTAGGAGCACCTGGGTGGCTCAGTCAGTTAAGTGTGTGATTCTTGATCTCAGCTCAGCTCTTGATCTAAGGGTCATGAATTTGAGCCCCACATTGGGCTCCATGCTGTGCGGGAACCTACTAAAAACAATAAAAACAGCACCAAAAAACCCACAATTTTTAGATGTCTTCCCTATGCCATACATAAAAATCTATTCCTGGTAGATTAAAGACCTAAATGTGAAAAGTAAAACAATCAAGGATTTTTAGAATTATGTAGAAGAATATTTTCATGATCTTGAAGTAGAAAATGATTTCTCAAAGATGACATAAGAAGCACTAGCCTGCTTAAAGGAAAAGACTAATAAATTGAATTAAGTAAAAGTCTTATTCATTCAAAGACACATAAAGATTGAACGACAAACCACAGAATTGGAGAGGTATTTGTAATACATGTACCCAACAAAGGATTTAAATCTGTAATATATATACTCCTACAAATCTGTAAGGAAACAACTCAATGAGACTGATCAACATTACTGACAATCAGTGAAGTGAAAAGTGAGGTTCAAATGAGTTACACACTAACTTATACACACTAAAATTTAAAACCTGACAGTATCATGTGCTAACACAGATGCAGATGATGGGAACTGTCATACAATGCTGGTGGGAGTATAAGTTGTATAACCATGTGGAAAACAGGTTGGCATGTTCTGGCAAAATGCCCCAGCAATTATGCTTCATAATATAGAATCCCAAGGAACTTGTACTTTGATGCACCAAGAGGATATACAAGAATATTCATGGCAATGTTGTTCACAGTGGCCCCAAACTGGAAACAAAGACAGGAGACTGTGCAAGCCTGGAGACAAAGAAAATAGGGAGATCACTGCCTTGGATGCTGATGGTTTTTTTAGTTCCGGTTCCAGTCTCTGATGAGGCCTAACTGTCCTTTGTACACTTTTAGTACATTTCCTGTTTTGCTTAAGCTAATTTGAGCAATTTTTCTGTGTGTGTGGGAGGGGGTTGAGGGAGGTGGTTTGGTTTTTTGTTTTTGCAATCATTAGAACCTTGCTTAGGAAAAAATAATGTGGAAGGAGAAACTATAAATTACAACGATCTAAGAGACCTATCAGCCAATGTGAGAACTTCATTTGAATCTGATAAAGATTGTCAGAGATAATACAACATATAATAGTAAATATTTTTTTTAAATATCACCCCAAATCTTTGGCTGTAGGTTTCTCATGTGGTTGTAGTCAAGCTATCTCAAGTCATCTCAAGGCTCCACAGAGGCTGGAGATCAGTCTTCAGGCGCTCTCGTGTGTCTGCTGATAGGCTTGGGTTTCTCACCTTGTGGGCCTCCATCTCCAAGAGCACTTGAGTGCCTTCTTAATATGGCAGCTGACAGGATCAGCTACATGTAGAACCCCTAGTCCAAAAAATATTCAGAATTTCAAGATGGTCAGAGTAGAGCATTAAGCCAAATGTGGTACCTTCTAAGCCCTGTTTAATTGTATAGGTCACACATTCTTGAAGCCAACTGTGGCAGCCGGTGGCCTAGATGAAAGAGAGAGTGAGTCAAAGAGCAACCAAGATAGAAGCCACAGTCTTCTTGCAATCTACTCTCAAAAGTGACAGCCTATCATCTTTGTTGTAGTCTGTTTATGAGATGCAAGTTACTAGGTCCATCCCACACTTAAGGGGTGAGGATCAGAGGCAGGAAAACTAATTAGCCATTACAGATCATCTTAGGGGTTCTCTACCACAACAATCATTTATGAAATAAGCAGGGAAATTTGACCATTGACTGGATATTTGATAGAGAACCCATATTAATTTCTTAGGTATAATGATGATATTGTAGTTAAATTAAAAGAGGGTATTCTAGGGCACCTGAGTGGCTCAGCTGGTTAAACATCTGCCTTCGGCTCAGGTCATGATCCTAGAGTCCTGGGATCAAGTCCTGCACTGGACTCCCTACTCGGTGGGGAATCTGCTTCTCCCTCTCCTTCTCCCCTCCCTCTGCCTCTGCCCCTGTTCATGCTCTCTCTCTCAGATAAATAAAATAGTTAAAAATAAATAAATAAGTGAAATAAAAGAGGGTCTTCTTTTGGGGCACCTGGTTGGCTCAGTCAGTAGACTTTTGATATCAAGGTCGTGAGTTTGAGCCCCACATTGGGTGTAGAGATTGGTTTAAAAAAAAAAATAAGAGAGTTGGGGTGCCTGGGTTGCTCATTCTTAAGTGTCTGCCTTTGGCTCAGGTCCTGATCGTTGGGTCCTGGGATTGAGCCCTGCATCCGGCTCCCTGCTTAGCGGGAAGCCTGCTTCTCCTTCTCCCACTCCCCCTGTTTGTGTTTCCTCTCTCACTGTGTCTTTCTCTGTCAAATAAATAAATTAAATCTTTTAAAAAAATAAGAGGGTCTTCTTTTAAAGATATGTACTAATATATCACCAGATGAAATAATTTCCTGTCTTGGATTTGCTTAAAAATAATATGAAGTGGGAGAGGAGTGAGGGAATAGAGACAATATTGGCCATGAGTTGACCACTGTTGGAGCAGGTGATGGGTATAATGGGAGCCCATTATACTCTGTTTTTGTACGTGTTTGAACTTCTACACACACACACACACACACACACACACACTTGTCTTGTCTAAGACACTAAATTTGCTCACTGAACTCATAACTGAATTCAAGCGAGCACTTGGTATGATGTAAATTGAAGATAGACCACCCAGGGGTGCCTGGGCGGCTCAATCCGGTTGGTTGTTAGACTCTCGATTTTGGCTCAGGTTGTGACCTCAGGATCACGAGATTGAGCCACGCATGCAGCTCCATGCTGGGAAGGAGATTGCTCAAGGTTCTCTCTCTCCCCCACCCTCTGCCCCACCCCAATCCCCCCTGCCCCTGCCCAGGTACGCGTGCTCTCTCTCTCTCTCTTTCAAAAAAAAAAAAAAAAGAAGAAGAAGAAGAAGATACACCCTTAGGGCAGGAACTGTGGACTTGTTACATCAAAGGATAAAAGGATGACACCATGCACGTTAATCCATTTGCTTCAAAATTTCCAAATTCTCATGGTGTTCTTGGAAAAGAAAGTAAGCATTGAAGGGGTTGTTGAAGAAAGAGACCTATGTGATTGTCATATGAAAGAGGGACTGCACATACCAATATGGAATCAAGCCAGTTACATATGATTCTTCTCTTGTTCTCCAGCTTTATTTCCAGTCCTGGAGGATGCCTGGGCCTTCTGCTATTAGACAAGGTGTGAAATGGGGCTGCTTCTCAGCTGCTGGAATCAGAGGTCTTATTCTTGCGACATCTGTTTTCCATGATTAGCATGAAGACCTTGAAAGGAGAGGTGTTTAAGCCTGTGATTTAGAGCTGAGGTGTAAAAACATGTGGTAAAGTAGGAGGAGAAGCTAGATATCAAAGGAGGTAATAAAAGACACAAATGATGGGCTGCAGGTTAAGAGATCTTATTATCACACTCAGCAGCTAGACACGTAGATCATTTTTATTTTCAATATTCTTTACAGTTTTTGTTAAAGGTGACTTTGAAAAGCCAGCCTAACTTTTCTTACTTGAATTATCTTTTCAGCCCTGACATTTAGCTTGCTGACGAGGCAACTGATTCCTCCTCTCAATGTCTGTTATGCGGCTTTCTGTTCTTCAGTAGTTTACATCATTTTGGGATCATGTCATCAAATGTCCATTGGTGAGTTCAGCACTAGAACTACAGGGGGTGGATGGGCTTTCTGCCTCAATCATTTCCTTATTGCTATGTTTAAGGTAGGATAAAAGGAGGCAGAAGATGGACATTCTATCCATAGGGTGAGTGTTCAGATTTCAGAGATTGTGCCATTATCAATGTCACTGCCAGACAGAGTTGGCTAGCTCTTTCCCAAAGAAATTAGACAGCAGGGGTACTTATCCTGGTGAAATTAACACACATTGAAATCTGACTGCCCTTAACCCAGAAGATCCAGAGGCAAGTTTGCCAATATTCCTAGAGTAGATCCATCTTTCAGCTGGACCTATAATAACCCACATGGGCCTACATTTCAATAACTATATTAGCTTATTAATTTACAATGAGAAAAGGCTGTCATATAATCAAAGCCCTCAAATCCATAGGACAAGCACTTACCTTCCCTGAGTCAGAAGTGCATCTACTAATTTATAATTAGAAATAACAAACTAGTTGAAAGTCATACAAGCAGCACATTTTCTTCACTTAGGTAAACCGTCATAGCAATCAAACCACAAAATGTGCAATAATCTTGGAAGGGCATTGTCAACATCTACTTAGTAAAGTGCCTTTTTCTTGGCTTCCCCACTGAACAACTGACCACCCAACCAGCACTGATCATTTTGACGAACACACTTTTTCTCCAGATACATTTGTATATTCAGGCTGATTACCACCCCATTATTCTAGATGCAGAGTGCTATCCTGCCTTTTTAAAGGACAGTATCACATGTCTTTACTAAAATCCATTATGTGTTGATTTTACATTGGGAGACTGAGAGGACAATTTATTCCTATATTTCCAAGTTCCTGGGGCATAGCACAGTCATTTCCAGATACTGATAATAAGGCTACAGGAGTTTTGTTTCTGTTAGGTAATTTAAAGGTAAGATTTGCCTTTACTCCCATATGTGACTATGTGGATTGGAGGGCTGAACGAAATCATGTTTGAAACAGGTTTATCTCATTGTCATTTTGCAACTAATAAATCCTTCACAAGTGATAGGTGCTATTTTTCTTATTATTATTGATTAGCTTTGTTTTCTGATCTGCCTACCTACCATTTCAATTTCATTCACCATCTCTAAGAGCAGGTACAGTGACTGAGCCTGATATGCATTTCCAGCCAATTTCCCTTTGAATCCCACTCCTTGTGCCCATATTGCAAAGAGGTTAATACCTGTACCACCAAGATCTAAATTCTGGAAGATGCTCATGGCATGTGGAACCAGAGTTCTTTTCTTTGCTCCTTCTCACTTTTCCAATGGCCACTTTCAAATAAGAGAAGTTCTTCATATCAAAAACAAAACAACATTAGACCATGCCTTGATTTTTCAAATATGTCAGGTTACCTGGATTTAAAACTGCACTTTCTGCCCCAACACCTTCTTTCATAGGTTCCTTCTTCCTTGTGAGTGCTCTGATGATTGATGTGCTGAGGTTGTACCCATTCAACAATGGCAACCTGATTCTGGGAACTTTCATCAAGGATGACTTTTCCAAGCCCTCCTTCCTTGCGGACTATAACAGATCCTTGAGTGTGGTGGCATCCACAACTTTTCTGACTGGGATTATTCAGGTAGGATCAGAGTCTCCAAACCACTGAAGAAGAAATAAATAAAGGAGCTACAAAGGGACCCCTTCCTTTTGTTGCTCCTGTTATCCGTCATGATATATCTGGAACTTTAGTTGCTTATTTTTTGAAAGCTTACAGGATGTGTGGATAGGCTCTCCTTAGTGACAAAACCTCTCCCTTCCTCAGAAACAATTCACCATTGATTTAGGATGAGACACTGAACATTCTCATTTGTCTAAAGAAAGGTCCTAGGGACTATGGTCAAGAGTTCTATTCATGATTTCATGTGTTTTAAAAATGTCTTTATATTCTTTCAACAAGACTAACACTCATAAGCTCCTGTACTATACTTTGGGTTAAGTAAGCATGAAAGCAAGATCTATAATCCTTTTTTTTAATATTTCAGGAGCACAGCTAAAGGACAATAATATCAATGACTTATTAAAATATCAAAACTTATTTTTGGTGTGTCTTTGATTTTCTCTCAGAGACTAACATCTAAAGCTTCACCCATTGAACAGAAGTCACATATGCTAGCTTTATTTCTCTTTCTTTGCAACCAATCTACTTTCTAGCTAATTTTTGCTGATCTCTCCTGGAACCATCTTTTATTAGATAAGGTTTTATTTATTTATTTTTTTTAAAGATTTTATTTATTTATTTATTTATTTGACAGAGAGAGATCACAAGTAGATGGAGAGGCAGGCAGGGAGAGAGAGAGAGGGAAGCAGGCTCCCCGCTGAGCAGAGAGCCCGATGCGGGACTCGATCCCAGGACTCTGAGATCATGACCTGAGCCGAAGGCAGCGGCTTAACCCACTGAGCCACCCAGGCGCCCCAAGATAAGGTTTTATTGAAAGCCTACAAAGTCGGGGCGCCTGGGTAGTTCAGTGGGTTAAAGCCTCTGCCTTTGGCTCAAGTTATGATCACAGGGTCCTGGGATCTAGTCCCGAGTCGGGCTCTCTGCTCAGCAGGGAGCCTGCTTCCTTCTCTCTCTCTGCCTGCCTCTCTGCCTACTTGTCATCTCTGTCAAATAAATAAAATCCTAAAACAAAAGAAAGAAAGAAAGAAAGCAAGCCTACAAAGTCTAGCCCATATACCAGCTATACAACTTACTTAAATTACCTTACATTTATGGGCCTTGGTTTTCTTGTGTATAAAGTAGGAAAAATAACATTTATTTCACAGGGTTCTTATGAGGACTAAATGAGAAAATACATGTGAAGCACTCAGCACAGAGCCTGTCACGTAGTAAGCATCAGCATGTGATAACTACTGGGTACAGAAATATGAATTTGGGTACTTTGACAGAGACCAAAAATAAAAAAGAAGATGTAATTCCTGTGGTTAAAAAAATCAATCTTGTAGGGGAAGATAAAATAACAAAATATAAATCAGCAATCTATGAATTCTCTACATGACCCTGGGCGTGTTCTCTTGCCTCCTTTGAGCCTCAGTTTTTTCATCTAATAAAGGAAAAGATATCCCATTTCCAGAAAGATGAAATAGATCTACTTTTCCCTATGCCTCCTGCTAAGTACAACTAAAAACCTTGGAACGTTATATATAACACAAACATAAGACTCTGAATAGTGGAGAGAAGGCAAACTGGCTCAGAACCCCAGGATCCAAGGAATAACACAATGGTGAGTTTCCAGGGTTTTCTTTTTGCCTCTTATATTTCAAACTTGGTGCTAAGGAAGCCAGAAACCCAAATGCTAATACCTGTGCACACACACATACACACACACATACACACACCAAGCCCTAACAGAAATCTGTTCTTTATAGCCACGGCACCAAAAAAGGCTAGCAAAGCTGAAAACTTTTACATATAACTACTACACTCCAGACTAACACCAAGGAAAAACAAAACAAAACTGTGATATCAACTCCCTCATGCCAACAAAGGCCAACTGAGGAGTCCAGACTTTCACCCTTACCCACCCATAATGAAGTGTACACCCACAACCCCAACTGGGGTGTTGTCAGAGAAGGCCAAATAGGGAGTCAAGACTTTCATTCCCACCGTGCAATAATGAGACCCTCTTCCTACTCCTCACTGGGGTGGTATTAGAGATGGCCTTCGGAAGAGGACAACCCCTTCTGTTGTAGTATCAGTGGACGCCAAATGGGAAGAAGTAAGGTATTCCCATCTCTTCCAACCATGATAATATCAGCAGAGGGCTAGTGGGAGCCAGAACTCCTACCCCTGCCCAGCAATAATGAAGAGTCCTGCCACAGCTGTCGGTGGAAGCTTAGGGGAGAAGCTGGACTTCTGCATCTACAGGCAGTAACAAGATGGCACCTTCCTCCTCCCCTGCCATCACTTTGTCAAAATAAGTAAGGTAAAACACAGATTTAAATAAGATCCAGCATCTCATAGCATAGTGTCCAAAATGTCCACCATTGAACTGAAAATTACTTGTCATGTCAAGAACCAGAAAAATCTCAACTTGAATGAAAAAAGACAATAAAAAGATGCCAGCACTGAGATGACAGAGATATTAGGATTATCTGGCAAAGATTTTAAAGCAGCCATCCTAAACATGCTTCAGCAAGCAATAATGAACATGCTTGAAACAAGTGAGAAAATAGAAAGTCTCAGCAAATAAACAGAAAATATGAAGAAACAAATGGAAATTTTAGAAGTGTAGAGGAGGCAGGAAAGAATGAATGAATTCAAAGAAAGAACAATAGAAATTGCCCAATTGGAACAACAGAGAGAAAACAGACTGGAAAAAATAATGAACAGAGACTCGGGAACAAGTAGGACGATAACAACACATCTAATATTTATATCATGAGAGTTCCAGAAAGAGAGGAGAAAAAAGATGGGGGCTGAATTACTTGAAGAAATAATGGCTAAAAACTCCCCAAATTTGGCAAAAGATGTAAGCGTCCAGAATCAAGAAGCTGAGAAAATTTCAAACAAGATAAATCCATAGAAATCCCCCCTAAGGGGCTCCTGGGTGGCTCAGTGGGTTAAAGCCTCTGCCTTCAACTCAGGTCATGATCTCGGGGTCCTGGGATCGAGCCCCACATCAAGCTCTCTGCTCAGAAGGGAGCCAAGCCTCCTTCCTCCTCTCTTTCTGCCTGCCTCTCTGCCTACTTGTGATCTCTGTCTGTCAAATAAATAAATAAAATCTTTAAAAAAACAAAAACAAAAACAAATGGAAAGAACCAGAATATTTGTATCTTTATTAAAAAAAAAAAAAAAAGAAATCCACCCTAAGACAAATTATAGCCAATCTCTTAAAAACTAAAGACAATAAAAAAAAAAAAACCTCTCAAAAGCAATAAGAGAAATACTTTGCCTATGGGGTGGGGTTGGGGGTGAGCAACTCAAATGGCAGCAGATTTCTTCTTCTTCTTTTTTTTTTTTTTAAGATTTCATTTATTTATTTGAAAGAGAATGAGTGAGAGAGAACATGAGAGAGGGGAAGGTCAGAGGGAGAAGCAGACTCCCCAAGGAGCTGGGAGCCCAATGCAGGACTCGATCCTGGAAGTCTGGGATCATGTCCTGAACCGAAGGCAGTTGCTCAACCAACTGAGCCCCCAGGTGCCCGGCAGCAGATTTCTTATCAGAAACCATAGAGTCCAGAGGGAAGTTACACAATATTTTCTGTTTGCTAAGAGCAAAGAAATGTCAATCCAAAATCATATACCCAATGAAAATATCCTTTAAGAATCACAGGGAAATCAAGACATTCTCAGAGGAAGAAAAACTTAAGAGAATTTGCTAGGAGCAGACCTACCCTAAAAGAATGGTGAATGAAGATCTCTAAACAGGAAATGATAAAAGAATCTTGGAACATCAGGAAGGAAGAAAAAATAATGGAAAGAGTAAAAATATGGATAAATACAATAGATTTTCCTCCTCTTATGCCTTCTAAATTATGTTTGATGGTTGAAATGAAATTATAACACTGTGATGTGGTTCAAAATGTATGTAGAGGAAGTATTTAAAACAATTACCATAAACCCCTAAACAACATGAGTTTGAACTGCACAGCCCCACTTATATGCAGATTTTTTAAAAATAAATACTGTACAGTATTGTAGATATATTTTCTCTTCCTTATGATTTTCTTAATAATACTTTATTTTCTATATCCTACGTTACTGTAATAATATAGTATGTAACACATATACCAAATGTTAATCATATGTTTATGTCATTGGTAAGGCTTCCACTCAATAGTAGGACAATAGGAGTTAAGTTTTGGGGGACTCTAAAGTTATACGTTGGAGGGGGGTGCTAGGTGGCTCCATTGGTTAGGCATCTGCCTTCGGCTCAAGTCATGATCCCAGGGTCCTGGGATCAAATCCTGCATTGGGCTCTCTTTTCAGCCCAGGAGACTGCTTCTCTCTCTCCCTTTGCCCCTCCCTCTGCTTATATCTTCCCTCTCTCAAATAAATAAATTCTTAAAAAAGAAAAAAGTTATACATGGATTTCAACTGTGTGTGTTTGGGGAGGGGGTGTTGCCCCTAACTTCTGTGGTATTCAAGGGTCAACCATAATTTTGCAAGATGCTATCAGTGGGAGAAACTGAGTAAAGAGTACACCAGATTTCTCTGTAATGTTTCTCCCAACTGCATATTGATTTACAGTTATCTAAAATAAAAAGTTTAAATTTTGAAAAGAAGTCTGTACTAGAAAATATCTAACATTCATTGTTATGTGTTAGTCACTGTTCAAAATACTTCACATGTACCCCTCTCATTTGACCCTTACAACTCCTTGTATGAGGGTAGGTGTTACTATGATTTTTTTTTTAATTTTAAGATTCTATTTATTGATTTATTTATTTGAGAATGAGAGAGAGAGAGCATGAGTGGGAGAGGGTCAGAGAGAGAAGCAGACTCCCTGCTGAGCAGGGAGCCGACACGGGACTTGATTCCAGGGCTCCAGGATCATGACCTGAGCCAAAGGTAGTTACCGAACCAACTGAGCCACCCACGTGCCCACTATGATCCTTGTTTTAAGGGGAAAAAAGGTATAGTGAGGTTAAGTGAATTGATCCAAGTTCACACAGCCAGTAAGATCCCAAACTGGGAATTGGGCTCAAGGTTGTCTATCTCCAGAATCTGTGCTTCACATAATTTTAAAGTGCAAATTAAGATTAATATTAATAAAAGTGAAGTGTTTGGTGTCAAAAGAATGTAAAGCACAGGAATAACCTTTAGTTGGTTGAAGTCTGTGAAGAAAACAACCATGTTTTGAGACTTCTCTTCATTCACTGAACATTTAGTACTTGTTTTCTATAAGAATGTGCAATAGGTATCATGTCATAGGCCAACTCTGACTGATTGGCATTCGCTGCTTAGAGAATTAGGTCAACACAAATTTTGACACCACAACACAGCTGAGCAAGAAAGAGCTTTGTGGTTATAAGTATTTGCCACTTACAAGGTGGAAGGAAGAGATGGCATGAAAAGTGAATGGTAATGTATTTGCCTCTGTCACTATTCTCAGATTTGAGCTAAGTGTTTTACATGTTTTATACAATGTAATTCATACAAAACACTGCATGGTTATTACTCACTTTTTATAGATGAAGAAACAGGCTCAGAGAGTTTACTTAACTTGTCCAAGCTCACACAGCCTGTGAGAGGCAGAGCCAGGATTGAAGCCAAGTTTTTCATCCCTAGGAATCATGCTCTTCTCACCATATCTCCTGGAGAAGAGAAATTGTATTGAGCTCTTGAAAGAAATGATGGACAGGGATTGACAGAAATGGGCAAAAAAGAGGGATTCATGCATAAACACAGAAATAGATACAGATCAGCCAATCACACAAAAGACAGGAAGCTGACTGGCCCCATTAGAGTAGCAGAGCACATTGGGCAATAATGATCAAAGAATATAGAGACATGGTGCTCAACTGACTGAAAGCTTGAAAACAAAATCCTTTTAAACCTCCAAGATTTACTCTTCCAAGTTTGTTTTCTGAGAGCTTCTAGTGAAGGAGAGGTGAAGTGCTAACTATAGTAGGCTTCAAGACTGATCTTTCCCCATCTTCTTCATTAAGCTGTGCAAGTTTTCTTAACCTCCTTTCTTAACGGGAAATGGGGCTCGCCCTCTATCCAACAATTTTCAAGTTGCTTTTTATTATAAAAGATGGAGGGCACCTGTCGGGCTCAGTTAGTAGAGCATGTGACTCTTGCCCTCAGGGTTGTGAGTTCAATCCCCACATTGGATGTGGAGCCTACTTGGAAAAAAAAATAAGATGAACACGTATATTGCAAGAGTCTCAAATAATAAAAAAGTGCATAAATCTTAAAATATTACCCCAACCTTTTTAAAATTCAATTTATTTACTTGAGAGCGAGAGAGAGCGAAAGAGAGCCTGAGCTGGAGGAAAAGCAGATGGAGAGAGAGGCAAATGGAGAGGGAGAGGCAGGGAACCCGACAAACAACGGGCTTGATCCCAGGGCCCTGGGATCACCACCTGAGCCTCAGGCAGACACTTAACTGGCTGAGCCACCCAGGTGCCCCAATATTGCCCCAATTTTTAATCCCATTCCCCAAGAGTAACTTTTTTAATAGTTTGGGGCTACCCTTTTAGATCCTTTGTATATATATAAATATATATATATATATATATATATATATATATAAAATATACATATATAACACATGCACGTGTACATATAAAATACTAAAATGTAACCTACATTTAATGTATAATTTGTGGTATATGTAATTATATATAAATATAGAATTATTATATGTAATTATATATAAATATATAATCAGATAAATTATATAAGTTTAATTATATAATATATAATTACATTTATTTATTCAAAATATAAGTATACAAATTATATATTAAGTGTAATATGGTATTTTACATGTACATATGCATATATAATATATAAATTATATTTATTATATATACTGGATTTATAGAAACTGAATTTCTGTCTTATATACACATATTATCTATTATGTATATAATCCTGAAGACATAAATTCAGTTTAATCATTCTTAGTAAAGATAAATGTCAAAGGCCGAGGAGTCTGAGCTGGAACCCGGGGGGTTTTTTAACTTGTCTTTTCCCTTTGTGAAAAGCCACATTCCTCACAGGAATATTAACATCTCCTGAAAAGGGCTATTAAAACGTCTAACAAAAGGGCCCTTAAAAAGGCAAAAGCTTGTTCTAATCACCACTTAGTCACTGTTAACCTCACATTAATAAGGTCAATAGATGCTAGGGCACGAACTTAAGCGTAAGTGCTCCCGAAGCAGGAAGGAAGTGTGATCTCCTGAATCAACACCAAGGACGGACCTTGTCATTTGCAGTTGCTGAGAAAAAGAGAGGGCAGAGTTAACCCCAGGGGCCTCATTGAACTTTTTCATTGGCAACCTCGTGGAGAGCGCCTAGTTGATGCCTTTGTTGGTTTGGTGACATTCTGTCTCACTCCAGTTTTCTTTTCCACCCTCCTGCAGCTTTCAATGGGCTTGTTAGGTTTTGGCTTCATCGCCACGTACCTTCCGGAGGCTGCAATCAGCGCTTACCTGGCTGCCACAGCACTACACATTATTCTGTCCCAGCTGACTTGCATCTTCGGGATTATGATTAGTTTTCACGCTGGTCCCATCTCCTTCTTCTATGTGAGTAATTTCTGCCCTCACCCAGATATACAGATGCCCCTCCCCTTGACTCAAGTGGAGAGATTGCTGCATAGGCGGCTTAGTCAACGAGGTCTTAGAAATAATTTCATCTCTTCTAGATTTACAGTCGTAATTAAATACCGATGCCGGTGGTATCATGTTCTCAGTTGCATTAACCATTTTGCCCAGCCCTTTTAAGCAAACATGATTTACATTAAAAGTTGGTTTTTAAAATACTGTAATCTAGCATAATTCTTCCCACTATATGCCTCATAGCAGACCTGTATCCTAAAACATCTAAAGAATATAAGATGCTACATTGTCCCTTGATGCAAGAATGGCATAGGAGGCATGCTAAAGAACATCCATCAGTGGTCTAGAAAAATTAGTAAAAAGAGTAGCCTGAAAAACAGAACTCCTGGGTCCCTTCCATTACACTGAAACATTAAAGTGTATTCTCTCCTTACTGGGCATTATTATCTTTTAGTGTCTCCCTTTCCAATTAAAAAATATCTGTATCTATATCTATATCTCCATCTTTCCATTTGCCTCCACTGTGCTAGCAATACTTATAAAGACATTTGTGCCCAGAAACACTGCTTAGAGATTTCTTTTTCAACTAATCTAGTGTCATTTTCTAGATAGAGGCAATTATCATACCCCTTACTAAGCCTTTATAATTTTGTTTTCTTTCAGAACATAGTTAACTACTGTGTAACTCTCCCAAAAGCTAATTCTACCAGCATCCTACTATTTCTAACTGCTGTTGTTGTGCTGAGAATCAACAAGTGTATCAGAATTTCTTTCAATCAGTACCCACTGGAGTTTCCTATGGAAATTTTTCTGGTAGGTTTTGATGCCCCAAATTCATGGTTTAGACCATTTAAAAATGCCCGCTTTCTTAAAAAATAAAATAAAATAAAAAGCAAGCGACCTAGGAACGAAGAAGATTAGAGGAGACTATTAAAATAATAATTTCTTAAAAACATATGTTGAGGTGCGCCTGGGTGACTCAGTAGGTTAAGCCTCTGCTTTTGGCTCAGGTCATGATCTCAGGGTCCTGGAATGGAGCCCCACATCGGGCTCTCTGCTCCACAGGGAGCCTGCTTCCTCCTCTCTCTCTCTGCCTGCCTTTCTGCCTACTTGTGATCTCTCTCTGTCAAATAAATAAATAAAATCTTTTCAAAAATAAATAAATAGGGTGCCTGGGTGGCTCAGTGGGCTCTTTGCTCAGCAGGGAGGCTGCTTCCCTCTCTCTCTCTCTCTGCCTGCCTCTCTGCCTACTTGTGATCTCTAGCTGTCAAATAAATAAATAAAATCTATTAATAAATAAATAAATAAAATAAAGACGTATGTTGAATTGTGAAAAGTAGAATACATTTAATTTAAAATACTAGCTTATATTTGTAAAACATGCTTATTTTTAAAGTACTTTTCTCTATTGCCTCTTTCATAGTATTTTAGAAATAGGATTTTTTTCCCCTTATGGAAATAACCCAGGATCATTCTAGTTGGGTTTTGTTGTTGTTGTTGTTGTTGTTGTTTTTTGTTTTGGTTTTTTTTGTTTGTTTGTTTTTTGCTTTTTTTTGAGAGAGGGAAAGAGAACAGGCAGGGGCAGGGGCAGAGGGAGAGGGATAAGCAGACTCCCTGCTGAGCAGGGAGCCCAGTACAGTGCTGGATCCCAGGACCCTGGGTTCATGACCTATGCCAAAGACAGACACTTAACTGAGCCACCCAGGTACCCCTCATTCTAGCAACTTTGAAAAAATAAGAAAAAAATGGAAGAATAGAAATTTCCACACCTTCCAAAGTCAATTACAATAGATAATTTTGGATTTTCAGTTATTCAGT
Organism: Mustela nigripes; assembly: GCF_022355385.1. Taxonomy (NCBI): domain Eukaryota; kingdom Metazoa; phylum Chordata; class Mammalia; order Carnivora; family Mustelidae; genus Mustela; species Mustela nigripes. Next base: position 33,289,928 of record NC_081561.1, on the reverse strand, counting down.
TTTCTTCCTTCAAATATGTATGACAGGCCTATGCTCAGTGTTGGTGAATTTCTGTCTTCTACGTAGAATGTTGTTCCTATTTTATTTTATTTTTTAAAATTTTATCTTTAAGTAATCTCCACCCCTAATGTGGGTTTGAACTCACAACCCGAGATCAAGAGTCATATGCTCTACTGACTGAGCCAACCTGCTGTCCCTGTTTCTATTTTAATAATGTTGCCATCATACTGTTTTCAGCCTCCTTTCATTCTCACTATACTACAGTAGAGAAATTGAGGGAGGTGAGATGTTAAAATAGATTGCCTAATCCTTGTCATTAGTAAGTGGCAGAGCTGGGGCTCACCACTAGCTAATGATAACATTTCTTCTTTCTTTTAAAAAAAAAAAATCTGGTAAAAGTTATCTTTTGCAGTTATGATTAACATTTTTACAATGATAAAGACATTTTCATAAATAAAAATCAGTCTTTTAAAGTTAGCATTTCTCGTATTAGGATTGCTGAATGCTTGGGGATCCACAAGAATTAATTTCCCCTTAAGAAGTGTTCTGTTGCAGAGATGCTTGAAGTTCAACAGATGTCCATGTTTTGCCTTAAATTTCCCGGCTGCCTTGTATTTAAGCAGGGCCAGTGACTTTGGAGCCAAAGCATAGGAGAAAGCATGTGAGTCCCCATGTTCTTTCTCTTCCTGCTGTGGTAATCATAGGGCTGCCTGTTGAAATAACAGGGTCCCCAGGTGGAATTTGCCTGGATCCCTGAGGCACTGTTTGCAAAGAAGTTGCCCTGAAAAGACACTTGCCCACAATAGACTGTGTGGGCAAAAAATAACTCTAAGTTCTCATGATTTGTATGTTGCCAACTAATTCTATACTAAAGAATCCATGTCTATACCCAGCATGATTAAAACAGTATGCGAGGGACGCCTGGGTGGCTCAGTGGGTTAAGCCACTGCCTTCGGCTCAGGTCATGATCTCAGGGTCCTGGGATCGAGTCCCGCATCGGGCTCTCTGCTCGGCAGGGAGCCTGCTTCCCTCTCTCTCTCTCTGCCTGCCTCTCTGCTTACTTGTGATCTCTCTCTGTCAAATAAATAAATAAAATCTTAAAAAAAATAAAATAAAATAAAACAGTATGCGAATTGCTTTGGAATTTGAGACCAAGCTTTGTCTTATAACTGTTAACTACTTTTCATGGAGCTGTATATTCTTTCTTCATTGGAGTAGCTGAAAAGCTATTAGTTTGTAAAGGCCATAAACTGAAAGACTACTTTTATCAAAGACTTCCCAAATCACTATACAGAAATATAGTGCCGGAGAGAGTGGAGTCAGGAAGCTGAGGCTTTGGAGTCACCAGCAGATGGCGTCTGTGAGGCAGATATTGGCACTCCCGCTAATTTCAGCTTTCCTTGAAGTGTAATTGACATATAAAGTGTACATCATGGTGATTTCTTATGCAGATACATTGTGAAAAGATTCCCCCATCTAGTTAATTAACATTTCCATCACCTCACGTATCTATCGTGTGTGTGTGTGTGTGTGTGTGTGAGAGAGAGAGAGAGAGAAAGAGAGAGAGAACATTTAAGTTCTACTCTTAGCAAATTTCAATTATACAATGCAATGTTATCAGTTATAGTCACCGTGCATTACCTTCGACCCTCAGACCTTATTCATCTTAAACGTGAATGTTTTTGTGTATTTTTATCAACCTTTCCCCATTTCCTTCAACCCCCATCTCCTGGCAACCCTTTTCTACTCTCTGTTTCTGTGAGTCTGTTTTTGTTTTTGCTCTTAGATTCCACACTTATGTGATACCAGACAGTATTTGTCTTCCTCTGTATGGCTCTTGTCACTTAGCATATTGCCCTCGAGGTCCATCCCCGTTGTGCAAATCAGCCCTCTTTCAAGAGACATCAGCAGCAGGGATTGTAGTGATATTCCTTCAAGCAACCTCGAAAGCAATGAACGTTAACCAGAGTTACTAGGAAAGGCAAGAAGAAAGAGTATAGAGGATTCTCTGAGTTCACTATGGCTGACAGATTGGTTTGGGAGCCACAGTTAAGACATTCCTTTTGGAGAGCGCTATAAATAATTACGATGCACCATGGAGTGAAGTGGGGGAAGAAACAGATCCAGCAAGAAAAGTCGGTGGAGACTTAAGAATTGTTGCAGTTTAGGCAGTACACTTTTTGTGACCTAATTTATGCTCGAAGGTTATCAAAGCCTGTAATAATTACTTATACACATATCAAGCAAGTCAAGTGATCAGGATCACTGTCCACCAAGTAGTAAGGATTAGAGATGTTGTTAGAACTGAGAAAAGACTTGCATGTTTCCCCTGGCAGTGAGGCAAATGGGAGCGGGAGGATGAGAGCTGCTATGCCCTAAAGGTGTAAAAAGCTTCTCACAGCACCCACCAAGACACTTACTGTTTAGACATGCTGGAGGAAACTGCCCACACACACCAATCTGTCCTTAACACATAGTGTCAAATAGAAAGGGAAAGTTTCAAGGCAGTATCTGGGATCCAGGTAGAATATACTGACAAATAATTCAGGAATCCTATAGCTCTAAGAAATTATACATATTATATGTCCATCATTTATATGTGTACATGAGTGTGTTTGTGCCTATGTTTATTTAATTTGTATAACACACACCAAACAGGCATCAAAAATAGTTGTCTTTGGGTGATTTACTTCTGCTTTTTAATTTTCCTATTTTTCTCTGTGTTCCTTTATGAGCAAGCATTACCTTTATATTGGAAATAAAAAGAGTTCCTTGGCCAGTTTTCACACTTTTTGTCCTTTAACCATATAAAGAAGAAAACTTCTCTGAGTCAAGCTATGATCCAGATTTTTCTTTACCTTCTGACCTGTAAGGTTCCCAGGGGTCTTCATCAGATCACAGCATCACAGATAAACCAATTGCTATTCTACTCAGTGTCTGAACTCTCAGCAGAGGCTGGGAAAAGATTTATGTGTTAGTAGGGAAAATGGGGTAAAGCACCTACATAATTATTATGCTAAGACCTGGGCATCAAGTTCTTTTGTCTCTGGCTTACTTTGCTCTGGTGTGAGGTCTCTATAAGGTATAACAGCTGCTAGGTTGTCTATTTTGCCCCTAGTTGAAATGGAAAGGAGCCTTGTTATTTTAGGACTAAATGAAAGGGAGATTAAAAAGCAAGTCATTGCCTTGCTGAAGACTTTTTCTTTGTGCTATCAAATGCTGCTCTATATTTATTCTTAAGGGTTATTCAGTAATATGATTCTCAGTATACCTAAACAATCCCCCAAAGGCATATGTATCTTGGTACAGTGTCTCTAGATCTAAAAACTTCTACAACTGAGGCCTTAAAATACCGACTACCTGAAAACATGTGTGTATTCGGTCCAGATGTTCCAAGTTGGTAAATGCATTCATTTATTCCCATTGTCATGTCAGAGACCAAGGCTGAAGTTGCTTTTCATTCTGTCTACAAGGCTAAAAAGAACAAAGGGAGGGGGCATCTGGGTGGCTCAGTCAGTCAAGCTTCCCACTCTTGGTTTCTGCTCGGGTCACCATCTTGTGGGATCAAGCCTCCCCCACCCCACATCAGGTTCTGTGCTCAGTGGGGAATCTGCTTGAGAGTCTCTCCCCCCTCTGCCCCTTCCCCCCACATGCTCTCCTTGCTCTCTAAAATGAATAAATAAATCTTGAAAATAAACAAACAAATAAATAAATAAAGAGAGCTTAGGGAGCTAAGAGTCAGAGAGGGTTTCCACCTTTCTTTCTCCACTGAACTGGCCCCACCTCTCTTTCTCACTTTCATGCATGGGGACCGCCACATATATTTCATTCCCCGCCTCGCCAAGACTAAATGCACCTCTATTCCTGGAAGCAATTCATAATTTTGAGATGATCATATGCATTTTTATTTCAACCCCTACAGATTCTTGGCTTCACTGCATTTGCCAACAAGATAAGCATGGCCACTGAAACCAGCAGGACGCTCATTGATATGATTCCTTATAGGTCAGTAACTCCACTTCTCAGGATTACTTTTCCCTCTCTGTTACCTTCGCTTAGCCTCTGACCACACTGTCTGACTGGTATTCTCTACTAGCAGCCTGGCCACGGACAAATATGGGTATTGGGCTCCAATGCATTTTAGAATACAGAGGTCCACAAAGGAAGATGGGCTAGGACAACCCTTTGTTTCTCCAGTCAGCCTCTTACTCTCTTCCCCTAGTTGAGCCAGTCCCTTTACACAAGTAAACTGTTGGAGGCGCCAGATACCAGAGAGACACACAGTTTTTTCCCAGTACATCTCGGGTCTTCAAAACGTCCATACCTATCTGACTAACTCTCAAGGATGGACCAAGAGATGCGTCTGCTTTCCTGGCCTCTGTCCTGGAGCTAAGTGCTCAGGAGATGAGTGTCCCTCTGTTTCCACCCACTTCGACCTCAGTGTCCTTAAGAAGCATAGAAAGCTATCTTCAAATAGTCTGCCCTATGGAGTTCTTAAGGACTTGGGATGAATTTACGTTATAATTTCTACCAGTGACTATGGGTCAGTCTTGCTCCTATTAGGAAATATTAGTTCCCTGTAACCTTCATCAGATGAATCACTTTAGCTAAGAAAGGCAATACACTGCAGTTTCTTGACTCACAGGCAGGCTTTTGAAGAGCGTTGTTTATTTCCTAAGGCTGCAATGGAATCATAAAACGTGTGGTGTTTTGACTCTAGCTTCTTTCACTCAGCATAATATTTTCAAGATTCATCCATATTGTAGCATGGATAATTCCCATTTATGGCTGAATAATATTCCATTATATTGATATACCACCTTTTGTTAATCTGTTCATCAGCTGATAGACATTTCATTTATTTCCAACTTTTGGTTATTATAAATAGGACTATGAACATTGATCTGCAGGTTTTTCTTTTGAGCACCTGTTTTCATTCCTTTTGAGTTTATATGTAAGAGTAGATTTTTGTTGGGTCATATGGTAATCCTATGTTGAACCTGTTAAGGAGCTGCCAAACTATTTTCTACAGCAGCAACACCATTTTACTTTCCCACCAGTAATGCACAAAGTTCCAATTTCTTCCTATGTTCACCAATATTTGCTATTTTTAATTATTATTATTGTTATTATCCTTTTAGTAAGTATGAGGTGGTACATCATTCTGGCTTTGCTCTGCATTTCTCTAAGGACTAATGATGTTGAGCATTTTTTCATGTGCCTACTGGTCATTTGCATATCTTTTTAAAGAAATATCTATTCAATTCCTTAGACTATTTTTAATTGGGTTATTTGTCTTTTTGTTGTTGAGTTGTAGGAATTTAGGATACTAGACCCTTCTCAGATATACAGTTTGCAAGAATTTTCTCCTTTACTGAGGGGTGTCATTTCACTTCGTCACAGATCCTTGAAAGCACAAAGATTTTTAATTTTGATGAAGTCCAATTCATTTTTTCCTTTGTTGTTTGAGCTTTTGGTATTACAAAGTCTTGTAATGTAATCCAAGGTCATGAAGATTTACCTATATGTTTTCTTCTAAGAAACTTATAGTTTCAGGTCTACATTTAGGCCTTTAATCCATTTCATTGGTTTGTTCACTGTTGTATATGTTGTAAGATAAGGCTCTGACTTCATTCTTTTGCATGTGAATATCCAATTGTCTGCATACTATTTGGTGATGAGACTGTTCTTTCCCAATTCAGTGGTCTTGGCACTCTTGGTGAAAATCAATTGACCATGAATGTTTGAGTTTATTTCTGAACTCTCAATTCTTTTCTGTTGATCTGTATACCAATCTTAATTACTACAGTTTCACAGTAACTTTTGAAATGAAATACTCTGAGCCCTCCACTTTTATTCTTCTTTATTTTAGAATCAGCTTTTCCACTTCTGCAAAAGAGTCATTGAAATTTTGATAGGTATTGCCTTGAATCTATATGTCAGTTTGAGGTTTTTGCCAGCAAAACATATAAAATATGTTTAAATCAGTGAATATAAAAATTCTAAAAGAGGTGGGTAGCTCAGTCATTTGGGCATCTGCCTTCAGTTCAGGTCCTGATTCCTGAAGTCAAGTCCCATGTTGGGCTTCCTGTTCAACGAGGGCTCTCCTTTTCTCTTTCTCCCTCTGCCCCTCTCCGCTGCTTTCTCTCTCTCTCTCTCAGATAAATGAATAAAATCTTTTTTTTTTTAAGAGCAAACTCATTTTTTTCACCCTCCCAAAATGCTGTAGAACCAACTTTTGTTATTTTGAAAATTGTTAAATAAAAGGAACAAAGTAAGCATTTATCATGCTCTTTCTATAAGATCTGCTCTTTGGGAGATCCAAATCATTGATATTCAGATACTTCACTTTATACAAGTATTACAGCCATTTAAGGGAGAAGGAATTATAGAATTAGGATATCACCATTAAAGTATACTAGTGTAACATCTGTTAACATTATAAAAAGACACAATAACGAGCTATCAGAAAAAGAAATTAAGAAAACAATCCCATTTATAATTGCATGAAAAAGAATAAAATACATAAGAATAAATTTAATGAAGGAGGTGGAAGACATGTATACTGAAAACTATAAGACATTGATGAAAGAAATTGAAGAAGACACAAATAAATGGAAAAATATTCCATCCTCATGGTTTGGAAGAACTAATATTGTTAAAATGTTCATACTATCCAAAGCAATCTACAATGCAATTCTATCAAAGTTCCAATGGTATTTTGCGCAGAAATAGAACAATCTTTATTTTAAAGATTTGTTTAAATGTTCTAGAGAGAAAACACAAGCACAAGCAGGTGGAGGGACAGAGGGAAAGAACTCCAAGCAGACTTCCCACAGAGGGCAGGGCTCAATTCCAGGACCCCTAGATTATAACCTGAGCAGAAGGCAGAGGCTTAACCAACTGAGCCAACCAGGTGCTTCTAATTATAGGTTTTTTTTAAATTTTTATTTATTTATTTGACAGACAGAGATCACAAGTAGGCAGAGAGGCAGGCAGAGAGAGAGGGAAGCAGGCTCCCTGCTGAGCAGAGAACCTGATGCGGGGCTCCATCCCAGGACCCTGGGACCATGACCTGAGCCGAAAACAGAGGCTTTAACCCACTGAGCCACTCTTAATTATAGTTTTTTTAAAAAGACATTTTATGCCTTCTGACAGAATTACACACTACCACCTATGAAATATTTTTGCCTCCCAAAATTAGTCCATATCTGACCAAACCCGAAAGGCTAACTACCAATTTATAAGAAATACAAAAGAGGAATATGTTAAATGTTAATTCAGAGATGCAATCAGCAAAATCTTTTGGGAAAAGGACCAGAGTCCAGGTTCTTTAACAACAACAACAACAGCTTTTGTTGCAGGGAGGAAAAACAAAAATATGGAGCAAGAACCTATAGATTAAAAGAGATTTAAGAGACATAACAACCAATTGTAACATATGGATCTTATTTGGGTTCTAATTGAAACAAATGTTAAATATATATTTATAAGACACTTGGGAAAGTTTGAACATTAATTGTATATTTGATTATATTGATAAGTTGGTATTAATCTTCCTATGTATATCTTTCAAATAGGCACACTAAAATGTTTACAATTAAAACTATAGAATGCCTGGTATTTGCTTCAAAATAATCTTGGAATAGGCAGTGGGTAGGAGTACAAATGAAATAAGACTGATTATAAATTGTTAAGTGTTGAAAGTGAGTGATGGGTACATAAGAGCTCACTATACCATCCTTTCTTCTTTTGCAAATATTGGGAAATTCTCCACATTAAAAATAAATTACCAAATATTTATGTGTGTTACTCAATGATACATGCCCCTGAAGGGACAGTCTCCGACCTCTAAGAAGTCAGCCTAAAATTGACCACACAGAACCTGTCTTAGATACTCTGGATAACAGAGTGAAATTTCTAAACCCATTCACAAACAGACAAGCATCTATTCTTATAAGAAGCAAGATAATCTTTAATTCTCTGATCAGCAATCTGATAGTAATACTGACAAAGAAAAAAGTTTGTCTTAAGGAGAGTTTCCTGGTTAACAATATGGTGAGAGATATACCTGGGAAGAAGTTCTACTTGTGGTAATATATGAGACTGGCAATATTTTATATGATGTGAGCTTAGAAGAAATTATATATATATATTGACTTAATAGAATTAGATGACAGTGACTACCAGCAAGATGGACAAGTCTCAACAATCTGGTGACATCAAATCAACAGGAGTTGAAAGAGGATTTGGGGACATGTTGGAATAAAAAGCACCAGGAATCTCTCTCCCCACCTTGACAAAAATTGCACTAGCAGAATCTGTCTGATATAACTATTCTGGAACTCTATAGCCTTTTGAAGCCTTGTAACCTCTAGGGGAAGGCATGGGTGGTAAATTGCAATTAATTTCAGGAAATTTCAGCTCTTAGCACAGTGACAGCTACCATCCCCCACATCTAGCCTTATGTCAGGCAGTGGAATACCTGAAGCAACTTGCACACAACTTGAGGGAGGAAGCAATGGCAAAGAAGACCCTGTCCTCCAAATATTGAGGATCTTTCCTCCGATTGCTGATTGCTACTTCTGACCACAGAGGTGCAAACAAAAAGGTGAACAGCCATTGTTGTTGCACCTCGGTTCCCTTTGTTGCAAGTCCTTCCCCCTCTGGTAAAAGTGACTTCCAAGGGATTTAAAGAGGTAGTAGTGCCCCTTTTTTTCTTCATTTTTCTCTTTTTTCCCCTTTTGGAAGACATACATTAAAGATTAGGAGATTTTTAAAAAACTGTGTATATAAGAAAAATTAGAACATAACTATACATGCCCAGAGAAAGGTACAGGCTCAGAAAAACCCTGAGAAAACCTTAAGTTTATACATCAAGCTTATCCTCAGCATAAAAACAGCCTACAACAATAACAACAACAGAACAATTACAAATAACAGCAAACTCTGGGAATGAGGAGAATCTGATTTCCAGGTTATCACATTATTAGATTCAAATACACAATATTCCACAAAAATCTGAAGGCAGATAAAGGAAGTATGGTTTGTTCAAAAGAAAAAAGAAACAAGAACAACAGCTGTTCCTGAAAAAGGCCTGACGGCAGATCTATGAACATAAGACTTTAAACACTTGCCTTAAAAATACTTAAAGAACTAAAGGAAAATGTGGAGAAAGTCATGAAAACGATGTATGAGCAAAATGGAAATATCGGGGCGCCTGGGTGGCTCAGTGGGTTGAGCCGCTGCCTTCGGCTCAGGTCATGATCTCAGAGTCCTGGGATCGAGTCCCGCATCGAGCTCTCTGCTCAGCAGGGAGCCTGCTTCCCTCTCTCTCTCTGCCTGCCTCTCCATCTACTTGTGATTTCTCTCTGTCAAATACATAATATCTTTAAAATGCAAACTATTTTTTAAAAAATGGAAATATCAATAAAGACACAGAAAACTTAAAAAGAAACCAAAAAGAAGTTACGGGGCTAAGAAGTACAATAACAGTAAAGAAAATTCACTAGAGGGATTCAAAAACAGATTTGAGCAGTCAGAAGAAGGACTTGGTGAACTTGAAGATATTGGAAATTATTGAGTCTGAGGAACAGAAGGAACAAAGATCAGAGAAAAATGAACAGAGTTGTAAAGACCTTTGGGACACCATCAAGTAAAACAACATACACTTCATGGGAGTCTCAGAAGGAGATGAGAAAAAGAAAGAGATAGGGAACAATATTTGAAGAAAAAAAATGGCTGAAAACTTCCCAAATTTGATGGAAGACATGAATGTAAATGTCTAAATCTAACAAATTCCTAGTTAGAGAAACTCCAAGACACCTGTATCTAGATTCAGAATCAAACTTCAAAAGACAAAGAGAGGGGCGCCTGGGTGGCTCAGTGGGTTAAGCCTCTGACTTCAGCTCAGGTCATGATCTCAGGGTCCTGGAATCGAGCCCCATATCAGGCTCTCTGCTCAGTGGGGAGCCTGCTTCCCCCCACCTCTCTGCCTGCCTCTCTGCATACTTGTGATCTCTGTCAAACAAATAAAATCTTAAAAAAAAAAAAAGGCAAAGAGAATTTTGAAAGCAAAAAGAGAAGTGACTCATCATACATACACAAGGGCTTATCAATAAAGTAATGAACAGATTTTTCATCAGAAACTTTGGAGGTGAGAATGCAGTGGGCCAACATACTCAAAGTGCTAAAAGAAAAAGAAAACTGTCAACCAAGAATCCTATATCCTGCAAAATTTTCCCTCAAAAGTGAAGGAGAAATTAAAGAATTCTCAGATAAACAAAAGCTGAAGGAGTTTATTACCACTTGAACTCCATGCAAGATATGCTCAAGGGAGTTTTGCAGGGTGAAATGAAAGGACATGAGACAGTAGCTTAAAGCTGTATAAAGAAATAAGGATCTTAATAAAGGTAAATATTGGGAAATTATAAAAACTAATGATTTTAACAATGGTTTGTAATTCCACTTTTTATTTTTTACATAATTTTAAGAGACCAATACATTTAAAAGAATTACTAGTTTGAGGGCACCTGGGTGGCTCAGTCAGTTAAGCATCTGCCTTCAGCAGGACCTCGAGGTCACTATGTTGAGTGGACTAAGCCAGTCACAAAAAGACAAACACTGTATGACTCCACTTTAATGGGGTGCTGAGAATAGTCCAAATCATCAAGACAGAAAGGAGAAAGGTGGTTGCCAGGGCTGAGGGAGGGAGGGGGGGAAATGGAGAGTTACTGGTTAAAACTGGTAAAACAGTTTCAGTTTTACAAGGTGAGTGTTGGGTGTGGATGATGGAGATGGTCGCACGTTATGAATGTATTTACCGCCATTGGTACACTTAAACATGGGTAAGATGGTTGATTTCATGTTATGCATATTTACCAAGTCAAAAAAATTGGGGGGAGAAAAATGCAGAATGGATGGTGTGGTTAGAATTGGAAGTAATTGGTACAAAGGACAGTGATTTAAGTTATACCCTGAAAGATTTGAGCATGAGTAGAATAGAATTCATTGAGCTTTTTAGCTGTAACTCATCACAGACGTGATATCTGCCTGTTGTTTATCCACTTGTATGGTCTCCCAACAGCATGGATGAGCCATTTTCCATCAATCTTTGTTGCTTCCCTGTCCTGTGTGTTGCTGTTGCTATGTGGCAAAAATGTTGACCTGGAAGATAGCAGAGCATGTTCTCACAACGGCTTTTATAACCTGGCTGGGTTTGCTTGGGGGTTTTGGTAGGCTGCTGCCTCAGTTGTTCTTCTTATCTCTTATTGTTATTTTTTTTTAAGGGTTATGCCAGTTGCCCCACATGATAAGTCTGGAGTGGGGGAGGGACCAATAAGTTGTTCCTACTATCTAGGAATGATTCCACCATTTTATTCCAGCTTCATGTTTCCTGTGACACCAGATTTGAAGATTCTTCCTGAACTTATTTTAGAAGCCTTCTCCTTAGCTTTAGTGAGCTCCTCTCTCCTCATATTTCTGGGCAAGAAGATTGCCAGTTACCATAACTACTATGTGAATTCCAACCAGGTGAGATGACAGGCCTTTCTCTTATATCCTCTGACCTTATGTCTTTGTTCTCCAATCTGAGTCTCCTGCTAATATGAAGGCTGCATTCTTTGTAACCAGAGAGTCAGTGAGACTGTAATTTGAATTATAATTACCCAAGGATTTTTGAGGAGTGTGGCATACTTAACTTTGAAGTCACTTAAATTAACACGAGTGTTATTCCCCCAGAACAGCTATGGTGTAGGGAGGCAAGAAGATAACATATGGCATCGTGTTGTTAAGCTAGCAGAATTCCTCTCTTAATTTTGTCTTTCTTTCCAAAGTCCTGAGGAGTCAAGCACATACTAAGACACAATAAGAAATGGTAGGGAATATCAAAACCAGGCTTCTAACATAATTACACTACTCTCCCAGAAACAGTCCTTCTTTGCTTGTTTGTTTAGTTTCCCCACTATTCTAAGTTTGGCTCTTTTCCTAGAACTCCAAAGAGAGATGTGAAAGCAAGAGGTATCCCACTTTGATTTTGAGGTAGTATAAAAGGGAGGGAGGAAAAATAGTACTATGTTTCCCTCTGCCATTCTATGTCCCCGTAATCACGTGAAAGGGAATAATAAGACAAAAAATTCATTTCTTACTTTGAAAAAGTGCTTTTCTTATGATGGCTAGCTAAAATGAAGATTCAAGTTAGTCCAGGAATCAGATTTTCCATCCTTTTGTTTTTTCTAAGAATATTCCAGTGTTGTCTAAAATAATGGAAACAATCTTATCGTCAAACATAAGAAATAGACAGTATACCTTGAGTTCAAACTCAATGCTGCCTTCTTCCACAAACAGTGGTCCAAATATGTTTGCCATTTCTTTACAGGATTTAATAGCCATTGGTCTTTGCAATGTCATCAGCTCATTTTTCAGATCTTGTGTGTTTACTGGTGCTATAATCAGGACGATTATCCAAGATAAGACTGGAGGAAGACAGCAGGTATGTTGGAATAGAATTTAATATGAACATATTTATACTACTCATATGTATATTCATAGAGGAGTATTTTATTCATTTAATTTTGTTGCTGCTTTATTTTAAGATTTTATTTATTTATTTGAGAGAGAGAACATGAGCAGGGTGGATGGGGCAGAGAGAAAGGGAGAAGTGGACTTCCTACCGAGAAGGAAGATCAAGGGGGGGCTCAATCCCAGGACCTCGAGATCAAGACCTGAGCCAAAGGCAGACACTTAACCAACTGAGCCAACCAGGTGCCCCATACTGCTGCTTTGGTATTATGTTTGTTAGGGAAGGTCTCTTGGAGCAACTTGGATTTCATGCTTGCCTAAATTTTTGCTTGGACTTTTGTCTTAAAAATTATTGCCAATGTCGAATTTGTAAGTCATTTTCTGTAGAAATATTTTTCTATATGAGAGGTTTCTATGTATTAGTCCATAAAGACCCATTTTTTCGTGTAACATCCCCCAAAGAATAATATTTCAGGTAAACTAACCATCCCCTCTTAACATTGTTTTCCATGGAAAGATATATGCCCAGTCCTCATCTGGGAAAGCAAATAATACACCTCTCCCCATACTAGCTGCAGAACTAGAAACTTTCCGAGTTTCCCCAAGGCGCATGGCAAGAGGCTCTCATGCTAGAGAATAAGGCCTTTGTGTAGATGAGCCTCGAGAATTTATGACCGGTCTGCCTTGGAATACAAATCATCTGGGTCAGATTCTCTTCAGCTATGCTGAATTAGTAAACTAAATGTGTGGGTCAGAGGGGAGAACGAAGGGGAGAATGATGGTAGAGAAGACGTTAAAGGCCAGCTCTTTGTCTAACTGCAGGCATGAGATTTTGTAAGTCCAATGTTCATAAGTTCTGAACTGACTAGATAGAAATTCTAGCTCTACCGCATGGGAGGTGTCCCAGCTCAGCTCTGCAGCATGATGAAATGTCAGAGAACTATCAGAATCGAAACTGGAGTAAGCCCAGAGAATGGGTCAGGGTTCAGAGGGCAGAGAAACAGTGACAGAGGTCAACAATGAACTTAGGTCTCAAACACGTGGTAGAAACTTAAGTGTCAAAGAATGGACACTACACTTTAATGGGGGAGGATAAAGTGTCCCCGACCCTGGGTATATATAGGTGAAGTATAAGGTCAAAGGCAATAAAAGTTAGCAGGGTCGAGAGCTTGAGTCTAGAGTAAGACCATATCATGTCACTTCACGTTCTGCCAGACACTCTGGCCTGAAAGGTGTAGCTCTTTTCCACCACTGTTGGGCAGAAAGAAGGAAGGTGGGCTCTAAAAAAGAAGGATGTTCTCTGCACATGTGTACAAACACTCAAGTCAAAGGAGGGGATTTCATGGTAAGAAGAGGAAAAGGCCATCCCAGACATTAGTCTCCACTAACTTTTAACAACATGCCTTGTATCTTCAGTAGGTAAGTGTAAGATACATGTGGGGAGAAACAACGCACACAGTTGGAAAAACCAAATCGCAGGGCAAGTAACATTAAGTGCGGAATAAGTCATATAAATATGTTGAGTGAAGTAAGTCAAGCAGAGAAAGTCAATTATCATATGGTTTCACTTACTTGTGGGACATAAGGAATAGAATGGAGGACATTAGGAAAAGGAAGAGAAAAGTGAAGGGGGGGAAATCGGAGAAATCCGAGAAACAAACTGAGGGTTTTGGGGGGAGGATGGATGAGCCCACTGATGGGTATTAAGGAGGGCACGTATTGCATGGAGCTCTGGATGTTATACACAAACAGTGAATCACGGAACACTGCATCCAAAACTAATAATGCACTGTATGGTGACTAACATAACATAATAAAAAAGAATTTAAAAAAGAAAAAACAAAATAAAAAGTGCCATAAATCTATAAATACAAGAAAGAGAGGGATGGAAGAAGTGGACTTCTGTAGATTATTGAAAGAAGGTTAGGACTGGGGTGCCTGGGTGGCTCAGTCAGTTAAGAAGCTGTCTTCAGCTCTGGTCATGATCCCGGGGTCTTGGGATTGAGGCCTGTGTTGGGCTCCGTGCTCAGTGAGGAGTCGGCTTGAGATTCTCTCCCTCTCCTTTTGTCCCTCCCCCTATTTGGTCTCTCTCTCTCTCTTTCTCTCTCTCAAATAAATAAATAAAATCTTAAAAAAGAAAGGAAGGAAGGAAGAAAGAGAGAGAGAAAAAGAAAAGGAAAGGAAGGTAGGTTAGGATATGTATAGCTAGGAGGAAAGAAAGGCTTCCTTTCAGCTTGAGTAGCATTTAGCCTGTCGGAAAAAGTACCCAATTCAGAGGCAGCCTGGGGCTCTCATCTATTTGCTGCTGCTGCTGCTGCTGCATTGTTCTCCTTCCGCTACCAATGACTCTCCCTGTGGCATAGTGATGCTTCACAGACAGGCATTTTCCTAGGGATGCTGGTCAACCCTTCCCTGAGACCCTAATTTGCCCAGGAAATCACTGGTTTGACCAGAGAATGTTAGTTGGCCCCTGGCTGTGGAGGCACTGGGATCCCCAGCCTCCACTCTGAGTTTCTGATCTGGACAAGCAAAGGCCTTGGAGATTCATTCAGCCGTCTTCATCCCACAGCAGTGGGGTGTTCTCTCTATCCCTCCTCTCTCGGGATTTTTGAGTCACTCTGCCCGGGAACACCTTCATTTCTTCCAAGTTCCTCAGAATTCTGGGAGGAGAAGCTAGGGGGCAGGCTCTGTACCTCTCAGACCTGTGCCACCAAAGGCCACTTTTTTTTTTTTTTAATCTAATTTTCACTTTAACTTCCCTTGTCTAGAACCCACTTATCTTCCCTGGTTACAGCAAAACATATTGGCTCATCCAGCCAAGGCTTGGATTTCAGTGTTGGCAGGCCAGGGCAGAGGGAATATAAAGAGCCCCAGACCTGTGGTCAGTTGGACTGTCCCCCAATCCATCGTCCGGCTCCCCTCATTCTAAGATTCTAACCACTGGATTTCCATGTTCTCCGTGATTGGGCTCCTTTCCTTGTTCCCTGCTTTCCAAGGACTGGTCTTCTAGTCATGTCCCAAGGCTCTCAGAACTGCTTTAAAAAAATTATTATTATTAAAGAAAGAGACATAAAAGAAAGAAACGTGTTGTATTCTTCTTACAGGAAGCAAATGGGCCAGCTGGAGGGAGCCTAGATCTTGGAATCAGCCAGTCAGATAGATTGGAACCTGACTCAGTAGTTCCTACATGGGTGACCTTGGGCAAGTTACTTTTGCTTTTTGAGGCTGCAGTCCTCATCTGTAAAATTGGGCTAGAGATAACTTTTCAGTTAGGAGAATTAAATTCGATGGTAATTGTGCTTATCATAGCCCCTGTCACTTAGGAAATTCAAAAATTGTAGCTCTACCCCAAGTTCCCAGGGCCTGGGCCAGTACTTGGCAATGTGCTCGTCGACTTCATGGAACCCACTGTGTATAGAGTAGTTGGTGTCTGGTGTCTGAGGGTCTGCATGTGGATAGTGGCTGTGGCTTGTGGGAACTCACTGTGCCTTGAATTCCCGAAGAGAAGGCAGAGTCAGCAGAGGCAGTTTTTGTTCAAGAAAACCTGGAAAAGAGATGGAAAATGGGAGCAGAATAGCAAAATATGAATGAGATGTAAAGTTCTACATGCTTGCTGTCTTTAGACCCTGTTCAGACACTGAGTCTGAGATTCAGAGAGCCATCAAGCATCCTCCTAAGGCACGATGCCACCAAGGATGGCCTTCTGATCCCAAAGTCTTCTCCTTTGCGTGTGCAGCCCAGGGAGACACAATTATTGGCAGGCCTCCCACCCCTCTCTCAGCAGCAAATTTTGTGGGATTCGGTGTCAGATTTGTACTCATTTAAATCTAGGTTTTATGCAGCTTTTTTTTAAAGCATCTGCCTATCTTTGTTTCCTTCAATCAGAAGAACTTGGAGAAAAGAAGTGGGAGGTAGGTCAAGCCTACCCAGGAATGCCAAAAAAACAAAACACAGAGGCAAACAAAACCAAAAACAAACCAAACAGCAAGAAAAAAGAAGTGGTAGGAAGGAAAAGTGCTGATGTACTTTCCTGTGCTGATCAAAGTAGTTTTTCTGCAGTGCCAACGAAGACCACCCGATGCGAGACCCTTACTACACTAGATCCAGCAACAGGCTGATGTGTACATTGGTTGGAGAAGCTCATGTTCTCAGTTACCTGTTTCAGTACCACAGGGTATAACATGTGTGTCCGTAGAAATCCCTGAGTTTCAGTTGTAATGGTCCGTTTTCCTCAATCTCCTTTCAACCCTACCATTGTGGAAAGAAGGAAGCAGGAAATTGATTTCCTTGCTTTTACTTTTAGTGATGCATTTATAAGTAAATAGCAGTGAGCAGAGAGAAGGAATCCAGTAAGAAGGTCTTTCTTTCTTTATTTCTTTCTTTCTTTCTTTCTTTCTTTCTTTCTTTCCACTCCTAAGAAACAAAGAGAAAAATTCGAGCATCATTGCTCATCTGTCACTTAATGGGTTAGCTTTGAGGGACTCCCTCAGATCTTGCTTGTTTGGGCCATAGTTCTGATCAGTGGTTTGTTTTATCTTCCCCCACACAGATCCCCCAACACAGTGGGAGATTCTACTGTTTTGTATCCATTTTTGTTCTTAGAGGCTTAAATGATGGAGATTTAGCTATGAAGGACATACTGAGTCCAAGACTCTGTTCAGAGAGCCATGAGACTCTAGAGGAAACTCTGTGGCTCAGTTTGCTATCTGTAGTTGCCAGTCAGAACCCCTGCTTACCAAGCGACACTGAGCCCAGAGTCACACAGCTAGCAAAAGACCCAGAGCTGCTCTCTGCTGCCCTGACTCACATTTGTAACTTTTTTTTATGGTAATGAAGCAGAGAAAAACTGAGGAACATCAGAAATGATTATCATTGCATTTTTAAGATGGAGCATTTCTAACGCTGTTTGATAGGAAGCTACCTAAGCTCCAAGCAGGAGAGTGAGGAGGGAGGTATTTACTGATATGGGAAAATGGAGGGGTTGGGATTTTAGGGTGGACAGTAATGGGTCTACTAGGGCTTTTCTAGAATGTTTCAGGAGGAGTTAAATTTGGGAGGGAATGAAAACCCGACCTTAGAAGACTCCAGATTTCACAGCACAAAGCTAGGGCAATAAAGATTCAAATAGCCAAGACAATTTAGCACTTTTCAGAAAGTATTCATGCATTCATTTTGACAAGTATTTCTTGAGTACCTAGTGTATGCTTAGTGCTTTAACAAGACCTGAAAATGTCAGCTCAACAAAAAATGCACTTAGGCTGGATGGTTACACTCAACTCCTTTAAAGAAAAAAACAGCACGCTTCTCACCAAGCAGAAGGCCTCAATTGCAGACAGGGACCAATACATTCCTGATGGTCTCTCTCCAACTGGCTCTGTCTCCTCAGTTTGCATCTCTGGTAGGCGCAGGTGTGATGCTGCTCCTGATGGTGAAGGTGGGACACTTTTTCCATGAAATGCCAAATGTAAGTAGAACTGATAAATAACCAAGTGGGGAAAGATCAGATCTCCAGATTGTGTCTTGGCAGGGCATTCACCTTGTCCCCAGGGGTGGCCCTGTCCTAGCTCACATCCCTTCCCTTTAAAATAATAGCATCCGCCTCACAAGATTGGGAATTAAATCAAGTAATGTTTGTAATATAGAGAGAACAGCGTTGAGCTAATCGTAAGTGCACAAGAGGTATTAGGTATTATTGTCACTCTTCTCATTCTCATTAATCTTCTTTTTCTTGCTTAAGCTATAAAGTAAGTTTTATAAGTAAGGATTTAGTTAAAGATGACCAAAATAGACTTCAGATGCCAGAACGCCCCTCACCGACTCAGGCTTGGAAACTCATTGTGTATTCATGCCATCTGTTTTCCTAAGCTGTTTCCAGAAGGCCTTGTTCTGCATTCATATGAACTCAATCCCCCTATTACTGCCGTTCTGCCTTGTGATAAGTTTACACTAGACAGCAGGTTCTGAAAGTTGGGTTGTAACCCTGTTCAGCTGGGACACCTCCATTTACTTGCCATTTCTTCCCTTTGCGAGGGACTGATCACCCTACATTTAGAAATGCCAGGGGCATTAATGATTGGCTGTCATTAATTTGTTCTCAGTTACAATACAGACCAATGCTCAGTAACCACAATTTCCTTGTAAATTTCTTTAACGTTCCCTTTCGCCATGTTTAGATAGTATTAAGGGAGGTGAGAAGAAGTTTCATGACTGGGGGGAGCAGCTTGCTTACAAGCTGGAGTGGTTGCAAATATTATCCCCATGCTTTTGAACACCTCCATCCCACCTGGTAAGTATCAGGTTTCAGGAGAGGGGGACTACCTCAAGGCTCCTGCTGCCTTCTGCTGTTGTGATTCAGAGATCTTGGAACTCAGCCCCAGAATCTATATACATGGAAGGTGGGATTAAGCTTGTATTTATCACACAAGCTGTCCTCTGATTCCCAGCAGAAGTCATCTACAGAATGTAGCTTCTATAGCAAGGTGCATTAACTCTTAGAGTCTATTTTAGGAGAGCCGCTCACTAATGCACTTTGAATAGGGATTTTCTTCTCTCTCTCTCTCTCTTTTCTGTATAGCTAGAAGAATCAGAATTCTTTAAAACTGCAAACAAATAAAAATCTGTTGGAATTCACCAAGGGCCCTCCTTTATTATACATACATTAGAAACAGAGCATGCCTTTCTTTTGGCTCACATTATTTTTATAGCATCTGGATAGGATGTTTCTGGTTGAGAAGATGTGAACACCAACTGATCAGTAGAATATCTAAACCGCTGTAATAATGGGGCTCTATGAGCATTAAACTATGAATGAGCCCTTCCTTGGGGATAGATTATGGATAGCTTGTTATAAAATATTTATTGGAGTAGTTGGTGGAGCATCCTGGCTAGGATCTCAACCAGTTAGCAAGGGGACCAACACAATATTTTTAAAAATATGATACACAATAGTATGTTCAATATTCCAATTTTATGTGGAAAAAATATATAGCACATACCAAAATGTTCCATGGTTATCTCTTGGATGATGGAAACTATATGTAAGTCTACTTCTTTTTTTATACATGAGTATGTTTTACCTTAATATTCAGAATGGCAACATTTTTAAAAATATTTTTTAAATCTTTTTAAAAAGATTTTTTAATTTTAAAAAATTAAACATCTTTTCATTTATTTAAATAAATTATTTGTTTATTTATTTGACAGACAGAGATCACAAGTAGGCAGAGAGGCAGGCAGAGAGAGAGATGGGGAAGCAGGCTCCCTGTCAAGCAGAGAGTCTGATGTGGGGCTTAATCCCAGGAGCCTGGGATCACGACCTGAGCCGAAGGCAGAGGCTTTAACCTACTGAGTCACCCAGGTGCTCCACATTTAGAGATTCTTGACTGGAAAGAAGATGAAGATGGAAAAGAAGTGATTTCTGCTTATTTCATCTTTGCCTATCCCTCCTCTGCTGACTTATTGAGTCCACTGGTCACTGAGTAATCTCAGAAAACCAGAGCGAGCTTAGACCCAGCCATTCCTGGTGATAGGATCAGTTCTAATTCCCAAGCAGAGCATATAGAGGAGATGGCTAGGAAATGGCTAAGAAATGATAAGCTATCGCAGGGACTGATGAAAACAAGAAAATGTTTCTTAAAGTACGTTAGATTCTGCCTTGAAACCCTGAGGATTTTTAACATTTCTGAGCAGCATGGCTGACTTTTTTGTGGGTTTTTTTGTTTGTTTGTTTGTTTGTTTGTTTGTTTTTGGTGAAGAACTGGGAATTCTACCTCTGAAGGGAAAATTAATCAGGGTTTCCCTTTTCCCCATAGGCTATCCTGGCTGGTATTATTCTGAGCAACATCCTACCCTACCTTGAAACCATTTACAACCTACCCAGTCTATGGAGGCAGAATCAATATGACTGTGTGAGTATAAATACACTGGCTGAGATAGGGAAGAACAGAGGGGTAGGTTGGAAAGAGGGAACAAGCAAAAGAGATCAAGGTGAAGGACACTAGCAATTCTTTGATAACTAAGACTCTAGCTTTAAAAGGGGGGGGTAGTCAAGGTTATTGGTGCATGGAAATACTGAGACTTTATTCCAAAATGACACAAAATTAATAAAAAGAAATTAAGTGGCTAGAGTTAGATGCGAATCTAGTAAAAAGGGTTTGTCATCCATGACACAGTTGAATGATTTTTAATCCGGTTAGTGTGAACACATTCCAGGATAGGAGGCACAAATCTTACTAAGAGAAGGCAGTGTCTTGCCAGGCAGACTAAACATTGGAGCACCTTCTCTCCTTCTAAAGCACACTACTGAGGACATAAAGGGAAAACAGCAAAAAATAAAGATGGCGAATATAATATCATGAGAGGAGAAAGACCCAATAGAGGCAAAGAGATATGAAAGGGGATAGTTTTGGGATCCAGGTCTCAGAGGATCTAAGAGAGGATGTGGTCCAGCACACAGATACCACTTCTTGTCCTTGGAGGAGGGATAGAACTTCCAACGGAAGTGAAGAGAATGAGGGAAAGTTAAGCATGGATACTAACAAGTGGCAAGTGAAGGGGGAAGGAAATATTTAAGGGAGTTTGAGCCTATCCACTCTGTGAAGATGAGTCAGGTTGCCTGCTGAGAGTGATGGAGAAGGTGTTAGGGTAAGAGCTTGACATGTTTTTAAAGGCTCACCATAACCATGGTAGGTATTAAAATAGCAATTACTGTTCATTTGGTGAGTATTCTGGGTTGCTTTGGGACCAGGATTTCTAATCTTAACAGAGCCTATAAAGTAGATATTGTTATCCCTATTTTTCACATGAGGTTTCAAGAGAGAATTGAAGAGAGAAATGACCAAGGATGCCTACAAGAATCGCTAGACAGTCTTGGAACCCAACCTTTGTGATGGTGTCAGTCCATAAGGCTGTGGAATTTGTGCTCTTAAGTTCTAGGTGTCAGGAGGGGGTGGAGGAAGGGGGCTTGAGAGATAGAGCTGGTGGTTTTCTCAGTTCTGCTTATTGTCATGGTCTTCCTTTTTCCTTCTTCCCCTCTTCCATAAGGTTATTTGGTTGGTGACATTTATATCTGCCATTTTCCTGGGACTGGATGTTGGGCTACTTGTTTCAGTAGGTTTTGCCTTCTTCATCGTCACTGTTCAGTCACACAGGTACTTTGTCTCAGGTACCAGGAGGTTGGCCATGGTGAGGTAAGGCAACTTCGATCTAAAAGCAAATACATTTCCTTTCAGAACTAAGATCCTCCTCCTGGGTCAGATCCCTAACACCAACATATATAGAAACTTCAATGACTATCGGGAGGTAAGACTCCAAATCAATCCCACTCCTTTGCCCAAAGGATGGACTAGACCAGTCCTGCTGCTTAGTTTTTCTACAAAATCCCTTTGCTGTCGTTGGCTGTTCTAGAGATACGCATCTCCCAAGGCGGGGAGAGGGAGGCAAAAAGGCAGAGGCGGGTGACATAAGCAGGTAGATCCTTAGAGTACAATAGCCAGCTAAGGGTCACGTCCTCTAGCGAGAGGGAGGCCAAGAAAAAGAAAGGAGCAAAGGGAGGGGGAAGAAGAAAGCAGGAAGAGCAGGGGGTGAAAATGGGAGGAAAGAACTTGCTAATTCCGGCCTCCCATAAAGAAGAATACAGATTCTCCAGGGGGTTCTAGAGATTTTTTTTTCTTCCTCCATAAAAGAGCAGAGAAATCGCCCTCCATTTGACATTTGTCTCGCAGGTCACAAACATTCCTGGAGTGAAAATCTTCCAGTGCTGTAATTCCATCACTTTTGTCAACGTTAATGACCTAAAGCACAAGCTGCTGAAAGAGGTGATGGCCACCTCCCCTGCCTTTCTCCACCGGCTCTCCCCACCACCCCCAGGGGCCCCTCTCTTTGCCCACTCACCATCTGACCTCAACGTCTCTTACTTCTCTCAGGTTGAAATGGTAAGGGTGCCGCTTAAAGAAGAAGAAGTGTTCCGTCTGTTTAATCAAAGTGAAGAAGGCTCACAGGAAGAAAAGATTTGTCATTGTTTCTGCAACTGTGATGAAGTGGAGCCATCACCCAGGGTTAGAAGCCCCTCTTCCTTTCTGCACAACATCTCCCACGTTTTATAAAGACGTGCACTAGTCCTTTAAAAAGAAGAACTAAGGAAAGAAAATTGAAACCCCCTCAGGGATTTCGGCTCTGAGATGGGCTCTGGGGTAATGGGTAGTCAAAGATTTCTACTCAGAAATGAAGACACAGGTCCCCTTTTGAGATTTAGATCTTGACCTAAGTAAGAAGGAGGAGATGGCTGAGTCCCTGCACAGGGAGTGCACTCTGCGTATTGAAATTGATAGTAAGACCTTAATTGTACCTGTTTCCCTGACTTTCACCTGCCTGGCTTTAGATGTCTGAAAACAAGTGACTTAGAAGTTGTTTTCTAAGAGGTGCCTGCGTGGCTCAGTTGGTTAAGCATCCGATTCTTGCCTTTGGCTCAGGTCATGATCTTGGGGTTGTGGGATCGAGCCCTGAGTTGGACTCTGTACTGGGCATGGTGCCTACATGGGATTCTCTTTTTCCTTCTCCCTCTGCTCCTCATCCCCCCTCTTAAAAAAAAAAAAAAAAAAAAGATTGTTTCTAATTCCCACTAGGGCAGCAGAGTCGCGGTGGCTGGGGTTCCCAAGGATGTGCCAGGGTCTCCTGATTTTGAAGTGTAGAGTTCAATAGTATTAAATATATTCACTTTGTTCTGCAACCATCCCTACCTTTTATCAACAGATTTTTTAAAATATATTTTACTTATTTATGTATTTGACAAAGAGATAGAGAGAGCATAAGCAGCGGGAGGGGCAGAAGCAGAGGGAGAAGCAGCCTCCCCACTGAGCAGGGAGCCCGATGTGGGACTTGATCCCTGGACTCCAGGATCATGACCTGAGCTGAAGGCAGACGCCAAACCAACTGAGCCACCCAGGTGCCCTTATCTGCAGATTTTGTTTCATCTTGCAGAACTGCAACTCTGTCCCCATTATACAAAAGCTCCCCATTTCCTCCTCCTCCCAGCCCCTGGCTACCCCTATTCTACTGTCTGTCTCTATGAATTTGACTATTGCAGATTCCTCATTAAGTGGAATCATACAGGATTTGTCTTTCTGTCACTGGCTTACTTCACTCAGAGTAATGTTGTCAAGGTTCATCCACGTTGTTCTTTTTTAGAAATTTTTTTTTTCATGAAAATTTTGAACATAAACAAAAGTAGAGACAAGTATAACGAGCCTCAATATACCCACCATCCTCTTCAAGATTTATCAACTCATAGTCAGTTTTGTTTCATCTGTATTCCCACCCATGTTTAGCCCCTCAAAATCACAGAATTATTTTGGAGCAATTCATGGAATTTTACTTTATTTTAGCGATCTTACTTTTAAGTTATTTCTACACCCAATGTGGGGCTTGAACTCACAACCTTGAGATCAAGAGTTACATGTTCTACTAACTGAGCCAGTCAGGGGCCCAACACATGAAATTTTAAGTCACGCTAGGTAGATGGCTCTCTATTAATGTGACAAACAAGGCTTTTACTGTATATTATCCATCCTAAGATATATGTTCTTTTCACTTCTCTGAAATTTGGATTCATTGTGTAATTGATGGCATGTCACAATTTAATTTGCAGTGACTAGTTTTTCTTTTCTTGACATATAAAGTTGTGGTGCATCTTAAAATCGATGAAGTAGAGGACTCTTGGGTGGCTCCGTTGGTTATGCATCTGCCTTTGGCTTGGGTCATGATCCCAGAGTCCTAGGATTGAGCCCCAGTGTTCCAGAATTGACTCCCATGTTGGGCTTCCTGCTCAGTAGGGAGTCTGCTTCTCTGCCCACCCCCAGCTTGTGATTTCTCTCTCTCTCTCTCTCTCTCTTTCTGTAGCGTGTGCGCACACACACGCATGTGCTTTCTCAAATAAATAAAATGTTTAAGGAAAAATTGATAAAGTAAGACAGTCAACCATTCCATACAGTATACTGTCATGTTCTGAATTGTGTTTTTCGATTTTAACAACTATAAGACATCAGGTATAGAGAGATCAGCGTGATCTCAAAAAGTCAGGCAAACGTCCTGGTAGCAATGGACTTGAGCTAGGCAGGAGAGAGAAATTTGAATTTAGATCAGGTGGGGAAAAAGAGGACTCCCAGCCTGTGGATAAGGTTGGACAAGGACCCTGGGGTGGAAATACGTATGGGGTCCTCCGAGTAATAGGCCTGGGAAATTCAGGCAGGCAACGGTGTGAGTGGATCTTGAAAGTCCTTAAGGGACAAGAGTATGTAGAGTGGATGAAGGAGAGTGAGGGAGGCTCCCAGAGGTCTCCTTCCACCTGGAGGTGAAAGGTTCACCTGCATCTCCCCACCACTGAGCCCGTCTTCCACTGTTCCCCCAAAAGCCTGGCCTCAGTAACTCTCAACTCTTGAGAAACACCCATCTTCATTGAACTATAATTTATTAGCCATCCACATCTTTTTTTTTTTTTTTTGCTATACAACACATACTATTTTTTTTTAAGATTTTATTTATTTATTTGACAGAGAGAAATCACAAGTAGTCAGAGAGGCAGGCAGAGAGAGAGAAGGAAGCAGGCTCCCTGCTGAGCAGAGAGCCCGATGCGGGACTCAATCCCAGGACCCTGAGATCATGACCTGAGCCGAAGGCAGTGGCTTAACCCACTGAGCCACCCAGGCGCCCCATACAACACATACTATTTTGTGCAGTTTTTTCCTCGAAGAAACATCACCCCAATTATACCACTCTAGCAAGTTAACTTTTTAAAAAATTTTTCCATGTACCTTATAGTTCTTGTCTACCTGTGTTGTCGTTTATCCTTTGAATGGGCGCATGCCCTCTCCTCAGGCAGAACCTGGTGCCTGTGACTGCGGAGCAGGGCATTCCACACCTTGCACACTATTGTATTCCCAGTGCTTGGTACTGTCCTTAAGCTATGGCAGGCACTCCAAGCCTATTAGGATGAAAGGAGCAAAAGTTAAAGACAGCCCCGTTCAAGTAACCTCTATCTTCTTAAGGAAATCTGGGGAAAGATGGAGGCATTGAGAAAGGGACCAATGGAAGAAACACCTCAGACAATATGTTAGGAGGTGCTGGAGACAAATTAGAACCCAGGGAGGAGGGGAAGGAATAAAGCAAAAATGATTTTAAGTCTGGCTCACAGGACAATAAAATCGTCACTGGTGCACTGAAGGAAACTGGGAGGGAAATGATGATGGTGCATGTAGTTTTAGGTGTGAGCTCAAAGGGACAATGAGGTATCCAAGTGAAATCCAAGCTCCTGGTCCACAGGGAGCTTTCCTGCGAGAGAGGGCAGTGAGTCCGTAGACAGAATGGCATAGGGGTCGCCCTTCTCTGAGCCTCTTCATGGTCCTCCCCTTATTCTGTTGTCTCAGGTTGTCTACACGGAACGATTTGAAAGTAAACAGGACCAAGACTCTTCCTCCATTAACCTGATCCGCTGCTCGCGTTTTGACAGCATGCACATGAGCCAATCCATGTCTGATGAACAAGTGCCTTACGTCCAATCTTCCACCTCCTACAGAAACCCCGGACAAAACTATGAGGACGTGGACCAAGCCTGGCTTTCTAATAACCCCTCTAGAAACAGCTCAATGCCACTGCCTGGCATTGCTGAAAAGCAGGGGAGGAACAGATCATTCCTCCCCTTCTCAGATAGCTCTCTTCTAACCAGTATCCACACCATTATCCTGGATTTCTCCATGGTCCATTTTGTGGATCCACAGGCTTCGGTGTCATTAAGACAGGTAAGTACTGAGGAGGCTTTCACAAGAGCCAGGATCCCCTCCTAGCTGTGCCTGCCCGCATCCTGACTGAACACCATCAGCCACTGATCGGCTGCTATGTGCCTCTGGGACCACTAGAAACTTGGCCACTAAAGACAATTTAAGGTAAACCAGAGTAAGGGGTGCCTGGGTGGCTCAGTAGGCTAAGCGTTGGCCTTCGGCTCAGGTCATGATCCCAGGGTCCCGGGATTGAGCCCTGCACCAGACTCCCTGCTCAGCGGAGAGCCTGCTTCTCCCTTTCCCTCTCCCTCTGCCTGCCACTCTCTCTGCTTATGTTATCGCTCTTTCTGACAAATAAATAACATGTTAAAAAAAAAAAAAAAAGGCAGGGCGGGGGGGTGTTGGTCAATCAGATTAAAAAGAAAATGAACCACTCAATTGAACTGGGATTGGTTCTCTAAGCATGGCATATTCTTTCTCAAAACTTAAAAGTGGGTAATTTTAATACCACTGAGGTGGCCATCTGTGCTACACACCCAGTCCCTCTTGGGATATCCTTGGAGTTCACTGCAGACCTTTTCAAGAACAGGTCTAAATGCTACAGAAAAAAAAAAAAAAAAAAAACCACTGAGAATCTTCTGCAATATTGCAGCTCTGCAGTGGACATTGTCAAAGATGCTCAGCTGTGAGGATATGGTAAGAGGACATGACAAGCCTGGGGCTGCCTGGTCCAGGACCTACAGGATCTCCCCAGTTCGTTCCACCTTGCCTGCATCTTTGGGTAAAGAGGGCAGGGAGACTTTTCCTTCAGAAACTGTGTCCCTGAGTCCTGGCTTCTCTCCTCCTCCTCTGGTTTCTCTGACAGTTGTGGTTCCTCTCCTTATGCAATGTTTAGACCCATAACTAGCCATATCAGCTTTATTGCTAATGTCTTATAAGTACAATATCTGCTTTTTGGCCACCTTATGTCCATTGCAGCCCTGTCTCATTCTTGCTCCCGTTGGTGATGGCTCGTGTGCAAACAACCCAAACACTCATTTCCCGGGTCTGACTGTGCCCACTTTTTTTTTTCCCTTGAGATCTACCCCTTCAGTTGACTTTCCTTCTTTTATACCCTGATCCTATAAAATTTTCTTATTCCTAAAGAACTCTGATTCTCTCTTACGGGATTCCAGTTCCTCTTGTGTCTTGAGGCAACAGGAAACTTCTGGGAGCTGAAAGAACTCTGGTTGGCTGTCCGTGGTTGTGTCCTGTATCCTGGCTGTGCTACTGTTCTCCATCCATCTGACCCAAGGTAGTTTAGTAAATTACACTGGGTCTTCACTTCCTCATCTATAAAATGAGAGGCTCAGAAGAAGTTAATGTTAAGGGCTCCCCCATCCAAGACATTCTTGTCTCCACCCAATTTTCAGATTCAGTTATACTCAGTGTCTTACCTTTGGGGCTTTTCCGTCTTCGGTTGCACTGAAGGGCTGTGCAGAGGAGTTCCGAATACAAGGTTCAGGATTCCTGAATTCCATTCTCTACTATGTCACTTAACCATCTCTTGGCACATTTTTGTTTTTTTCCTCCTCTGCTCAGCAAATTCCAGGAAGAAGGGGTCCCATGCATACACTAAACAATAATACCAAGACCTGGCTGTTCCTCAGGACTGTCCGGTATGTTCCCATCACACCCGTGCCTGTGTCTTCTTAGCACTGTCCTCAGGAGCACCATCTCTTGGTGTGAACTGTTTCCCACCTGAGCTCATAGGCGACATCCCTCTCAGTCCCTGCCCCACATGAGAACGTGTGATTCTCTTCTGTATTTCTAACACTTTAGACATTTCCTGGCATATGGAAGTCCACTCATCAAATGTTTAGAGAGCTGAACTGGAAAGAAGAGGTAAAAATACTCCAGACAAGTGAATGACCAAAGGGGTATTAAAACTTAGCTAATCCGAAGGCCCTTTCCTCGTGAGCGTGAAGATCACTAACACTGCTTTCCTCTCCCTCTTTCCCCACAGATGTGCAATGCTTTCCAAAACGCAAACATTTTGGTACTCATTTCAGGATGTCACTGTGAGTATCCACTCTGTGAGAGGGCTGTTTGCACCCTGGGCGCGCTCCTCCCCAGGTGTCTGACCCTGTGTGTTCGGGTTTGGTTTGTAGCTTCTGTGGTCAGGGCATTTGAGAAGAATGATTTCTTTGATGCTGGCATCACGAAGGCTCAGCTGTTCCTCACTCTCCATGACGCTGTGCTGTTTGCCCTGTCAAGGAAGTTTCCAGAGTCATCCGAGTTAAGCGTGGACGAATCTGAGACTGTGATACAGGAAACCTACTCAGAAACAGACAAGGTTGGATGACGTGAGGCGTCGCGGTGGGGGGTGAGCAGTGGGAGACACCCGATTAAGTCGAGATGAACAATGGCCAGGAAAGGTTTTTGAGTATGGCTGTGCCAGACTTTGGGACATTGAAGGGCTCCCTTAACAGTTGGTAAATAACACTGGAACTGAGTCCCAAGTTCCCCCCACTGCTGTGGCATCTGGGCTCCGTTCAAGACCCTTTCCCAGCTGAAGAGTTTTACCCAACCAGCAGAGGTCTCAAGGATCCCTTTATAGCAAGCTTGGTTAGTGCCAGGGCCATTCCAGTTACTGAATATTTTAAATATTTAAATATTTTTATTTTTATTTAAAGATTTAAATGAAATATTTTAAATATCTCCCCTAGCGATAGCTTTAGAATCCATCCCTACACCACCCTTGGGATGAATAATAGAATGATGAACTAGCAGAGGTAAAGACCTGCCAGTCTAACACTTTGGCTCTCATTTACATTGGTAGTAACATAAGATTTACTCAACCTGACAAACACAAAGGAGAATATCTATAAGCCAGAATTTTTAGCCATTTATTAATACTAAGTAAAGACCTGTGCCTATTTCAGTATTTTTATTTATTTATTTTTTTTTTTAAAGATTTCATTTATTTATTTATTTGACAGAGATACAGCGAGAGAGGGAACACAAGCAGGGGGAGTGGGAGAGGGAGAAGCAGGCTTTCTGCCGAGCAGGGAGCCCAATGCAGGATTCAATCCCAGGACCCTGGGATCATGACCTGAGCTGAAGGAAGACACTTAATGACTGAACCACCCAGAAGTCGCTTTTTTGAACACTTTACAAAGTAAAAGAGATCCAAACTTGTAAAACATGGCCTTTTTTTCCTCTCTTTCCTTTTAAGTAAGCTCTCTGCCTAGTGTGGGGCTTGAATTCATGACCCAGATATCAAGAGTCACATCCTCTACAGTCAGCCAGGTGCCCCATTTTCTTTTTAAAGTAATGTATTTCCCTTAATTATTGAGAAATCTCACAGGTTATGTGCCTCTGCTTATCCTGAACAACTTTTTCCTCAATGGACATATTTTTTCTGTTCTGCTCTATACCCCACTCCCATCTATAAAATCATAGAGTCACAAAACCTTTCAGTTGGAAGAAACCTCGGAGTTTCTTAGGTTCATCCCCATCTGGAGCATTAATTCTCTTAACATTTCTGACAAGAGGTTGTCCTGCTTATGCGTGGAGATCTCCTGTGGCTTTCAAACTTTCGTATGCATCAGAATCACCAAAATAGGCTGTTAAAACAGACTACAGGACCCCTGTGCTCCACATCCTCTGAATTTCTGATTCATTGGGTCTGGGGTAGAGCTTGAGAGTTTCCACTTCTAACAAGCACTAATACTACTGGTACAGAAACCACACTTTGAGAACTACTACCTTAGAGATTCAATGTCCATCTTTCACTATCAAAGTCCAGTGTGCATGGTAATCTTTGGGTTTGTGCCAGACATTATATTTAGAAAGTGTTTGTAAAAATAATTTGAGGCCCAGGATAATAATTTTCTTCTGGAAAGAATTTGTTTTGCTAAGTACCTGGAGGCACTAGCAATCCAGGATAACTGATCTGATTTTAGGACTTGAGGTGTTCTAGGCCTTCCAGATGACCCACAGCCCAACCTCTCTGCGGGAAGGCATGCCACAGCCCCTCCTTCAGCAGACCTTGGAAAGCAACTTTGGCAACTCTTAAGCCCTTAAAGTTGTCAAAAGTACTGCTCCATATATATGTGTCACTTCAAGATCATCAAAAACCTTCTACAAAACTGTCCCAAATGCCAGACTCACCTCTGTTGATTTTCACCTCTTCCAAATCTTGGCCTGGTAGTTCTTCATGATGTTTGTTAGCTTTGTAGTTTCTTCAAGCAGAAGTTTTAAAATATTTTATCCAGCTCTTGTGGTTGTCCTCAGTAGGAGGTCTGAATTATGTATTCTGCCTTTACTATAAGTGGAATTTTCTCTATTTTATAATTATAATATACTTGGCAGATTTGCCTTACATATTACATTGTCTTTCTTATATTAACCTTATTTTCCATTTGCCTTTTATTTAGGACATCATCTCACTTAGGAAGTAAATTAATCGTTTATATTTTCTTCTAGATTTTTATGTTTTAAGTGTTTATATGTTATACTCTTTAATCTAGTTAGAATGCATTTCAGTGTGGTGTTAAAGAGTAATCTTTTTTTTTTTCTGTACAGCTAACCATTCTGAGCTAACTCATCCATTGGATAAGCTGTCGTTCCTCCACTGATTAGAAATGCTATTTTTATAAAATATTCTTATGAAAACTAAAGTCTATTTCCAGCTTAGTGTTTTCACTGTTGAGTATAGCTTCAATACAGCTTTGTAATACATTTAGCATTTGCTTAAGAAGTCATGTGTCACCAGTGCTCTATTTCAAAATCTGCTAAGTCATTCTCACCAATTTAGTCTTCCAGACTTTAAATCTTTTATCAGCACCCCATCCTCCCCGCAAAGAGAATCCCATTAGAATTCTCATTAGAATTGCGTTAAAAATATGAAATAATTTGACAGTTGATACCTTTACAGTGTTTGTTTTTCCTATCTAGGAACATGGACTGTCTTCACATTTATTCAGTCTTCTTAAATGTTGCATTCAGAGTAAGGTTTTGTGATTTTCTTTATGCAGACAAATTCTAAGTACTTTAAACCTTGTTTTATACTTTTACTGATTTTTTAAATGAACATTCTTTTTCAATATATTTTCTACCAGGCAATTGCTAGCCTATAGGAAACTATTCACTTGTATAAAATTATTTGGCCACTTTTGTGTATCCTTTTATTAGACCTTTTATTAGAGGTCTCATTGTTAATTCTCTTGAGTTTTCTAGATAGAAAAATATTTTCTACAAATAATATAAATACCTTATTTTCCAATTGTCAAAATTCTTATTTCAGTATCATATATTATGGCAATAGCTAGATCTCCTAGAACAACGTAAGTAATAATGAGCTGTCTTGTCTTACTCCTGAATTTTATGAGAAAAACTTCTATGTATCTCTATTAAGGATAGTGGTAACAGTTGGCTTAAGATAGACATTATATTTACTCTGTTTTTAAAAAGCATTTTTCTAGTCTACTAACATCCTTATCAGGACTTATATTAAGACTTGGTATTGAATATGCCAAATTTTTTCTGGCATCTAAACTAGGGAACTTAAGAGAGGAGCAAATTCTACTTTGAATGTATTAAATTCAAGATGCCTGTTAAATGTTCAAGTGGAGATGTCAGAATGGAAATGGGTATATGAACGAGCAGATCAGAGGAAGGGTTATAACCAAAAAGTCATTGGCACATATATAATAATGAAAATTATGGGCCTAAATGAAATTGCCTAATGGAAGGAGCATAGGTGCAGAAGGAAAGGTCCCAGGATCAAGCCCTGCGGCTTGCCAACATTTAGAAGTCCAAAAGAAGTAGAGGAGATAACAAATAGACCAGAAAGAAGCAGTCAGGAAGTAAAGAGGAAAAGCAAAAGCTGTCATATGTTGCAAGAGAAAAAATTGTTTCAGTTGAGGTGAAAGTTGTTAATTCTATGGAATGCTTCTGCAAAACTAATTCATCAAGCCTGTGGGGCATCTGCTATAGGGCCAGCTCAGTGCCTGGTATTGGGGTTATCAAAAACCAGGAACTGCCTTACCTCAAGGAGCTTAGAGTCTAATAGGGGATACAGATTTGTAAATAAATAAGGCAATACATTATTGGCACGGTGATAGAGGTGTGTGTGAGGTATATAGTTAGAACACAAAGGAAGCTCTGATCCTGGTTGGTCATCTTTGATCTGAATTTGGAACAGTGAATAAGTGTATGTGGACAAGGTGGAGAAGGACAAGGCAGACACAGGGGGCAGCATGAGAAAAGGTAAGCAGAAGTCAGACATCTTTGGTTATCTTTAAGGCTAGACAAAGGGTGGAGATTATAGATGTGGGTAAAGCTAAAGCAGATGGCAAGAGGCAAGGTCACAAAGGGCCTTACATGCCCTACCAAAATTACACTGGGGGTTGGAAAGACAAGTAAGATCAAGAAGACAAGATGTTTCAGATTGCTGCCAAGACCACTGCTGCTTTAATGGTTGACCATGAAATCCAGGCTAGCTAGGAAAGCCAAACAAATCAGAATTTAGCCTAAAGAATAGGGAGTAAACAAGGAACTGGAAGGTGCAAAGTTGAAAAGCAGATGTGAGTCAGAAATATTTTCTACTTTGCCAGGAACTCGTGATTTCATGTATCATAAGTCCTATTGTATTCTGAAATTCCTTGACTGTTCAAAAGTTAAATTTAATTGGAAATTTTAACCCATCCAATTGTGTGTATTTTAGAATGGAGTGTCAGACCATCTTCCAGATGTCTCCAAAAACATAAATTCAGACTACAGCATGTTTCAGGAACCAATAACAGAGGAGGAGTCGGAGCTAGACATGGAGATGGAGCCCCCACTGGAGTCAGAACAAGAGCCTGGGCTGGACCTAGAGCTAGACCTGGATCGTGAGATGGAGGCTGAGCTAGAGCCCGAACCAGAGGTAGAGTCTGAACTGGAGCTCGATCCTGAATCTAAGTCCAAACCCAGACCAAAGGCTCACACTTATCCTCGGCAGCAGTACTGGCCTCTCTATCAGTCTATGCCTCCCAGGTCCCCAACTCAGGATCAGCCTAGGACACAGTCATTGGAGAGGAGGAATCTACCTAAGAATTCATATTCACCCAAGGGCAATAAAACCACAGATCCTTAGGAAATGAACTGGGAATAAGGAGTCAGATTCCCTGGGCAAATCCTCCTAACCCAAATGGGTTCACTGGGTCAGAAGACCTAGACTAGTTACAAACTAACAATACTTGTTTTGGGACTCCTCCATCTGCGGGCCTCTTGCTTGCTCAGCACTGGGATCTCACTCCCAGATCACAATACTAAACACCAAGAATTATCTCCGAATTCCCTATGTAGGCTTACCTCATTTCACCTTCAGCAGATATTCTAGTGAAAGATTTCCCTCTTTGCATACCCCACACCTCTGGGGTATATTGTCCACAACCATCCCTAACTTCCTCCTTTCATCTGTTTACCCTTCTCTAAAGAGATGAGGCTCAAATAAAATATATAACTCTGGTTACATTTGGACCCTTCCTGCATCTTTTCCCTTCTCTGTATTCTGTATCCCTAAGGAAATGTTGGGTGGGAGAAATTCCAGAAGTGGGTGGACGTGGTGAAGAAGAGATGAGCAAGAAAAGGAGAAACTGGGTAGCACTTGCAATTTATATGCAAGGTATCCTCACTGCACTGATGGTGGAAAAGCAGAAATAGGCTAAGCTATGTCAGACTGTGAGTTTTTTAATACAAGGAATTGTTAGGCTGAAAACAATTTTGCCATCACTCCAAGGTCACGATCTTATCCTACCATTATTTCAGAAGACCAATCAGCTGTACCAACTGATGGGGATGTTAGCTTTACAGAGCTGTCTTTGGTATCAGATTCACATTCACCACTGCTGCTTTCTTACAAGTTTTTAAGATACAAGCAATCTAAAATCTGATTCTTGGTGGACCAAACTTAAAATCTATGACATACACAAACCTCTTAGGAATTAGAAAAGTCCGTCATTACCAGGCCCAAATCCATGCAAAAAAAACTCCTACTCCCTTTTAAAAAATATCTAGTATTAAGCTGTAAGCAGAAGAGAAATAATGGACCCCTGGGCAAAGGTATCCTGAATTTTATTTTCCATTCAATAAACAAAATTCTTCTTGCCTGGGTACTTAATTTCTCTCATCTCTTAGGTGAAAGAAATTCTTGTTAAAATATAGGTGTCTCTTATCACAGAGATGACATGTTGAATCACTCATTCTACATTCACTAAGCAACGGCTCCATGTACACCCCAAAAGGTGGGGTAGATAGAACAATATTAACCCTACTTTACATGCATAAACTGAGACTCAGATAAGTTTTGTAACTAGCGTGAGGTCATAGACAATTGTAACCTAAAAGAGGTGGGAGGCCACATCACAAGCTTCATTTGTTCCTGTTTACTCAATACATTTATTGAACTCCTACTGTATGTCAGGTACTGTCCCAGGTGTTGAAGATACAAGGTGAGCAGAACAGATGACAAAAATAATTATAAATTGTGATAAGTACCTTGAAGATAAAATACAGGAAAGTCTGAGGGCATACATCAGGAAGGCCTGAAACTATCTTGGCTGTCAAGGAAGTCCTCCCCATGACAAAGACCTGTGACCTGGCACCTGAAGGATGAGTAGGAGTTTGGTCTAAACCAAGTTCCAATGACTGCTAGGATGGCAGAGCCCAAGGGGGGACCAAGAGTGGTGACAATGGGTAAACACAAAAGCCAGATCCCCTGGAACACAGCCAGTGGTACTTGCTATGGCCCCAAGGACTTAACTAGAAAACAGGGTCAAACTCAGAATGAATTATCAAGGTGGCAGGGACAGGCATAGAAATTTGTCAAAACCAAGAAAATAGTTCACACTTAAAACAGGAGACTAGAAAGTATATGGAGAACCCAATTTCTGTGGGCTGCCACCCTCTCACACCAGCTGCCTTGTATTGCCACATTCCCGTCAGAGGAAGTGGCTTCTGACACTTGGGTAGTAAGTGGTAGAGTTTAGACTCTGGTCCTTTTTGCTGCAACTGCAACATAGCCAAATCTTGTCTTTGAGGCATGACCTTGGAAGGACCCAACTTGATGCTTGTATTACAGTCTGTCTTTAACATCCACCTTTCCCAAAGTAGTAAGACTAAAACAAAAAAAAAAAAAATGGTTTTTTGACTGTAAATAGTGAAAGGGTCCATAGACAAAAGGACGAGACTGATACAAAGTGAAGGTCAAGCAAAGCTTTACTTTGCACCAAGCATCAAGAATCAAACTGACCGGCCAGGGCCGGCTCTTGCAAAGAGGCGACCCCTCCCAGTTTCACAGACTAACTTTTATAGAGTAAAGGCCATGTGGTTGAGCCTGGCCACACACAGGTGGCCAATGGAATTACAATTCACCCCATGATAGTCATTTAATTCAGCCTGTGACCTTGGCTGGAATTGGCGCCTTTGGCGCCTGATAGGCAGGGCTCACACTCCTTGACGGGTAATACTTGCGCTTTCCCTTGATTGGACATTTCCACCTGGCCTGGCTCATCCTTGACAGGTAGGGAGGTAATACATGCACTTTCACTGATTGGACGTTTCCACCTGGCCAGACACATCCTTGTATGTGGGCTCCGTTATCAGGGGCTGGTCAGTCATATTTCACTAGTTCTGTTTCTAAGCGCTTTTCTCTTGGGGGAAAGGGGCAGGTTCAATCTAAGTTTATTGCATAAACAACAAAATGGCTCGCTCTGGCTAAGTAGGCCCTTACAATAGTACAACATTAAAGAAGATGTAAACTGAGTAACAATTCAAAGGCTGAGTCTTCTTCCAAAATGCAAATCAATTAAAATTCTAAGACAGTTCAAACCATATAAAATACTACAGTTTGGGTTGCTTAGCTCACTTTTCACACCATGGTCAAGGCTGAGAAACCAGTACAGACTGGATCTAAAAGTGTAAGTGTCTTAGCACAAAGTTTTCTCCACTACTGAAAAAAAAAAAAAATACCTCAAAGCAGCTGATGATCTACAGTAAATGGGAGTTGGGGTGTGATTTTTAAATGTGAAGAACTAAGTGGAATCACTAGACCTGCAGAAAAGTAGGTCTGGACAAGAAACTCGTCGAAATAGGTAACCTTAGGCAGCTGTGTCTAAATATGCTAAATACCACAAAGCCCAATGAATTGAAACATACTGCCTCACCTGTATCTGATTTAGATGATAGTTAGATAAGACTTTGGACTTAGACCTTTGAATTGATGACATGTGAGAAGGACAGGAATTTTGGAGGGCAGAAGTAGAATGTTATGTTCTGAATGTATCCCCCAAAATTGTATGTTTAAATCTTAACCCCCAAGGTGGTTGTATTAGCGGGTGGGGCCATTGGGGGACGATTAGATCACCCTTATAATTATTAATGGGATTAGTGCCCTTTTTAAAAGAGGCCTCAGAGAGGTCCCTCTTACTTTCCGCCACCACCACCAGAAAAGGGCCATCTATGAATCAGGAAGTGGGTTCTCACCAGACACCAAATATGCCAGCACTCTGACCTTGGACTTCCCAGCCTCCAGAACTGGGAGAAATAAATTTCTGTTATTTATAAGCTGGCAGTTTATGGTATCTTCTTATAGCTGCCCAAATAAACAGGATACCATGGCATGAGGATAATAGAATGAATAAAGTATGATTTTTGCCCTCAATGAGCTCCCAAACTACAAACAGCTATTGTGAAAGGGAGTGTCATGGACTCCTAAATGAAAGGGTGATGATGAGAGGTAAAGTACTATGGAAATAGAAATGACAGGAGAGGTTAGAAAGAATGCAATTCAGGGAAAACTACTGAGAAGAAATGACATTTGAGCTGGACATAGAGAATATGTAGGAATTGTCAACTACACTTAGAATGAAAAGTTTTTTTGAGAGCCACCTGGGTGGCTAAGTTGACTGGCCATCTGACTCTTGGTTCTAGCTCAGGTCATGATCTCATGGATCATGGGATTGAGCCCCGAGAGGGGTTCCACACTCAGCATGGAGTCTGCTTATCCCTCTCTTTCTGCCTCTCCACGTTCTCAAATAAAAAAATGTCTTTTAACAATACTTTTTTTTTTGAAAAAAGAATACAGGGGCACCTGGGTGGCTCGGTGGATTAAGCCTAGGCCTTCAGCTCAGGTCGTGATCTCAGGGTGCTGGGATTGAGTCCCGCATTGGGCTCTCTGCTCAGCAGGGAACCTGCTTCCCCTTCTCTCTCTGCCTGCCTGTGATCTCTCTCGCTGTGTCAAATAGATAAATAAATAAATAAATAAGAAAAATTAATGCATGGGAATTATGTGATAAAAGAGGAAGTACACAGTACAACCTACGAAATGATCTTGCCAAAAAAAATTAAACCTGAATAATACTGCAGATCTAATTGCCAGATTTTAGGAAATACAGGGGGCAGACAACATGTTAAATGATATTAAGCAGAGTCAATTAGTGGGATCCAAAAGTTCAGCAGGACAAATAAGCCACTTTCTTCAACAAATAAATTGAAAAAAACAAAGAAGGATGGGAAAATCTATAAATTCAGGATCTTGAGGATGGAATGTGTGGACTTTGTTCAAATCTTGACTAGAACTAATTGGAAAAGAACATGAGAAAACTTCTGCTTCAGAGTAAAATGTAGGGGGAAGTGACGGCATCCCTCCCTATCAAGAAAAAAATGAACAAATTATGGAATATTTCAAAAGATATTGGAAAACTGTAGAAGCCAGGAAGAGTAAAAGAACTCAAAGTTAAGAGAGAAAAAACTCCTTCTTAGGTAAGTTGAGATTTTTTTTCTTAAGGGTTATTTGCAGAATCTGGAATCAAGCTTTCCTTAGGTAGAGGGCTCTGCCAGGAAAAAACAAAACTAATGAAGCTTTTGATGGCCACTTAAGTGGTTTTGTCAAGCTGACTGATTTCCTCTTTGAGGCATTGGCTGAGTGCCAGGGCCACTCAGGAGGCTAGGGATTGGCCGGCAAAGGCAAAAGAAATCTACCAAGTCTCAAAGTACCTTTGTCTACAAAACAGTCAGTAGAGGAAGGGGCCTTCAATAAGCATACAAAAAATCTTGCCCTCAAGATATTTGAAGCCAGAGGTGCACTGAGTCTAACTAAAGCCATAACACAGCACAATTTCCAATACAATTAGGATGATCAGTCCCTCATTTTTTTTGCCTAATAAGAAGTGTGTATCCTATGTGGGAAGGAAGAACATTGACTTCAGTCTCTTTTTTTGCACGGCCTCAAGCATACAATTTTTAAAAACCACAAGGCATTTGAAGAGGTAGGAAATGTGTCTGACAATTAAGGGAAAAAAATGGGTGGGGGGCACCTGGGTGGCTCAGTCATTAACTGTGGGCCTTCAACTCAGGTCATGACCCCAGGATCCTGGGATCGAGCCCCATGTTGGACTCCCTGTTCAGCAGGAAGCCTGCTTCTCCTATTTCCCCTGCTTGTGTTCCTTCTCTCTCTGTGACTCTCTCTGTCAAATAAATAAATAAAAATCTAAAAGGAAAAAAAAAATAGGGGCACCTGGGTGGCTCAGTGGGTTAAGCCTCTGCTTTTGGCTCGGGTCATGATCCCAGGGTCCTGGGATCAGGCCCCGCATTGGGCTCTCTGCTCAGCAGGGAGCCTGCTTCTTCACCTCTCTCTCTTTGCCTTCCTCTCTTCCTACTTGTGATGTCTGTCTGTCAAATAAATAAATAAAATCTTTAAA
>NC_081561.1:33240365-33250812 GCF_022355385.1 Mustela nigripes | reverse complement strand
CTGGGGCACCTGGGTGGCTCAGTGGGTTAAGCCTCTGCTTTTGGCTCGGGTCATGATCCCAGGGTCCTGGGATCAGGCCCCGCATTGGGCTCTCTGCTCAGCAGGGAGCCTGCTTCTTCACCTCTCTCTCTTTGCCTTCCTCTCTTCCTACTTGTGATGTCTGTCTGTCAAATAAATAAATAAAATCTTTAAAAGAAAAAAAAAAATAAAGAAAAAAAGGAGGGAAAAAAACATAGTGTTGCCTAGGTAGCTCAGTCAGTCAAGCATCTGACTCTTGATCTCAGCTCAGGTCTTAATCTTAGGGTTGTGAGTTCAAGTCCCACATTCGGTTCCATGCTGGGCATGGAGCATACCTAAAAAAAAAAAAAAAGGAAGGAAGGAAAAGAAAGTATACAATAGAAGCAGTCCCACAGATGATCCAGATGTCATAGTTAGTGGTGAAGAACTTCAAAATAACTATTGTAAAAACATATATAAGAAGCAGAGTAAAAGATGGACAAAATGAATGAAAGAAAAATGAGTAATTTTGAAAGAGAATTATAATTGATAGAAAAAGAATTAAATGGACGTTCTAGGATTGGAAAATGAACCCTCATTGGACATGTTTAGCAACAAACTAGACACAGCACAAGATGAACTATATCACTCAAAAGACAATAAACACAATATATTCAAGATGAAGTACATAGAGAAAAACATGGAAAAAACAGAAAAGAGCATTGAAGAATATATGTAACACATAGTCTAATGACCTAATATATGTGTTATAGTAGTCCAAAAAAGAAGAGAATATGGGGGAAGTAATATTTGAAGATGTAGTGACTGAGAATTTGCCCAAACATGAAAGATAGCAACTCAAAGATTCAAGAAGACCAGATAACCCTAAGCAAAGTAGAAAGAAAATCAAGCACAGGCATGTCATAGTCAAATTGCTGAAAACCAAAGATGAACATAAAATCTTAAAAGCAGAGAAAAAAGACACATGCTTGCAGAAGTACAACAATAACACTTGAACAGAACCTATGGAAACACAGAAGACCAAGGGGTGACATCTTTCAAATTCTGAAAGAAACAAAAAATGTGCAGACCTAAAATTCTGTACCCAGTGAAAACATCCTCTAAAAATAAAGATGAAGTAAAGATTTTATCAGACAAATAAGTTGAGAGAATTCATTACCTTCAGATTCACTCTACAAGAAATATTAAACTTCTTTTTTTTAAAAAAAGATTTTATTTATTTATTTATTTGACAGACACACAGTGAGAGAGGGAACACAAGCCGGGGGAGTGGGAGAGGGAGAAGCAGGCTTCCCTCAGGGCACAGAGCCCGATGTGGGGCTCAATCCCAGGACCCTGGGATCATAACCTGAGCTGAAAGCAGACATTTAAAGACTGAGTCCCCCAGGCACCCCAAGAAATATTAAACTTGTTGAAGCTGGAACAACTTGCTAGCTCAGTTGGTAGAGTATGCAACCCTTGGTCTCAGAGCTGTGAGTTCCAAACCCTATGTTGGGTGTCAAGTTTAGTTAAAAATAAAATCTTGAGGAGCGCACAGGAAAGCTCTGAACTATAAAAAGGACTAAAGAACATTGGAAGGGCTAAATATGTGGATACATATTAAAGAATCTTGCTTGTGATTGTTTAAAGCAATAACTATATCATGTATAGTTTATCAAATGTAAAAGTATGCTACGTAACTACAAAAAAATACAAAAACAAGATGGTAAATGGAGGTAAGCTGTTCACAAAGTGGTAAAGAACTAATTTAGGGTATATCATAAGTTAAAAGCGCATATTATTATATCAAGGGAAACTATTAAAATAATAAAGCAAAAAATATATAATTAAAAAATAATAGAGAAGAGGTGTACCTGCGTGGATCAGTGAGTTGGGCATCCAACTCTTGATTTTTACTCAGGTCATGATATCAGGGTCCTGGAATTAAGCCTCACACCAGGCTCTATAATCCTCCAGGAGTCTACTTGAGGATTCTCTCTTTCCCTCTCCCTCCAGGCCTCCCCACTCTCACACTCTCTCACACACATTCTCTCTCTCGCTAAAAAAAATAATAATGTTTAAAAAAAATTAATAGAGAAAATAAATTGGATAATAAAAATACTTGATTAATCTAAAGAATCACTGGAATAAGAAAACAAAAAATATATGGGACAAGTAGAAAAATACCAAGATGGCAGTCAAATTCCACTATATCCATAAACTAAATAAACTAAGTATTCTAATAAAGATACAGACTTTTTGAATTGATACTTTAAAAAAAGAAACATATATATATATATAAATACACACACACACACATACACACATACATATATATATCTCTCTATGAGAGACACTGTAAATCTTAATATGCAAATATATACACAGTAGAAGAATGGAAAAACATAACAAGCAAATAGTAACCAAAACAAAGCTGGGGTGACAATGTTAATATCAGACAAAGTAGAGTATAAAACTGAAAGTATTCCTAACGGTTTAAGGGGGCCATTATACCGTGATGAAAGATGAAAGGGTCAATGAAACAGGACAACATAAAAATCCTAACTTTGTATGCACTTAATAACAGTTTCAAAATATATAAAGCTGGCTTTGTTGGTAGAGCATGCAACTCTTGATCTCCAGATTGTGAGTTCAAGCCCCACTCTGGATGTAGTTTACATAAAAATAAAATTAAAAATAAACCAACTGGGTGGCTCAGTTGCCTAAGTGTCTGCCTTCAGCTCAGGTCATGATCTCAGGGTCCTGGGATGAGTCCCACAATAGGATCCTTGCTCAGTGGGGAGCCTGCTTCTCTCTCTGCCTGACACTCCCCCTGCTTGTGCACTCACTCTCTCTCTGACAAATAAATAGATAAAATCCTAAAATAAATAAACAAAAGATATAAAGCAAAATGACAAAAACAAAAGGGGATAGAAATCTCAACGTGGAGATTTTTAACCAATTCTCTCAGTACAGAAAGGATTCTGAAGTCCTTGTATTTTTCAGGAAGAGGATAGTGATGGTGAGAAATGCCATATTTCAGATTAAATATGTATAGCAATATTTTAAGGGTAATCACTAAAATAAAGTGTGTAATTTTCAAACCAGTAAAGAGAAAAACGGGGGAGGAGGAACTCGATCAAAAAGGAGGGGAACAAGAAAGGAGAAAAATATTTTTAAACTACCAATATGTGAGTGGGACACCAAGAAAAATCTTGAGTTTTGCTATTCTGTTTTTGAGTAAATCTCAAGTTCCCAGCATACAGTAAGTGCTCAGAATATGTTTACTCAGGATATTAAGCTTATTTATTCATTCATATACCCAATTCTTTTTAATTTATTTATTTTATTTATTTATTTGACAGACAGATCACAAGTAGGCAGAGAGGCAGGCGAAGATAGAGGAGGAAGCAGGCTCCCCATGGAGCAGAGAGACGGATGTGGAGCTCGATCCCAGGACCCTGGGATCATGACCTGAGCAGAAGGCAGAGGCTTTAACCCACTGAGCCACCCAGGCACCCCATATATACCCAATTTTTTATTCTCCTCTTCATCCATGCATGCATGGATCAAACATTCAAGATAGTCCTTGCCCTCAAAGAATTTCTAATCTGAGAGAGAATGAATAGAATGATAAATTACAACATTACAATGTGATATGTACAAACCAAAACTTAAGAAAGAAAGAAAGAAAGAAAGAAAGAAAGAAAGAAAGAAAGAAAGAAAGAAAAAGAAAGAAGGAAAGAAAAGAAAAACAGAGGAAGGAAGGAGGAGAGAGACCAGGTTTTCCAGACTCCTATTCTTTTGGCTGCAGCCCATATTTTGTATCACAACACAGTATATATATACACACATATAACAGAGAAAAAAATTCCAAGAAATGATACTTTCCTTCTTGTTACCTTGTATTCGTCAATATTTTCTGTTCTTTTCTATTTCTCTGAGTGTATGTATGTTTTAACGGTCATGACCCATCACATTTATTTCATGAATTACTAACTTGATAAAGATCCTTGGTTAGAAAAACTGTCCTCGTGGTAGCTAAGCCTGAACTGAATTCTACTTTATTGTTTAATTTTAAGATAGTAAAAATAGGGGCACCTGGGTGGCTCAGTCAGTTAGGTGTCTGTCTTCAGCTCGGGTCATGATCGCAGGGTCCTGGGATAAAGCCCAACCTTGGGCTCCCTACTCAAGGGGGCGTCTGCCTCTCCCTCTTCTTCTCCCTCGTGCTCGTGCTCACTCTCTGTCTCACTCTCTCTCTAATAAAATATTTTTAAAAATGAAAAAATATATATAAAACTACAACCTAAGGTTATTGTTTAAAAAAAATTAAGTAGTAAAAATAGTTACATAGCTCAAAAAAGAACTACTCAAAAAGTTGTCAGTGAAAAATCTTGCTCCTAGCCCTGTTCCATACTCCCATTCCCAAATTCCTTTTTCCTTAGCCCACCCAGATAACCACTATTACTACTTCCTTTTGTGAATCTAGATCCTTCTAATACCCTCTATGCAAATACAGCAAATATGGCTATTTTTTATGCAACTAGGCGTAAGTATGAATATGTGCACATATAGTCTTAGGTTCCCCTTTTCTTTCTTTTTTTTAAGATTTTTTATTTATTTATTTGAGACAGAGAGAGAGCATGAGAGGGGACAGGCCAGAGGGAGAAACAGACTCCCTGCCAATGAGGGCTCCCAAGGTGGTACTCGATTCCAGGACTCCAGGATCATGACCTGAGCCGAAGGCAGTTGCTTAACCAACTGAGCCACCCAGGCCACCAGGTTCCCCTTTTCTTGCCCAAATGATAATTAAATATGTTTGACAATTTTCTTTTTTAAAAACTATCTTGGAGATTTCTAATATTAATACTGACCCGAAGGAGGGATTTTTGTTTTATTAATTTGTGTGTTTCTGTGTGTGTGCTGGACTTCAGGTCAGTTTTCACTTCAAACAGCTTTATTGAGCCAACTGATGTACAATAAATGATACATTTTTAAGTGCCCAGTTTGATGTTTTGACCTATGTACCCACCCACAAAACCATCACCACGATCAAAATAAGCATGTTGGTCACCCCCAAAAAATTCCTTGTGCCCATTTGTAAACCCATGCTCTGGGCCCTGCCCAGCCAAGTCTCCACTCCCAGACAACCACTGACCTATTGTCGCCATGCGTTGGTTCTCATTTTCTGGACTTTTGCATAAATGGAATTATATGGTATGTGCT
The DNA here is from genome assembly GCF_022355385.1 of Mustela nigripes. Lineage (NCBI taxonomy): Eukaryota > Metazoa > Chordata > Mammalia > Carnivora > Mustelidae > Mustela > Mustela nigripes. Next base: position 33,245,589 of record NC_081561.1, on the reverse strand, counting down.
TTTTCTGGCAAGGTGGGGGAACTGGCTTCCTTCATTTAGCACTTTAAGACTTAAGCATATTGCCGCATTTACCAAGGATTCATCTCTCTTTCTTGTTAGTTTTCCATTGTACAGATAACTCACGATCTGTTTATCCATTCACCTGCTTATGGATGTGAGTTATTTCCAATTAGGGACTATTACAAATAAGCGTGCTATGAACAGTAATGCAGAAGTCTTTGCATGAACATATAGTTTCACTTCCCTTAGGAATAGAATGGCTGAGTCATATGTTAAGTTTGTGATTAACATTTTAAGAATTTTCCAAAATGTTTGTACTATTTTATATTTCCACCAGCACTGTATAAGAATTCAGTAGCTCCCTATCCTCATCAACACTAGTTATGTTCATTCTTTTTAATTTAAGATTTTCTAAAAGCTATCTAGTTATATCTCACTGTGCTTTTAATTTGCTTTTCTCTAATTACCAATAATGTTGAAAATTCTTTCATGTGCTTATTTTGTATTCATGTATCTTTTAGTTTTATTGATTTGCTCTATGGTTTTTCTATTTTTTATTTCATTGATTTCTACTCTGATCTTTATTTCTTTTCTTTGTTTATTTGGGATTTCATTTGCCCTTCTTTTATTAGATTCTTAATGTGGAAGTTGAGGTCATTGACTTGAGACCTTTCTTCTTTTTAATACTGTTGTTAGAATGCTATAAATCAGGGCACCTGGGTAGCTCAGTTGGTTAAGCTACTGCCCTCAGCTTGGGTCACAATCCCAGGGTCCTGGGACTGAGCTCTGCATCAGGCTCCCTGCTCAGGAGAACCTACTTCTCCCTCTCTCTCTGCTGCTCTGCCTGCTTGTGCTCTCTCGCTTTCTATGTCAAATAAATAAATAAAATCTCAAAAAAAAAAAAAAAAAGAATGCTGTAAATTTCCATCCACATACTGCTTTAACAACATTCCACAAATTTTAATATGTTATGGTTTTATTCAGTTCAAAATACTTTATGATTTCACTCTTGATTTCTTCTTTGACCCCTGGATTATCTAGAAGTGTGTTATTTAGTTTTCAGATATTTGGGGGATTTTCTAGATACCTTTCATTTATTTCTAACTTCTTTGTGGTAAGAGAGCATACTTTTCATGATTTGATGCCTTTAAAATTTTTTGAGACTTGTTCAATGATACAAAAAAGGTCCATCTTGGCAAATGGTCCACATGCACTTAAAAAGAATGTGTATTCTGCTGTTGCTGAGAAGACTATTTCATGAATGTCCATAAGGTCAAGTTGGTTGATAGTGTTATTCAAATATTCTAAAGCATTACTGATTTCCTGTCCATTTGTTCTATCAATACCGGGAGAGGGGTATTGAAAACTCCAGCTACTGGGGCACCTGGCTTTCTCAATTGGAAAGGCATTTGACTCTTGATCTCAGAGTTGTAAGTTCAAGCCCCACGGTGGGTATAGAGATTACTTAAAGTAATATTTAAAAAAAAGAAAAAGAAAAAACCTCCAACTCTAATTATAGGTTGGTCTATTTTTCTTCACATTCTGCTAATTTTGTTTAACATGCATTTTGACACTCTGTTCTTAAGTGCTTAATATTTAGCTTTGTTATGTCTTCTTGATGAAGGGACACATTCATTCCTTATGAAATGGCACTCTTTGTGCCTGGTGATATTTTTGCTCAGAAATTTACTTTGTTTAATATTATTATTGCTGTTACAGCTTTCTTTAGAATAGTGTTACCATGGTAAATCTTCTCTCTATCCTTTTATTTTTAACATATTTGTACCTTTTCATTTAAAGCGGTTTTCTTGTCGGCAGCATATAATTTAGTCTTGTTCTTTTCTCTGTCTGAAAAATCTCACATCTTTATTTGGGGTATTTAGACTATTTACATGTAATGTGATTAATGGTATGATTAAGTTTGAATCTATCATCTTGTTATTTGTTCTTTATTTGTATCATTTGTTCTTTGTTCCATTTTTCCTTTTTCTGCCTCCTTCTGGATTAAGTGAATATTTTCAGTGATTCAGTTTTATCCTTTTTGTTGGGTTGTTAGCTACAACTCTTTGTTGGGTTATAGTAGAGGTTGCTATAGGGTTTATAGTATGCATATTTAACTTATCACAGTCTACCTTCAAGTAATAGTCTGACTTCATCTTTAAGAACCTTACAAATGTGGGATGCCTGGGTGGCTCAGTTGGTTAAGCGACTACCTTGGACTCAGGTCATAATTCCAGGGTCCTGGGATTGAGCCACGCATCAGGCTCTCTGCTCAGCAGGAAGCCTGCTTCCCCTCTCTCTCTGCCTGCCTCTCTGCCTAGTTTTGATCTCTCTCTGTCAAATAAATAAATAAAATCTTAAAAAAAAAAAAAGAATTTGTTCTTTATTGCTGCTTTTAAGCAATTTGATTAAAATGTTATTTGGAATAGTTGGGAGTTGTTTGTTTAAGATATTATTTTTACATAATCTCTACACGCATTGTGGGGCTTGAACTCATAACCCCACAAGTCACATGCTCTACCTACTGAGCCAGCCAGGCAGCCCTGGTGTAGTTTTCTTATTTTTTTTTCCTGCTTTTGGTTCATTGAGCTTCAGGGATCTTTTGGTTTATACTTTTCATCAAATTTATAAAACTTGTTCATTTTTCTTGAAATATTTACTGTCCCTCTCCCTTCTTCTCCAGGAACTCCACTAACATGTGTTAGTCCACTTGAAATCGTCCTATAGCAAACTGATACTCTGGATTTGGGGTTTTGGTTTTCCCCTTTTCTATTTATTTTCTTTATTCTTTCTTTCTGTATTTCATTTTGGATAGCTTCTGTAGTTATATCTTTGGGTTCACAGGTTGTTTGTTTGGTTTTTTGCCTTCTACAATGTCTACTCAACTGTTACTCCCATACAGTAAATTTTTTCATTTCTAGAAGTTCAATGTTGTTCTCCTTTTATGTCTTCATATCTCTACTTAACATATTTAACCTTTCCTCTAGTGTCTTAAGCATACTGAATATAGTTATAGTTGTTTTTATGTTCTTTTCTACTAATCCTACAAGATACTTTCTGGGTTGTTTCAGTTGGTTGATTTTTTCTTCTCTTTAAGGGTCATATTTTTTGCCTCTTTGCATATGAATTAACTTTTATTAGATAGTGGACCAATCGTGTTAGATACTGTAAATTTTACCTTTTGGAGCATGAGATGTGATTGTATTCCTCTAAACATTCTTGACCTTTGTTCTGGGATGTGGTTAAGTGACTCAAAAACATTTTGATCACTTTAAGCATCAATTATGCTTTGTTAGGTGAGACCAGAGTAGCATTTAGTCTAGGGCTAACTTTTCCCCTAAACTTAGACAAAATCTTTCTAAATATACCCAATGCTCTGAATACTGGATTTAACATAGTCAAAGGATGGGGCGCCTGGGTGGCTCGGTGGGTTAAAGCCTTTGCCTTCGGCTCAGGTCATGATCCCAGGGTCCTGGGATCAAGCCCCACATCAAGCCCCACATCAAGCCCCACAGGAGCCCCACATCGGGCTCTCCACTCCGGTGGGGAGCTTGCTTCCTCCTCTCTTTCTGCCTGCTTCTCTGCCTACTTGTGATCTCCATCTGTCAAATAAATAAAAAAATAACTCTCTATTTAAAAAAAGAAAACATAGTCAAAGGAGCCTCATGGTTTAAAGAATTTGTGTTATTTTATAAATCTGCAGGTGGAGACTTTTTTGAGCTCATGATAGAAGTTTGCTGAGGTTTTTCATTATAAGAATAATACTAGCTTTTAAACAAAAATCTACAAAATATAGAAAAGCAGGGGGAAAACAGTCTCTTAGACTTATATTCCCCAGAGATAAATTCTGTTGCATTCTGGGGTGCTTCGTTTGTTTTACTAGGGAGCATGAGCTTTCTCGTGGTAATGGAAGGATTCTCCCCTCCCAACATTATAGAACTTTCTAAAACTTCAACAGATTAGGGAGTACTTTGATTAAATCTAAAAGATAATAACCCATGCTAACATGCTTTTCTTGTTCTCAGGTTCATTGATAACCTGGAAAGTGCTGCCAGCAGCCCACATCTGGCCCCAGCCCTCTAGGCAGCTCCCAGGGCCAGCAAGTTTTCTAGAACTCTTTCTTCAGAATAAATAAGCCAAGGAACTACCAGCCAGGAGACAGACTCTATGACCATGACCATTCTCTGACCTTCTTTTCTTAGGAAGCATTGGGTCATGGCTGCACCTCCAGTCTCAGGGCAAGTTGTCCTGGGCCAATGTGTGGTGTCCGCGTTTATCTCCAGATTTTTTTTTCACTTAGGGAACATTTGAGGGCTTGCCAATCGCTGAGTCTTGTGCTTGTCCGGCTTTTAATAGAATGACTCTCTCCTCTGAAGGAAATCTTAGGCAAGAGGAGGAGACAGCATACAACCCAATGACAATAATGCTAAATACACTGTTTCCCCTGTTTGAAGTTGCTGCAGGGCAAAGCGTGAGGCAGGACTCTACATCGCCCTCTGCTGGGAACATCGGGAAAGAATTTTAGTTTTGGTCCGTTGGTTGGTTTCTGTTTTTTTACAAAAATACTAAACATACTTTCTTGGTACAGAAGAACAGCCATTACATGGTCAATTAAGTAGGAATATACATTAGCATTCAAAGGGTTAGTGTTATATACAAATATAGCTTTTCTTTTTTGTAGCCTTGGCTATAGCCTTAGGGATGTAAAAAATAGCATTTTGCAGCAGCAAGTTAGGAAACCAAGAAGCACCCACCAGTAGTTTTGAGCACATTAACAAAAACACACAAGAATGGATCCAACCACTTTAGTGAAAAATATCTAGGACAGAACTGTAAATTCAGTTCAATACTAAGCAAACATTAGAGCTTGATATTACTTCCAAATTAACTCACTCAGGTAGTATTGCATACTATTCTAAGTGACAGAAAGGGGCTAAGTAAACTTATTTACAGATACAATGAATATAGAGTGCCTTTTTAAATTATTTATTTATTTTAATTTTTTATAAACATATAATATATTTTTATCCCCGGGGTACAGGTCTGTGAATCGCCAGGTTTACACACTTCACAGGACTCACCCCAGCACATACCCTCCCCAATGTCCATAACCCCACCCCCTCTCCGAACCCCCGCCCCAGCAACCCTCAGTTTGTTTTGTGAGATTACGAGTAACTTATGGTTTGTCTCCCTCCCAATCCCGTCTTATTTCATTTATTCTTCT
>NC_081561.1:33066330-33239965 GCF_022355385.1 Mustela nigripes | reverse complement strand
CTAAGTATGATACGCTCTAGTTCCATCCATGTTGTCGCAAATAGCAAGATTTCATTTCTTTTGATGGCTGCATAGTATTCCATTGTGTATATATACCACATCTTCTTGATCCATTCATCTGTTGATAGACATCTAGGTTCTTTCCATAGTTTGACTATTGTAGACATTGCTGCTATAAACATTTGGGTGCACGTGCCCCTTTGGATCACTACGTTTGTATCTTTAGGGTAAATACCCAGTAGTGCAATTGCTGGGTCATAGGGCATAGAGTGCCTTTAAATCTGCAATTTAGATTTCAGATTTTCTCTGAAAAATTAACTGTACTGAAGTTCTATAGATTGTACTTAAGCAACTTGGCTATGAGAGTTTATAGCAAAGAGAAATATTGCCATCCAAATTATTAATTACAGTTTAACAATAATCTCAACATCAGTGGCCACTGTCATTACTATTATCTGACTTGTTTGGCCATCTTCTAGTCTCACTTTCGTCTTGATTCATAAACTCATCGTGGGAATAGGAGCTCAGGATGGGAATCAATGATTAGACTGCACATGTCAACTTAAAAGTCACACACTGGGGGCGGGGGTTGTGCCTGGGTGGTGCAGATGATCGTCTGACTCTTAATTTGACTCAGGTCATGATCTCAAGGTCCTGAGATCGATATCCAACCCTTAGTTGGACTCATGCTCAACTGCAGAGTCTGCTTGTCCCTCTGCTTCTGTTCCTACTCCCCACTCCTTCTCTCTCTCTCGTAAATAAATCTTAAAAAAAAAAAAAAATCACACACAGAATTACATTGCAGCAGCTATTCCAAATGTCTGGGTTTTTTGTGTGTCTTATTGTTGTTTAGTTTTTATTTCATAATCATAAACTTAATTCAGCAAGGAATTGGAGGGGAGCAAGGAAAACATGAAACCCATAGAACTGCAGTGAGAGCACAAAGATTATCGGATATTTCGAGCAGATGGGGGTGAAGGGTGCACTCCTGAGCTATAGAAGGAATGGTCTGGTATTTAAGAGAAAACACAAGTCAAATGTATTAGATTTGTCCGCAGTCTGCAAAGGTGATCTTCTTGCTGGTCTTGCCATCCTGGACCCAAACAAAGCTCACCGTGGCTTCCATGATGATGTTCCTGCCCTCTTCCACCTTGCCAAAGATTACGACTTGCCTTCCAGCCACTCAGTGTAGGCAGTGCAGAAGAAAAACTGGAAAGTGTTTGTGTTGGGGTCCAGCATTCGCCCTGGACAAGATGCCAGGACCCACGAGCTTATGAAGAAATTCTCATCATCAAATTTCTCCCCATAGATGCACTCCCTGCCAGTGCCATTATGGCCATGAAGTCACCACCCCGGCCCAACAATCCCTGAACTGTCCTGTGAAAGCAGGAAACTTTATAACCACATCCTTTCTCCCCAGTGCTCAGAGCCCAAAAGTTGTCTGCCAACAGCTCAAAGGAGACAGGGCCCAAAGGCTCACCCTAACCAGTGATGTCAAAGAACACCATGGTGGGGTTGGCCGAGGCTGGCTGGCGTAAGTGGCTCGGAGCAGCAATGGGGTCTCAAATGTCTGTTTTGAGTTAAAGCACTCACTCAACTATTCATACCTAACCTATCAATACAATTTTACTACCAACTTAATAAATTTGAAATTTTAGAACTATTATTTATAAAACCTGGTTTATAAACAGTACCTTTTGCAGAACAGGCAGGGAGACCAAACATAAACTATACCAACATGTAAATGAACTCTACTATGCCCTTGTGGCCAGAAAACTGCACTTTTTCTAAAAGGAAGATGGTTTATTATTTTTTAGACTTCCAGTGCTTAATTTACAGAACTCCAAGCAGCGCTGCTTTCAAAAGTTTATAGAAAAATTCTTAATAAAACAAACTTAAAAATGAGTCATTCCGTTGAAACACTCCTCCAATATTAATAATTCACTCTTCGGTAAGAAATAGAATTCTTCTTCGCAAATGTCCCGGAATTACCTCACTCAACTACCACAAACATTAAAAACCAAACTGTTAGTTAAATCGGCAAAATATTTTTGTAGCCCTACTGAATGCCTGTACCTGTAGCTCCTCTGTTGTCTCAATAGGCACCACACTTATCTAAGTAACAGCAGGTCACATCTGGCAGATACTCACACTATGCTTATATATTGTGCTGAAAAAGCCTAAAGGTGATATGTGTGCTTATTGTCGGTAGACTCTCTGGGGCACAGAAAAGTGGATCTAGTTAATGCCCTTTGAGAACAGCAGAGTTCTCTCTTAACTTTTTGTTTATAATGATACTTTTTTTTTTTTTTTAAGAATTGGGTTGGTTTTTTTTTTTAAGATTTTTTTTACTTATTTGACAGAGATCACAAGCAGGCAGAGAGACAGGCAGAGAGAAAGGAGGAAGCAGGCTCCCCGCTGAGCAGAGAGCCAGATGCGGGGCTCGATCCCATGACCCTGGGATCATGAGCTGAGCCAAAGGCAGAGGCTTTAACCCACTCAGCCACCGAGGTGCCCCCTCCTTTTTTTTTTTTTTTTTTTTTTTTTTAAGATGTATTGAGTGCAAGCAGGGGAGTGATACAGGGAGTAGAAGAGAGAATTTGTAGCAGACACCGCTGGGCACAGAGCCAGAGCCTGCCGAGGGCTCAATCTCAGGACACTGAGATCAGGACCTGAGCCAAAACCAAGAGTCTGACACTCAACCCACGGGGTTCCCCAGGCGCTCCTATAAGGATACTCTTTTTAAAATTCTGTAACATTAATGATAAAGGAAGCCCATCAATTCCATTACATGTAGTTCGTCTGCGGATTACTGCATGGCAGATAATGGCAGGCTGAAAGGGAAAGTCCTGTCTGGTGATACAGGAAACAGTGGTTCAAAATACATGCAAGAACTTGGATCTTTTAAATGTTCCAAGCGTCCTGTTACAGCAGGGGCGCGAAACAGACACAGGTCATTAGCATCAAAACTGTGTTTCCGCTGCTCAATCTAGGCACGAAGGGATCTGCCATAGGGGCAGAAGCTACAGAGAAGAGGTAGTCCTCTTGTGCAGAGTCCCTGAACAAAAATGTTCCGGCAACCTTCCCTTCAAGAAGGGCTTTCACTTTGTAGTGGCCCATCGCTCCCCAGCAACGGGGATTTCCTGTAGTCGGAAGCAAATCAGACTTGAGGCAGTGTATGTAATCAGTGGGTGGATAGACTTCCCAAGCTCCCAGTCGGTTAACATGGGCACAGGTGCCTCCAGATACCTGACGTCCTTTCTGCCTACGTGACCGCAGGACAGGTTGGTTGTGTCCTCTTCTGAGTCACAACTAGCTTGTGAAATGGCAAAATGGTTCCCACTTGTTTCAGGCGTTCCATGAGGTAATAACTTTGTTCCCAGTTAATATAAAGAATTACCCTGTGCAGCGGCTTCAGTGTATGTATTTGTGCATTGGGAGGAGTGTCAACCCCTTCCCCAATACTAGGCCACCTTCTCCCTCTACCTTTATCTACTTTATCCTCTGTAGAAGCCAAGTACAGATCAAATGTATCAAAAAATGTTGAGTGCGGTTTCACAGGGCCTGCATGCTATGTAATCAAATGCCATTTTGGAGCTAAATCTGAGCCAGGAGGAAAAGGGCATTTTGCAAGGATTAATTCAGACAGGTGTATTTTTCTTTTATTAGAAAAGAAGGACTTTACGTGTTGTAAATTCTCATGGAAAAACACAAGCCCCCTAGTACCTGGCAACCTTTGTCCCAGACACTGACTTCCTTTCAGGGGTCCAAACAAAGGGTCATATTGAAATGCTGGTGTCTGGGTTGAGAAACTAAATACTTGAATGACTGGGTAACACATCTTTCTGCAAGTCAGATGGTTTCCCATTATTTGATTTTGACAAAATTGAATAAGGACCTCCTGAAATTGTCAGCTGATGAGGGATTAAAATAAGCTTTGGTGGCGATTACTGCATGATCTTTGGCAAATTATTTGAAAAGAGTTCCAAAAGAACTCTGAGCATTCTATTACTATAGCAGAACTCTTTCTATTCCCATCTACTGGTTTCATATGGGCCAGTTTTCTTGACCACTACTAAAAGAAGTACAAATGGAATGATGCAGGACTTGTCGAGAAAAATCACCTACTGTTCTACTGAGATGCATTTGCAACAACATTTTATTTATCAGGAAATTACATCATATGTTTTTTGATTAATCCTGCAATAAGAATACTTGTAACAACAAGTAAGAAAGTTTTTAGAAGATTGTGATCTCAGGAAATGTTTTTAGAAATTAAATTTCAGGAATACCTGGGTGGCTCAGTTGGTTAAGTGTCTGACTCTTGATTTAGGCTCAGGTCACGAGATTGTGGGATCAAGTCCTGCATCAGGCTCTGCACTCAGTTCAGTCTGCTTCAGATTTTCTCTTCTGTTCTCTCTCACTCATGTTCTCTCTCTCTAAAATAAGTAAAATATTTTAAAAAATTTTTTTAAAAATTAAATTTCAATGTAAATGCACATTTATGTGGTAGAGAAATATGATGGGATGATCAATAAAGACTTTTTTTTCTCATTGTAAATCATTTGGAATTTATTTCCAACTCCAATATTTTATAGTTCTTTTATTGTCCAGGTGAGATTCTTTTTTTAAGATATTTACTTATTTATTTGACAGACAGAGATCACAAGTAGGCAGAGAGGCAGGCAGAGAGAGAGATGTGGAAGTAGGCTCCCTGGCAAGCAGAGAGCCCGATGCGAGGCTCGATCCCAGGACACTGGGATCATGACCTGAGCTGAAGTCAGAGGCTTTAACCCATTGAGCCACCCAGGTGCCCCACAGGTGAGATTTTATTCCTGACTCATACCTCCCTTTTCTTTCATTTAAATTCAATTAATTAACATATAGTTTATTATATAATTTATTGTTTCAGTGGTAGAGGTCAGTGACTCATCAGTTGCATGTATCACCCAGTGCTCATTACATCATGTGCCCTCCTTAATGTCGATCACTCAGTTACCCAACCCCCCGCCACCTACTTCCCCTCCAGCAACCTTCAGTTTGTTCTCCATAGCTAAGAGTCTCTTATGGTTTATCTCCCTCTCTGATTTCATCTGTTTTATTTTTCCCTCCCTTCCCCTATGCTCCTCTGCCTTGTTTCTTAAATTCTGCCTATGAGTGAGATCATATGATAATTGTTTCTCTGATTGACTTATTTCACTTAGCATAATTCCCTCTAGTTCCAGTCACGTCATTGTCAATGGCAAGATTTCATTCTTTTCGATGGCCAAGAAATATTCCATTGTATATATACACCACGTCTTCTTTATCCATTCATCTGTCAATGGACATCTGGGCTCTTTCCATAGTTTTGCTATTGTGGACACTGCTGCTATGAACATTGGGGTGCAGGTGCCCCTTCAGATTATTACATTTGTATCTTTGGGGTAAATACCCAGTAATGCAATTGCTGGGTCATAAGGTAGCTCTATTTTCAACTTTTTTTTTTTAAGATTTTATTTATTTATTTGACAGACAGAGATCACAAGTAGGCAGAGAGGCAGGCACAGAGAGAGGAGGAAGCAGGCTCCCTGTTGAGCAGAGAGCCCGATGCAGGGCTCTATCCCAGGACCCTGGGATCATGACCCAGCTGAAGTCAGAGGCTTTAATCCACTGAGCCACCCAGGCACCCTTATTCTCATCTTTCAATAAATACTTGAAAGCATAAAATGACATCACTTGAGAATAAATTTCTGTGACAGTAAAATGGACTAGAAACACAACTTCAAGGAGACAAAGGAACAATGTAAACTTTCTTGTAGTTAACAAAGTGATTTTCCTTTTTTTTTTACATATATGTCACGGCTGGCGCGACAAGTCAACCAGGAATGTGAGGGTAAGAGGATGAAGAAAAGAACTCGAGAAGCAGAGAGATGGGAGCAGGAGGAGCACTGAGGAGGATGTCCAACAGTGCTAAGTTTATTCAAAGCATTAAGGCCATATAAATAGTGATAATAGGAGAAGTAATACATCTGTGTCTAGTTAAACAACCACACGTTCCCATAATAAGTTTCACATTTAACTATAAGCAGACCTCGTGATGCCAAATGGCTGATGCCAGTATGATTGTTCTGTATTGATACAGCAAACCTGAAAGTAATTTATGGGCTGTACTAGGGCAGCAAGGACCAGCAACGAACTTATGACCCCAACCAAATTGTTCTCATCTGTTTAGCAAGCATGTGGGAAGTCACGTAGGCGAGCACACAACACATAGCACAGACCCTTTCTCAGTGCTACTCAACTTTTCCTGTCTTAAACCTTTTGTTAGGTTATTCGGACTTTAAATGAGGCAAAGTCAGGGCCTGGCTTGGTCCTCCTCTCAAGCCTTATTGCAGCCTCCCACACATATATTAATGAGTGTTGGTGGGTATCAGATTGACATTCAAAGCTGATGTAACACTTTTATTTCAAAGTATCAATTTCCTTTGCAATTTGTATGCTCTTACCTCATTTTCTTGCCTAGTGACCCTGGCTGATACTTCTAGTATACTACGGAATAGAAGGAGTGAGAATGGACATCCTTGTCTTATCCCTGATCCTAGGGGACAGTCTTGTCCCCTAATAGTAAGACATTCAATCTCTTACTATTAAATATGATGTTAGCTGTGGGGTTTTCATAGATGATTTTTATCAGATTGAGAAAGTACCCTTCTGTTTCTAGTCCGTTAAATGTTCTGCATGGTGGTAGTTTAAAAGTTATTTCAGTGGGTAAGGGAGCAAAATGTTTGAAAGTTCAAGTTCAAGCTCCTCAGAGGCTCTATCCTTGCTGTAGTCCTACCCATAGAAGAGGCCCAACAAGTATCTGAGGAATGAACTCTCTCCCATCTGCCCCCTTGCATTTCATTCTCCCCAGTGATTCTATGGTGTCTATGCCTCCCCTGCTCCACTCCCCAACACCGTACTGTCTTATCTGGAGTTTCCTTTCCACTCTCTTCTATTCCCAGCTGACACATATTCATGATCCCCAACACTGTCCAGGTGTCATCTCATTCAGGAAAGACACCGTTCTTCAGACCCTGAGCTAAGTGGGCCTTGTTGTGTGTGTTCCCATGGTACCCTGTGCTTCTACCATTATACACTGTGTGAATTATTTATCTATATGTCCATCCCCCACTAAATGAGACAGGTGATATACACACACGGGTGTGTGGCCAAGAGTGTGGATTCAAGAGCCCTACTGCCCAGATTCAAAACCCCTCCTCTGACTAGCTTGGATGACCTTGGCTCTGCCTCAGTTTCCTTATCTGCCACGGATGATGATAATAACGCCTATTTGGTAGTGTGTGACAGCTGAGGGACAATAGTGTCTAGTAAACAGTAATTATTCCATGAGTTAGCTATTAAGTCCCATAGGGCAAGGCGTTGGTTTTTTCCTTCTCTCCTTCTCATAGCCCTGGTCTAAAGGTGAGTGAGTCCTCAATAAATGTTCATCACGAGGGTGAGCATGGTAGACAGAAAGAAGGAAAAGCAAAACAGATTCAACATTGCACAGCAGGTAGAAATCAGAATTCAACTGTGTAAGCCATTTCTATGTATTTCCTACCTGCCTTCGGTCTCATCCTGGGACCAAGCTGGAGAAATTAAATACCTGTCATTATGTACTCCCTCTCCCTGGGGTCCCATAAGAGCCTGGGAGGTTTATGAACTGCTCAGAAAATAGGGAAAATACTTTGAGCTCCAGTCCATTGTTTTTCTGGTCCAAGTCTTCATCACCCCTTGAACATATTTAGTATAACAGAGCACCTTGTCCTGGCTTCCACCTCATGATGTTTATAATTTGCCTTAAAATATTTTGGGGGCACCTGGGTGGCTCAGTTGGTTAAGCAACAGCCTTTGGCTCAGCTCATGATCCTGGAGTTCCAGGATGGAGTCCCACATCGGGCTTCCAGCTCCACGGAGAGTCTGCTTCTCCCTCTGACCTTCTTCCCTCTCATGCTCTCCCTTTCTCTCTCTGAAATAAATAAATAAAATCTTTAAAAAAAAAATTCAGGATTCCCCCAGGTTATCAAGGAAAGATCGATCCTATAGATCCATCTCTAGATAGACCTTCTAGGTGGTTCTTCTGGTACTTAACAGAACCTTAAAAAGGAGTCCCTAGGTCCCTGTTTCGTCAACTCACCTAGAGGGGATGTGCTATAAAACTTTGGTAACCATTCCTCTAGTGTTGGACTTCCACATTTTTTTTCTTCAATTGGCATTTTTCAAGAAACAAATCCATTTTTTCAAAATAAAATAATTGGGCATATGAAAACTTCTGACAAAGACCGGATAACACTTGTAGGTGCTAGTTACTTATAGTTAACATCCAGGTGCAGCTTACATTCTAATCTGTGATTCCCATGCCAGGAGTGGTTTGTAAACATTCTGATCACAAGGCAGCTTCGACAAAGGAGTTCAGGGTCATTGATTAATGCAAATTCCGCCAACGGCAGCTTTTTTTTTTTTTTTTAATAACATCCATTACACAAATTAATAGGCAACGCATTTCACGAATGGAAACCTGCTTCCGATGATGCCTCTGGTGTTGATCAGGATTGGAACAGCATAACAAATTATAAAGGAGACTCCATCTCTGGTTCCCTGCTGCCAGCTCTGCGGGTGACAGAGTCCTGCCTCGGTGATACTGTTATCCCACCTTGAGTAAAACATTCTTGCAATGGCCAGAGCATCCAAAAGGCCAGAGAGACATCAAAGAGCTTACACAGTCATAGGAGCTGTTTTGTGCCCGCCTGCTAATCAATGTTTAACAAAGGTTGCATGTGTGTGGCCGGTTTTAGTGTGCAACATTTTTCTTTATATTTTGGGAGTGAAGATGAGAAGCTGGCAACTCCTCATTGCTTTCGACTTCTCTGGCAGGTATGGGTACCGACAAAAAAGAATGCAGAGTTGGACATGATCAGCTCATTTCAGTTTACAACACCTGCTGTCTCCCTGAGCACGCAGGGAGCAGAGCAAGGGCTCTCCCTACCACTAGAACCCCCAGTGTCTGGGACCTGCCCATTGCTAGAGAATCTCCTTTCTCTCTCAACTTTCCTGCTGTTGGCAGAGATCCAAAAGGACAGAGAGCTGAGACCTCAAAGAACTTACTTAGTTTCCCATTCCACCAAGCCAAGGTTTTTATTCTTTTATCTCTTCTCCCTACTCTCCCCAACCCTTTACTCCAGCACTATTTCTTTTTGAAGCTTAGGCTTTATAAAGGAGGAAGAAGGGGGGGGGGAGCCAAAAAGGGGGTTATCTCCAAGCAGCTTCTGTTCTCAAGCCTTTCCAGGGAGTCCAAAAGGCTGGCTTATTTGCTTGAAAAGTGCTAGCCACTTTGGGTGTATCCTGTAGACTTCCCAGACAGGCTGTGCTGGATAGTCTGTTTGCCCCTCCAGATGAACCCTCCACCCTTCTCCACCCTCTTTGTGCCCTGGGAGGTTGGGTTGCTCGGACCGCATCACCCATGCACCCTTGCCTTCTTACTTCCAGTTTGTTCATTCAGTGAGGGGCACTAGATGGCCTGAGAGGATGAGAGGAGTAAGAAATTGGGCATTTAATTCCCTGCCGGACAGTGGTTGTGTCCTTTTATCAAAGGGCACAGCTGCCATCCAGCAGATCTTTCTTATCACTACAATTCTGATAGGGGTTGGATTGTGTCCCCTCCACCCCCTCTCACCAATATAAGATATATCGGAGTGTTAACCCCCAGTACTTCAGAAAGTGACCTTATTTGGACATAGGATCTTTACAAAGGTTAAAGTTAAAGAGAGGGACACCGGGGGTGGCCACCTTGAGCTCAGGTCATGATCTTGGGGTCCTAGGATCAAGTCCTACATCAGGCTCCTTGCTCAGCAGGGATCCTGCTTCTCCCTCAGCTTGTTGCTCCCTCTGCTTGTGCTCTTGTTCTCTCTCTGACAAATAAATAAATTTTTTTAAAAAATAAAGAGAAATTAGAAGAATTAGAAGTTAAAAGAGATCATTAGAAAGCGTCGTAATCCATTATGACAGATGTCCTTATGAAAAGGGGAAATTTGGACACAGACTGAGACACACATAGAAGGAAGAAAATATAAAGAGGCACAGAATCCTCTACAAGCCAAGGAAAGAGGACAGATCCTTCCCTCACGGGCCCCAGAAGGAACCACCCCTGCTGACACCTGGATTTCTAGCCTTCAGAACCACGAGACAATAAATTGCTGTTGTTTAAACCACAGAATTTGTGATACTTTGTTATGGTAACCCTAAGCAGACTAATACAAGGTATTACGGGGTTCTGGTTAACATCTCCACCCCTTGTCCTTTCAGGCCTAGGGGTAGTAAGGACTCCCACATTGATAGTCCTTGGACGCCTCACCATTCCTTCTTGGTTTCCCTTAACCCTACCCACACCTCAATCCCTTCATTCAGTTATCTTCAATTTTTCTGTTGAATGTGCCATGTGTTTCTTGAAACTCCAACCTAGGATATAATTGTTTTCTCAATATAACTTCACAAAAAATTCTTTTGGGGTTATTCAATTGTGCAGACATCTACTGGGAATCTGAAAAGTAAAGCATCCGATATATATTCATTTTGTTCTGCAGTCCATTTCACCTCACAAGACAAAAGGGAAGCCATAAAAGGTAAATGATATTTTTTTATTTAATTCAGATCAAAACTTAGGACAAAGTGTTAAGAGTTTGTGGTAACCAAAGCAGAGAATGTTGGGTTTGATGAAACATGTGTCCTAAACTTTAGGTGATCAAATTTCAGAAACTTCCAAGAAGCATTAGGGGACTGTCCCAGGGAAGTCTTAATAAATTAGCTCACATGGGGCACCTGGGGGGGCTCAGTGGGTTAAAACCTCTGCCTTCGGCTCAGGTCATGATCCCGGGTCCTGGGATGGAGCCCTGCATCAGACTCTGCTCAGCGGGGAGCCTGCTTCCTCCTCTCTCTGCCTCCCTCTCTGCCTACTTGTGATCTCTGTCTGTCAAATAAATAAATAAAATCTTTTTTAAAAATTATAAAAATAAATAAATAAATTAGCTCACAGGGAATGGGATCTTTTCAGAAATTATATTCTGACACTGCTCCTGAACAGTTTTCCAAATAATTCTACTTTTAAAAGAACTTGAGAAAAACAGTTGTGCAAGAGAGATATGCATGCTTCACCACTTGAAGAGGAACGATGAAATCCAGAATGGGACAAGCCCTGTAAAATTGGGGATGAGAGGGTGGGGAGTGATTTTTAAAGTTATGTTTAAAGTAAGAAGCACAAAAAAGGCAGAGGCTTTATTTATTTTTTTATTTCTTCAAGTTTTTATTTAAATCCCAGTTAGTTAAAATACAGTGTAATATCAGTTCCAGATGTAGATTTCAGTAGTTCATCACTTACATACGATACCCAGGGCTCATCACAAGTATACTTCTTATCACCCATTACCCACCTAACCAAACCCCCTGCCCACCTCCTCTTCAGTAACTTTGTTTGTTCTCTATAATTAAGAGTCTGTTTCCTGGTTTGCCTTTCTTTTTTTTTTTCCTCCTATGTTCATCTGGGGTTTTCTTTCTTTCTTTTTTTTTAAAATTTTATTTGTCAGAAACAGCACAAGCAAGGGGAGCAACAGGCCGAGGGAGAAGCAGGCTCGCAGCTGAGCAAGGAACCTGATGCAGGACTCCATTCCAGGACCTGGGGATCATGACCTGAGCCCAAGGCAGATGCTTAACTGACTTAGCAGTTTCTTACTTTAGAATGGGAGGGGGGGACTAGCTCAGATGAACAACTATACAGATTTTAGAAAAAGTGTGGAGAACTGAACATGCTGAGAGAAAGGGGAAAAAAACAAAAAAGGTCTGAGAAATGGTCAATTGAGGGAACTCAATCCAGTGAACTTGATAATGACTCTGGAAAAATTCTCGAATGAGTTATTAAACAATAAGCTCTTAGGGAAAGAAGCAGTGATCACTCAAAGCCAGAATAGGTATGAAGAATTCATGCCAATTTAAGCTTATTTCCTTCTTTTTTTTTTAAAGATTTTATTTATTTGATAGACAGAGATTACATGTAGGCAGAGAGGCAGGCAGGGAGAGAGGAGGAAGCAGGCTCCCTGCTGAGCAGAGAGCCAGATGTGGGGCTGGATCCCAGGACCCTGAGACCATGAGCTGAGCCGAAGGCAGAGGCTTTAACCCACTGAGCCACCCAGGCGCCCCAAACTTATTTCCTTCTTAATGAATCTGCAGTATCGCATTTGGGTTATTAGCACAGTTTCACGTTGTCCGGCTCAGTGTTTTCTCCCTCTCGTCCAGAACTTTCTCATAAACTGCACATCATTTATTCTTTGATCAGACAAATATTTAAGCACCTCCTAGGTGCTGGATACTATGCTAGGCACTAAGGATACCTCAAGAAAAATCCAAACAGGATTCCTACCTTCATAGAGTTTACCTTCTTGTGGAGAGTACTTTGCCAATTCTGGGATTTCTTATCAGCCACCACAGCTCTCCTGTCTTTTCTAAATCACTGGAGGTTTTCCTGAGCTAGCAGAACCCTCACTGTCTGCCCCAACTCTCCCTTTGTTCTTAAGTAGAGTGGAGAGGAAACTGGGATGCAGTTTTCCTTGGCCAACAAGGTGCTATCCTCTTTTGCAATATGTCCAGAAATGCTATCATTCAGGTTCCATGCAATAGATATTAATTACCTAAATTTCAAATTCAGCCAACCTGCATTTCTGGCATCACGTTCCACTGGATCCACTTCAGTCATTACCAGCCCCGCCCCCACCCTTACGTTTCCAAATCTGTGCCTTTTTGCTCAACTGATTTTCTCATGCAGGAATGCCTAATGTCTTTCTCCACCTACGGAAACCCTACACATTTCCCAAGATCCAGTTCAAAAGCTGCCTCCTCCCCTGGCTGAATTTGATTACTTATTTTGCTCAATAAAATCCCGCCCAAGCCCTCATGCTTCACTTGTGTAGTACTATTACACTTTCATCTTCCTTTCTCAGTCAGTTAATTACTTGTCTGTCTTCCCCCATAGAGTCTAACTTCTTCTAGGGCAAGGGTCTTCAAAGCTTACCCACTGTCCAGCTTTAGTACTTTACAACAGAGGTTGGCAAACTAATACCTGAGCCAAGAATGATTGAAATAGTTGAAAAAGATTAACAGAAGAATAGTATTTTATGACATGTGAAAATTACATGAAATGCAAATTTCAGGGACCATAAACAAAGTTTATTGGAACACAGCCCCTGTTTTCTATTTTCCATTTGAACTCCAGGGGCAGATTTGAAGAGCTGAGAGAGATCTTAATGGCCCACAAGCCTTAATGTTTACTATATGGCCCTTTACAGAAAATCTTTGCTAACCTTGCCTTACAATATGGGTTTGCTGATGGAATCACTGGATCAGGACCCCCAAAATTGGGGGCACATCCCTCCAACTTTCAGTTTCTTAGTGGAGGTAATATTTTGCTTTTAAGCTGTCATAAATATCAAATGAAATAATGCACTTAGAAAAGTATAAACACATGCTACAACTATATTTATCATGTACTAAAAAGATGATAAAGTGGTAAAATGAGAAAACACTGATTTTATTCTTCCCCTTCCTTCCTTTAGAGCCTTCATATAAACGTGAAACTTTAAGAGAAAATTCAGTTTTAAGGTTTCACGTTTTAAAAATTTATTTATTTAAGGTCTTCACTTTTAGAATGAAGGTAAGTTCACAGGCTCCTTCTTTCCAGGCACTTTTTGGTGCTGCTCCAGCTTTCTTTTCTCACTTGTAATCTCGCCCGCTCTCATTTTCTTTCTATAGTATCTGAACTGAACCTCACAAGAGTTCAGTAAAGAAACTGGGACACGCCTGATTAAGTCCATTCTACAGACCAGGAAACTGAGGCGGACTCCAGTGGGCTGCAGAGCACCGACTCACCACCACCCAGGGAACCCTCAAAGCCACGCTCTTCTCCTTTCCTCAGGGGCAACCGCCCTGCGGAGAGAACGAACCTGACCCCGCCAGGCTTCCAAGCTGGTTCTCAGCACCTCTTTAGCATTCACACTCGGCGTTCTTTCCTCCTCCCAGCCCCCGATTCTATAGATCCCCCCCCTCTCCTGGCAAGCAGGTGGTAGGCTCCGCGCTCAACGCGCAGGCGCGCGCCGTCGTGGGGCGGGGGCGGGGGCGGGACCTGGGGGGCGGGGTGTGCGCGGGCTTGGTTTTGGGCCGCGGCGGGAGCGGGAGTCACCGCCACTCGAGTGCGCAGGCGCCTGGCGGTTACCGGTCTCGCCATGGAGCGGAAAGGTGAGCGGTGGAGCGGCCTCCGCCACGAGGGGCAACGGCCGGCGGGGCGAGGCCCGAGTCAGCACTGGAGCTTCGCCTAACCGCCGCAGTCCGGTCCCCGGGCGTGCGGCGCCCCCCCTCTGAGGTGGCGCCGCCCCTCACCCCCCGCCTCTGGGCTGCGGGTCCGCGCCCCTCAGCCGGGGCGTCCTTCCGCGCCGGCAGTCATCGCCCCTTGTTCCCCGCCAGGCCGACCCGCGCCTTGGGGCAGCTGCAGGGCCGGGCTCTCGGCGAACCAGATAGACCCCCGCCCGCCGGCCCCCTGACCCGGCCCGAGCCCCCGCCGGCGCACCCCGCCTGGGCGCTCCTCTGCGCCCCGTGGGCCGCCCGCCGCCCGGCCGGCCGCCTCGCCCAAGCCGCGGCGCTCGCCCCAGAGCCGCCCCTCAGGCGGGCCCCGCACCCGGGCCTCGCGCCCCTGCTGGGTCTCCACCCTCACCTTGGTTGCCTCCTTTCCTCCACATTCGCCCTTCATCCATCCCTCTCTCCTGCAGTGCTTGCGCTCCAGGCCCGAAAGAAAAGGACCAAGGCCAAGAAGGACAAAGCCCAAAGGAAGTGAGTCTTGTACCCCAACATCCCATTCTTTGGATTTCCTCCCGCACCTCCTTTCCTCTGGTTTCACCTCTTGAACGTGCGCCGCGTTTGGGCACCGCGCGGCCCCGGCCACATGGCCTCGGAGTGGCCTTGGAGGGTCGCACTCAATGAACCCTGTGGAACCGAGCCGATGTTGCTGAGGGCCAGGCCTGGGTCTTAGCAGCCCCGGACCTGCTGGAAAGGGCTGTTGGAGGAGGACCAGAGCCCGCCCGGTGCCTTAGCTCACCAACTCCGGAGAGGAGGCACGGCTCCCCGAGTTTGGGCCTCCCGGCGGAGCTGGTTGATCAGTATCAGTTCGTGGACTGTTGGTTTCTTCCGTACCTGCTTCCCCGAGTCTTAACTGGACTCCTACGTCTGCACCGTAGGCCGAAAGGGAGTTCTTAAATGAATTTTCCGCATTTGGGTCTGCCAGCCACACGCTCTAGCTTACCGAGGAGGGCACGGAGCTTTCCCCTGGGTTAGCCAACTTCCTGAGCCTGCTCGGCGCATCGCCGGCCCTGCAGCGTGCGGGCAGACCACTGTGTATACAACCGGCTTCTCTTACCGCTCCTCTCCTCTTAAAACCTCAAGTCCTCGCCCTCAGTGCACATTGCCTTCTGGAGTGGGCCTAACAGTAGTGACGGGTGTCGGCGAGGCTGGTTTGGTGTGTAAAGTGCCGCATGTCCGGGTTTATCAGCAGGATGCATAACCGTGGTTTAGCGCCACTGTGGGAAACACAAAAGTTGGTCCCATCTTAGAAACGCCCAGTAGAGGGCTTCTGCCAGTGAGGCTTAGCCGAAAGAACTTTTAGCTGGGGCTGACGTTTAATTGCCCGGTGTCTTGGAAGTTGTCTTTTAGGCAGTTTGTGTTGAGAAAAATAAATGCATTATTTTCTTGACACTTTTCCATTTACTTGATCTTATGTGGAGTTGCGTACAGCTTCATTCTTCTTGAGCTGATGAAGCGAGCATTTCTGAGGTTTTCCTGGGTTACCTTTCTGAACGATACTGCCAGATGTGGTGTGTGTCTCTGTGGTTTTTGGTGGCTCCCGGATGTTTGAGAAGAGCACATAATGACTTCTATCAATAGAGCTAAAGTGGTAGGTGACCTCACCTCTTGTTCCATTTCTATCAACTGTCTTATGAAATTTTTTATTTCGTAAAGTGCTTGGTAACCTACACATTTAAATATGAGTTTATCTACATGTGTTTGTTTGACTCTTGATTATCCATGTGTGGATCATTTCAAAACCAGTTTTTAATCCCACATTGGCTTAATGGAAGCAGCAGAGGAGCTAACCTGGTTCTTGTCTGCAGTGGGAATTTAAATGTTACTCTTTTTTTTTTGTATGTGCCTTAGTTTTGTTAGTCCCT
The DNA here is from genome assembly GCF_022355385.1 of Mustela nigripes. NCBI lineage: Eukaryota > Metazoa > Chordata > Mammalia > Carnivora > Mustelidae > Mustela > Mustela nigripes. Next base: position 33,223,688 of record NC_081561.1, on the reverse strand, counting down.
GTGGAGATGTTGAGATGTGTTATAAAACGTTATCTTTTCTGCTGATGTGGGGAGATGATAATTTTACTATGTACTGTACTGTTTAGAAAAGATCTGTCCTCTCTCCACATAGAAATTAATTTTGTATCAACCTGAGTAGCCTATAATTTGGGAGGAAAGTATAGATGGGTGTATTTATTTATTTATTTATTTATTTATTTTTAAGTAGTTTCCACACCTAGTGTCAGGCTTGAACTCACCACCCTGAGATGAAAAGTCACGTGCTCTACGGACTGAGCCAACCAGGCACCCTGATCATATATTTTTATTTAATTTTTTAAATTTTATTTATTTTTAAAGATTTTATTTATTTATTTGACAGAGAGAGCACAAGCATGAGGAGCAGGAGAGGGAGAAGCAGGTCCCCCTCCAAGCAGGGAACCTGATGTGGGGCTCCATCCCAGAACCCTGGGATCATGATCTGAGTTCAAGGCAGTTGCTTAACCACCTGAGCCACCCAGGCACCCCTGGATTATATATTTTTAGTACCAGATATTCATTACTTTGGATTATCTATTTAGACCATGTGCTTTATTTCTAAAGCCGAATGTATGTGCTTTGGATTATCTGTTACTCCTTAACTCACTCGTGTATAATTTGTTATTTGTATACTTGCACAAAAGCAGTTAAATAGCATAGCAGTTATTTTACTGACTATTTGATCTTGTACAGCTTTAACTCCTGAACTTTAATGTAAATGAGCCTTCATTTACTTACAGTTTTAAAGATACTTTTTTTTAAATTTTTTTTTTTAAAGATTTTATTTAGCTATTTGACAGAGATCACAAGTAGCAGAGAGAAAGGGAAGCAGGCTCCCTGCCAAGCAGAGAGCTCAACTTACTGGCTCAATCCCAGGACCCCGGGATTATGACCTGAGCCACCCAGGGGCCCCAAAGATGCTTTATTTTTGTTTTTGTTTTCAGTTAATAGTTTTTCTTGACAATTTTAATTTTTTGTTTGTTTGTTTCTTCAGACTTCTTTTAAGTAGCTGAAATGTCTAATTAACTTGGTTAGAGTACTGTGTCAGAAGTTCAAGCCCCACCTGACTCCCGTAACTGGACTCTGCTCCATGATTCCTGACTGCACTCCTGATTTCCAGTTGTTTTGCAAAGGCAAACTGCTAGTTACCAGATTCGTCAGGGAGAAGGTCTGAGGAAGAAGCATGACATAAGGTTCGCCTGGATGGCTCAGTGGGTTAAGCCCCTGCCTTTGGCTTAGGTCATGATCTCAGGGGCCTGAGATGGAGCCCTGCATTGGACTCTGCTCAGCAGGGAGCCTGCTACCCTCCCCCCCCACTCTCTGCCTGCCTCTCTGCCTACTTGTGATCTCTGTCTGTCAAATAAATAAAGTTTAAAAAAAAATTCATTTTTATTTTTATTTATTTTTTAATTTTTTTAAAGGTTTTATTTATTCATTTGACAGACAGAGATCACAAGTAGGCAGAGAGAGAGAGAGGAGGAAGCAGGCCCCCTGCTGAGCAGAGAGCCCCGATGCGGGACTCGATCCCGGGACCCCGAGATCATGACCCGAGCCGAAGGCAGCGGCTTAACCCACTGAGCCACCCAGGCGCCCCTAAAAAAATTTTTTTAAAGAAGGATGACATAAAATTTGGTCTTTGGAAAAAGAAAAATTTGATCTTTGGAGTGAGTCAAATCTGGTTTGAATTGCAATTTTGCCACTTAAAGCAATCTGACTTTGGATAATTTAATTAAGGCTATGGTCTTATATATTGTTATGACTAGTAGCTGAGTCATGATGAAAACTGATTAAGAATTTACAAAAATTGGGGCGCCTGGGTGGCTCAGTGGGTTGAGCCGCTGCCTTCGGCTCAGGTCATGATCTCAGAGTCCTGGGATCGAGTCCCGCATCGGGCTCTCTGCTCAGCGGAGAGCCTGCTTCCCTCTCTCTCTCTCTGCCTGCCTCTCCATCTACTTGTGATTTCTCTCTGTCAAATAAATAAATAAAAATCTTAAAAAAAAAAAATAAAAAAAAATAAAAAAGAATTTACAAAAATTAAGTATTTAAGTGAAAAATTTTAGAGACTTTTGGAAGTACAGGTGGGAAGGATTTCAGTCTCCTAATTTTTGTAGATGTTAAAACTAGAACCTACATAACATGAAATAATATTCCATGGAGCTGGAGCTGGTTGTAGCAGAGTCAAAACTGGGATCCAGGGCTCCTGCCTTCCAGCTCAGTGCTCTCTAGCATGTGTTTCCTTCAGGTTGACTTTAGAGATTTTTAGTTGTTATTTGAAGAATTTTGCCTCCATTTCACTTTCTCAGACATTGTATTCTTATTTACTAATATTAACTAGTGGATGATAATCTCTGTTTTACTTTACAGATAAAGAAATTAAGATTTTTCCATATTACTCCCATAGAAAAGTGTAAAGCCAGGATTCAACCCTGGGTCTCATGGATCCCAAAGCCCTTGGTACTAACCATTGCTGTCTCTCAAGTGACAGTTCCTTCTGATGTGTCTGAGGGACAGACAAGGTAGAAACTGAGCAAACTTGGGCTTCTAAATAAGGTACCTCCAGGATGCCTGGGTTAAAGTTTAAGCACCTACTGGCTCATGGATATATTTCTAAAAGGGCACAATTTTCTGTCTTTGGTCATTCAAGTTTTTTTGGTAATTTCAATGTATATATCAATAGGTGTGTGCCTTTATCTGTTTGTCATAAGCTTTTATAATGTAACACCCTTTATGTTTGCTTTTGACATTATTTCTTATGAAACATGATTCCAGAATGGATTTCATATTTAATAATTTTGTTGCTTAGCTTAGGAAGTTAGTTGGGACAGTAGTTTTTACTTTCTTTGAAGTTAAAGAACTTTATGAATTTAGTAGTCAAATTACTTGCACTGGAAAAGTGATTTTTGCTTGTTTTAGCACTCACTGATCAATGCAGTTAAAGGAGAGACAGCTTTATTTCCTAGTTTTCCAAAAGATTTAATTGTTACATTGAAAATTTAGAAGAAAAGATAGTGGAAAATTTCTAACATTTTTATTCAGTAGAGAATAGAGTACATAAACTTGAAACATTTTTTTTTAAATGGTTGGATGCTTTTTACACTTTACAATGTACCTTGGAAATTGATTCTGTATCACTTCCTTATAGTGTAGCCTTACTATTTTTTTAAAGTCTGCCTTTTTTCACTAAGGCTTAGAAATGGTTCAGTATCAGGACACCTGGGTGGCTTAGCTAGTTAAGCATCCGATTCTTGATCTCAATTCAGTTCTTGCAGGTCTTGTTCTCATGGTGGTGATTTCAAGCCCTACATTGGGCTTCATGCTGGGCATGAGACCTAGTTTAAAAAAAAAAAAAGAAAACAGAAGAAATGAATCCGTATTAGGGCACAGTTGAGTAGCTTCATCTAGCATTCCATCATTCCATTAATTGGTTGTATCATAATTTATTTTAGCTCTTATTAAGCAATATATACACATGTATTTATTTCCTATTAAGCATATCTAAATATACATCCAAAAATGGAATCATGAGTATACTTTTCCCTAGCTAGCATTATCATGCATGTTTTTCATAACACTAAATATTCCATATCCTTTTCATTGTTCTAGTGTATGTTTCCAGTTTTTCACAATTCACAGCTAAAATAAATAAGTTTTTGGATCACAACCATTGCTCACATCAGTGATTATTTACTTAGGATAAATTCTTGGAAGTTATATTACTGGTATGTAGATTTTAAAGGTTTTTAAATTTGGGGTGCGTGAGTGGCTCAGTCAGTTAAGCGTCTGCCTTTGGCTCAGGTCATGATCTCAGGGTTCTGGGATGAACCCCCACATCCTTGGGCTCCCTGCTCAGTGGGAAGTCTGCTTCTCCCTCTCACCCTCACCCTGTGCTCGTGCCTGCACTCACTTGCTCTCAAATGAATAAATAAATATAAATAAATAAAGGTTTTTGCATTCTTGTTGTCAACAGAGTTTTCTCCAGAAACATTAAATAGTTTAATTAGGAATTAACTAATTGAATTTTCATATTCAATTCAAATTCAATTCAATTTGTATTTAAGAAAAAACAAGTAATTTTTTAACCTTCCAATATCCTAGCAGTTTTCCATCCTCTGGTACATCAGTGAAAGAAAAACCTCTTTGGGGCGCCTGGGTGGCTCAGTGGGTTAAGCCGCTGCCTTCGGCTCAGGTCATGACTCGGGGTCCTGGGACAGAGAATAAACAGTGAACATAGTAAGTACCTTATGTGGTGTGTTAGGCAGTTAGTTGGAAAAGTAGAAGAAGATAAGGGGAATTGAGGAGTGGGGATGGCGGTGCAGTTTTAAATAGGGTGATTGAAGCCATATTGAGAAGACGGGAGTGAAGGAGGACTGCTCCAGACAGTGTTGGAACTGGGAATATTCTTGCACATCCTGCTTGTGCACCAGAACTGGACAGTGTTACTTAAAAAGCTTCCCAAATTTGGTAATCTGTCATTTTAATTTTTTTTTGTTAATTTATAATCTATATACCTATGGATTGGTAATCTATAATTTTAATTTCTTTTGTTACCAATAAGGTCAGCCATTTGTGGGATGTATTTATTGGCCCCTTCCATTCTTTTACCCATTTTTATATTGGGTTATAGATCATTTTTGTGATATTAAGAGCTATTTATTAAGAATATACCATTGTCATGTGGCAGATTTATATTTCTCAAGCCTTTCTAATTTCATTTATAATGTGTTCTTGACATAAATTGATTTTTTAAAAATGTGGCAAGCCTGTCTTCTCCTTTGCTTTTTATCTTTGAAATTTTCAATGTCAATTGTCATCTTTAAAAAAGTTTTATGTTTGTGATTCCATTAAAGTGTGTGGTTGCAAAATTGCATTTCTAGAATTACAGTTGTCAGAAATACTTTCTTGTCTCTTTTCTTCCTCAGTAAGTTTATATTATGTTAGTAAATTTTGTTTATATGCCTTTCTGCTACAGTGAGGCCCAGAGGCTTGCCAGATTATTGTATTCCTTTAGATTACTTGAAATCAGTAACTTATGGAGGTGCTAAAGTGGTAGGTACTTAGGAACTCCTTTTTCAAAAATGAAGACAAGACAGGCTGGTCAACTAGATTCAGTTTTTAATAAATTTTCTAGACCTGGCAAGATAATAACCCCCCCCCCCATCTTAGGGAGACTTATTGCTCCATGCTCCCCAGATCTTCTCGGTCATTAATGCTAATTTAGGAACTAGTTTTATTCTTATATTGTCTAAAGTATTATTGTAATGCTTATCTCACTGTAACTGAATTAATTCCAAGTAAGTAAGAAAATTCAGATGGCCAAGAGGTTTTTTTGAATTCTTCATTTCCAGTACAAGGCAAATAATGATTTAGCTAAGGAGAGATAGATAACTGGATGTATTTATAATCTTGGGGGCTTTTTCATTGAATTTGAGATGCTATCATTTTTAAATTACACCATCTTATATTTATCACGTTGAAAAAAACTACCAGTTAAACACACCATTCACTGTAAGACATGTCTTGATTTCAAAGATGTGGGAATGTTAGGAGACCTGTTTGTGTTTGAATTTGTGAACTGCTGTAATTCCAGTGATGTGTGGAATTGGGAGCACTTTTCTTTTTAAAAGCTTTATTGTGGGAAATTTCAAATTTATATGAAAGAGAAAATGGCAAAATAAACTTTTGTGTATCAGTCTCAACTTCAGCAGTTATCAGCTATGGCTAATGTTTCATTTTATTTCCTGCTTCTGCTCCCCTCCATCTTTTTTTAAAGCAAACTGCAGACATCATATCATTATGTAAGATATAGACTCTTAATTTTCTAAACAGGGCTACAATACTATTATCATACTTAAAATTTTTTGAACCAAGGACTTTATTGGTTAATTTTAAGTTTGTTTAAATCAGGATTCATAAAATCATTATATTGCTATTGTTTGAGAAGTCTTTCTGTTCTTTTTATCTGTTGGTTCTTCAGGGTTTTTTTTTTTTCCCCTGCAAATTTGATTTTGCTAGACTGCTTCGTAGGTGGTGTTGTACACTTCTACCAGGTGATACCTGCTGTCTGATGAACTTTTTGTGATGTTAGCAGCCACTGGTCATTGCCTAGATCCATCTTATTTAGGGTTGCAAAGTGGTAATAGTCTGTTCTTTAATTTATTAATTATATTGTTCTACAAAGAAAAACTTTACCTTGTCTCTTTGGTTACCCAGAGAAACACTTCGTATATGTAAGACATGGATAAATACTTTCCAATTTTCATATAATAAATTAGATTCCCAGCATCCTCCAAAATGACCAAGAAAGATTTATTTTAATATAAACTCATAGATTTAAACATTTGTGTTTCAGTTCATTGTATTGGATTTTTTTTTTTTTTTTTTTGCTGGTACAGCTTTATGGAGGTATAATTTATATATGAAATTTGCCTGTTTAATGTGTATAATTCAGTGGTTTTTAGTATGGTTCACAGAGTTGTACAACCATCACCATGATCAAATAAGATTGAAACGTTTTCATCACCCCAAATAGAAACCCTTTACCCATTAGCAGTCACTCCTCATTACCCCACAACAGTACCCTACCTCCAATCCTAGGCAATGACTAATCCTCTTTTTTGCCTATCTGGACATTTCATATAAAGGGAAGCATATAATAAGTGGTCTTTTGTGACTGGCTTCTTTATCTTAGCATAATATTTTCAATATTTATGGCTTTTGTAGCATGTATAGTCTTTTTTTTTTTTAATTTTATTTATTTATTTGACAGAGAGAGAGAACACAAGCTGGGGGAGCAGCAGACAGAGGGAGAGGGAGGGGGGAGAAGCAGACTCCTTGCTGAGCAGAGAGCATGATGTGGAACTTGATCTCAGCACCCCGGGATCATGACCTGAACTGAAGACAGATGCCCAGCGACTGAGCCACCAGGTGCCCCTGTATAGTCATTTTTATTGATTGCCCCATCTTTGGTCAGTTGGAGTCCCTTTGAGATGGCCTGGCCCCAAAGTCCATTTGACTTAATCTGAAGCATCTTTTATAGCTTTTTTTGCTATCGGGTATGACAATTTGTCTAGAATTATCTTGTGCATTTTCTGCCCAAATCAGGAAATAGGCCTTTCTCTAAGAAGCTTTTTCATGGGAAATGGCATTTCAAAATCACAATCTAGGCGCTTAAAGTGTTTATTCCTACTGAGTTAGTCATTGTTTCTAGGCCTTGCCTGTGATTGAAGCTAGGAAATAAGTTTTTTTTTTCTTTTTAAAAAAATTCATGAGTTCATGTTATACTTAAAAATCGAATTAAATGACCCAAGGTCTTTTTCTTAGCCTTCTTTGATTTTACATCTCCCATCTCCTCTCTCCCACACTGGAAACCCCTTATTCTCAACAGCACCAAATGATTACTTGTTTTCCTTTTCCCACAGTATAAATAAAGAGTCACAGAATGACAATGCCAATACTACCACCAATATATGATTATTAAAGAAAGCTAATGATTTTTTGTTGTTTTTAAACCTTAGGATGTATTTCCCTATGGATGTAGAGTCAAATTACTGAGTTTTAAAGTTACTTGGGCCAGTTCCTTGCTGTGTAATTATGTTACCACCTGGTTAACACAGCTTCATTTGTCATTTTGCTCTCATTTTATAGCATCTTTGGTGTTTTTTAAGATTCCAAATCTTATAGCATTTGAGTCACCTGTGTTTTTAATTTAAAATGAATATTGTATGTAATTTGTGATTGTGTTGATTTATTTTTGGGATGTGGCTTATAAAACATACTCTGAATAAGCCAAAAGGGAAGAGTGGTTATTAGAATGTGTGGAGTAGACCTCCTTCTTTGTATCTGAAGAAGAAACGACTTCTTAGCTCTCCTTCATTGTCCTGTGAGAAGATGAGTCCAGTGTAATCAGAGCTTCAGATTTTTCAGGAGACCCTAGAAATCTTTGTTTTCCTGTGATTCTCCAGATTATTTTGATTTTTTTTTTTCTTTTTCAACCATTGTAAACAAAAGTTTAGGGCCAGGACTTGCCTTACAGTCTGCAGTTTGTCATCTCTGCCACAGAGTCTGAACAGGGTGAGGGTTAGGTATTTATAGCCTAATTAATTAGCTTAATACTATATCAAGTACCCTTTCCTAAAGTTACAGTAAACACAGTTGTGGAAGAGCTCTGTAGTTCTGTGTACTTCTTATTGGAGAATGTACTTTGGGAATTTCGGAAAAAAACATGAGATCAGCTATGAAGACTGGCGTATCCAGTTTTTCAACTCTTTTGACAAAGAATGATTTCAGAAAGTTATCGGAAGCCACAAAATAAATATACTTTGTTCATTTTCAGTGAAGTATAGTAGTACTGTTCATAAAAGTCAGTTGGCAGGAGCTAGATAAATAAAAATCATGTTCGTTTGTACCATGGCGAACCTTCAGTTGTATAGATAAAGATTAAAGTCAAGGGTAATTTGTTGCTATTGGGTAGTAAGTTCATTGGTGGCCTAAAGGCCTTGGACAATATGGATGAGTATTTTAGGATAGCTTATCAAGAAGTTTGAGAACATTTAATACATGTGTTTTTTAAGGACTTTTTTTTTCTTAAGTAATTTCTACACCCAACATGTGGCTCAAACTTAGAACCCTGAGATCAGGAGTCACATACCACACCAACTGAGCCAGCCAGTTGCCCCTTAATACGTATTTTTAATTACCATGTAAGAATTATCACAAATAGTGATGAACAGACATCAATATCATGAAGTTTGGCGTTGATAGGTACCATGAGTCACATTGATGACCTTTGTATTTGATTTACTCAAATTCTAAATTCTTTGTTTTGAGTGGCTAGGTGTTTTTTAAAAAGGCTACCAGTACTTTCAGGGTGAATTTGTGAACTTTTGTTTCCTAAAATACTAAGGTAATCTTATTTTGTAACTGATTATAAATGTAGTTTGTAGCAACTGTATCTTCTCATTCACTTTGCTTTTAATTATGGTGCTGCTTCAGTTTGTGAATATTCTTGAATGTCCTTCTAACCAAGGAATTTGATTAAAGGTGTTGGGTTCTTTTTACACATGAGCTTGGTGGCAAGCTCCCTTGATACTCCTTTTCTCTTCTACAACTGTCTGTGCCTTTGAGAATAGATTTAACAGAAACTGTATTTTGCATTTTTCTTTGCTAGTATTAACAAATAATGTGATTAAATTAATTAACTTGTGCTCATGTTTCTAGGTGGAAGGTTGGTATAGGCGTGTATGCTTGTGTGCAGTTCGCCAAAAAGCTTCTCCTTTTAAAACACCGTCCCAGGTTCCAGCTTTTCTCCAGCACCATTGCTGGGTAGATTTGGACAATGTCGTTTGACTTCTGGACTCTGACATGGCTTATCTGTAGATGGTGAGATCCTGAGGGTGAAACTGCATGGGAGTGCCTAGCCTAGCCTAGTGTGAAGCTAGAGTAAAGTGCTGGTGGTTACTTCCTTCCTCATGCTTTCTTCCTTACCTTACATGGGATTACCTTTGACTTTTATGTGACATTTCTTACAATTATTCATGTATCAAATTAATGGTTTTAACTTACCAATTGGTGTTTCCTCTATATTAATCTGTATATATAAAGTCTGATTTGGGATATAATGGCCTAAAGGTCAGGGATAATTTATATTTAATTAACACCTGATAAACTTAGGCACTCATATTTTTATTTTGATAGTGCCAGATCCTAGCTCTGGTTTAGGATTACTGAGTTGAGGTTACTACTTGAGCATGTCTCAGAAGTTAAGTTCAGCTTGTCAATTTGCAGAACAAAAAATACCTGTCAGGAGAAATATATATGGAAAAGTAGTGGGAGAACTTTAGTACTTACTGAGCTCTACTATGTTTAGGTGCTGGAACTTAAAATAGAATCATATTAAAATTTTGCATCAGATCAGGTACTTCAGCAGAAGAGATGCAAAGATGGTTTCGTGCACGTTCACCTCTTCCCCTCAAGGGGCATACAAGCTCTTAAGGGAGATGAGTGTACAGATATGATTTTCTCTTCGTCTGTATTAGTTCCCTAGGGTTACTGTAACAAAGTACCACAAACTTTATGACTTAACCCACAGAACTTTATTGTCTCACAGTTCTGGCAGCTGCTTCTCTGAAATCAAGGTATCATCAGCAGGGTTGGTTCCTTCTGAGGGCTGAGAGGAAAGAATCTGTTTTTAGGCCTCTGTCCTAAAAAGAAGATTGACATCTTCTCCCTGTGTCTGTGCATCATCTTCCCTCTATGTATGTCTCAATTTGTGTTTGAATTTTTACCTTTTATAAGGACACTAGTGATACTGGATTAGGGTTCATCCCAGTGACCTCATCTTAACTTGTTCACCTCTATGAAGAGCCTGTCTCCAAATAAAGTCACATTCTGAGATACTGGAGGCTAGGACTCCAGTGTTTCTTTTCGTGGTTGGGGGTGGGATACAGTTCAACCCATAACACAGTCCCTGGAAGACAGTTCTCTGCAATAGGAGATTCTGTAATTCTTTATTCCCCACAGTCAAAAGAAATGAAGACTAAAGTTTACAAGTATGTAACCTAGAGTTGCTGGGTGCTGTCTCTAGTCAGCTTTTAGGCATCTCTTAACCCCTTTACTCAAATATTACAACCCTATTTAAAATAACGTTGGTGTACTTTGTCCCCTTAGCTTAATTTTCCTTCTTAGCCCTTCTTGTAGCCTGACATTATAGAACCTGTATCTCCTTGAGAGACATTGAATAAGACTTTGATGGGATGTTGCAGTCCCGACTTTAGATATGCATTGGCAAAAAGTCAAGAATCAGATAGATTCCATTTATTTAGGGCTATTTTTTCACCTCATGCTAAAATGTAAACATGTTGAAGACCCTAGACTTTTTTTTTTTCTTTTTTCTTTTTTTGCTCATGGTTGCATTTCCAATGCCTAGAAAAGTGCCTGGCACAAATACTTAGTAAAAATTAGTTAACTAATGAACAGATAATTGCTTATTCCTTTTTCCTTATTTCTTTCCTGCAGTGCTACAATTTATGTATTGGGCCCTGTACTAAGTAGAGTATAAGCATAATGTCTTTAAGGTAGATTTTTATCCTGTCCTCTTTTTACACAGCTGAAGGACAAAGAACTTCCTAAGCTAGCAGTTTATCCAAAGTCCTGGAGCTCTGGTAAACTATAGAGCCAGGATCAAACCTAATAAGTCTCATGGCACCAGAGGCCTTACTTGGAATACTTTTTTTGCAATGTCTCTTGTATTTTTGCTTTCTATTCTGCTACCTTTTACTACCTTCTTGACAAAGGAATTTTTCTAAAACTTTTTATAGGGTTACTTTGCTGCTTACATACATGTCTTGATGACTTCCACATAAATAATAATAAATTAATAAATAAATAAAATAATTCAGTGCTTGACATTTAAGGCTCTTCACAGTCTCCTTCGGTAGGGGACTGGTTTGGGGTGGGGAGGGGGTGTCATGAACAATCAAAGGATGGTGAGTAATAGCTAGGGATGAAAGAGAAGATACATGTCTTGTATGTATACCTTTTCTAGGCATTTGGGTTACAAGCATTGAGCAAAATAAAATCTGTCCTCATAAGACTTATATTCTGGGAGTGTGGGAAGGAAGACAAGAAAATGTCAGCTGCTAAAGAAAAATGTAGCAGGGTAAGGGGATGGGGGGAGGGCATGCAGCCACTTGATGTTTTATATAGGAGTGTCAAAGTTCTCTGAAGAGGCAACACTAAACTCAGAACTAGAGTGATGTAGTCAGAGATGAGTTTGGGAGCTAGTGAAAAATTGGATCATGAAAGGCCTTGTAAGGCCATTGTGAAAAAATCTCTTTTGATTGTAGTACTTGCCTGGTATTGGTGCTTATTTAAAGATCAATTGTGTTTTTGTTTTCTAAGTATAATTAAGTCAAAAATGCTGTGTATAGAAACCTAAGCTGCTGGGATTGGAAGGTCACAGAGTGCCATCTAGTGGTTGTTGATCATAAATGTGGGTGAGCCTTCCAGATTGTAAGAAGGCGCTACAGTAGTTTGTTTTTGCCAGCTAAGTCATATAAATGGAAAATGTGAATGCCTGAAGAAAACCTTCATTTATGAACTACTTGAGAGTAATTATAAACATTGTCCCCCATGCCCCTAAATATTTCATGTATTGCCTCAAGGACATTCCCTTATATAACCAGAATTATCAAAATAAGCAATAAAATATTGATATAACATTATTATTTAATCTGGATCTTACTCTATTTTGCCAATTGTCCCAATGTCTTTATAGAAAAACAAATTTTTTTCTGGCTTATTATCTAACCTAAGATCATGCATTGCCTTTAGCTTTTATGTCTCTTAAATCTAGAACAGTTCCATAGCCTGCCTTTGTCTTTCCTGACATTGATATTTTTGAAGAATATAGGCCATTTATTTTCTAGAATGTCTTTCGGTTTGGGGTTATCTGTTTCCTCATGATTTAGGTTTTGTGTGTTGGTGCCACCAAAGTAAATTGTATCTTCTTTGGTGTATCACATCATAACTGTCTCAGAATTGGCATTGTTTCCTTTAATTGCTTAATTAAGGTGGTGACTACCCAGTTTCTCTAGCATAATGTTATGTTTTCCTCCGTTGCAAATCTCAAGATACTTTGACCTGTGTAAACAACTTTTTCCTCATTGAAATTTCACTCTTTTAGTGTCCATTGTTGATTCTTGCCTAAATCAGTTGTTATTATGACAGTTGCAAGTAGTGATTGCCTAACTCCCATTTTCTGCTCGAGTTATTGGTCAGCATTCTGTTGTTAGAAAAAACTTTCCCCTTTCTCCTTTCCCCATTCATAATCATAGTCCTAATCCTTGGTGTGAATTTAGGTAGTCTGTTTTATTCAGTGAGTTTTAATCCATTATTCTCATTATTTGATGCTCATATTCTTTCATACTTGACCAGTGGGAGCCCTTTCAAGCTGGCACCTTGTCTTTTGACAAGTTTTCTGCATTCTTTGAGCACTTATACTTTCTAGCCCAACAAAATGTTCCAGGTTCATCTTTGCCTGCTACAACCCTGGAATCAGCCCTTTCTCTAAGGAGCCCTGGTTCCTTTTTTTGAAGACTTAGAAACCAAGATTTGGGTATGATTTTAAGGTCCAAAAAATTCTATGTTGGACAGTATGTTGGCATAGTAGGATGTTTCTGTGACATCACAGTTCTTTATTTCCAATGAAAATCTTAGGTGGCAGAACCTGTGATAACCTCCTCACGCCTTCATGCCTGTTCTTTGGTATTACCCTACACTGAGCAGGTTGCTGAAGCAATGATAATTAATGTTGTAGAAAAGCTCCATGTTTCTATTCTTGAAACAATGCCGTTGTAGAATTTGTGATTAATAAGTTCCCTAAAATATTGAATACGTGAAGACTCATTTAAATAATGATTAGCTCTCCCCAAATTAATACATAAATGTCCTATCTAGTAACAATATTCAGTTAAGAACTAAAGCAGATTTTTAATTTTATGGAAAAATACAAATGTAAGAGTAATATAAATTGTAAAAAGTATAATAATAAGGATGGAATTGGAACTGCCCAGATATTTTAAATGCTGTGAAGTTGTAATAATTAAAATTGCTTGATACTTACCCTTGAATAAACAAGACAGTAGAACAGAATAGAGAATCCAAAAAACAGTAAAGGCATGGGAATTTAACACCATAAAAGTTGTATTTCAAATGAATTCAGAAAAATGAATTCCAACTGCTGTTGGAAGAACTGGGATTAAAAAAATATTCTTGACCTGTTCTTAACACAGTTAATTAGAGGTGGAGCAAAGGTTTAAACATTAAAAAATAAACAACATATAAGAAAAAATGTGAATGTTTAAAATGAAATAATCTTGGAGGAAGGCATGACCAAAAACTGTATCTAAAGATTGAAATATTTTATAAGAATAAAAAATGTATACATGTCAAAAAGGAGAAAGTCAGGAACGTCAAACCAAAAAACACTGGGGAAAAAGTACTTTTTTTTTTTTTATTCTATTTATTTATTTGATAGAGATCACAAGTAGGCAGAGAGGCAGGCAGAGAGAGAGGAGGAAGCAGGCTCCCCACCGAGCAGAGAGCCCAATGCGGGGCTGGATCTCAGGACCCTGAGATCTCGACCTGAGCCGAAAAGAGGCCTCAACTCACTGAGCCACTCAGGCGCCCCGGAGGGGGCGGGGGGGAGTACTTTTCAACCTGTGCTCGAAGTGATGATGTTCATTGGGCATGCCATTTGGTTCATTCCTGTTTGCATTCCATTTCAGGTTCTCCCACATCCTGGTTGGTTTTATATTTTCATTTTGGGAGCCAAAGGACACATTACTTTGTTTTTGAAGAGTCAGAGCTATAGGAGAAGATATAATCAGAAATGCACTTCTCTTCATTCTGGCTTCCCTCTTCCCCACTTTTTCTGTCTTTCCCACTTGCCCATTGTTGCTTTAGTTTCTCTATTCTTCCTGTGTTTCATTTTGCACAAATGAGCAGGTGCATGGATTTTTTTTTTTTAAGATTTTATTTATTTATTTGACAGAGATTACAAGTAGATAGAGAAGCAGGCAGAGAGAGGAAGGGAAGCAGGCCCCCTGCTGAGCAGAGAGCCCGATGTGGGACTCGATTCCAGGACCCTGAGATCATGACCCCAGCCGAAGGCAGCGGCTTAACCTTTCTTCCATAGATGGTGGCATACTGTAGCTACTCCTTTGCACTATGCTTTTTCCATTTACCTGTGTGTCATGGTTGTCTATTCTATATCAGTTCATAAAGAACTTCCTCAGCGCCTTTTTTTTTTCTTTTTTTGCAGCTGCATAGTGCTCACTTGTGTGCATGTACCACACTGTATTCAACCACTCCCAGGTGTGGGCATTTAGGTTGTTTTTAATATTTTGCAATTACAAACAAGGCTGCAATGAATAGCCTTCTGCCAGTGTTATTTCCAGTTTTTTGAAGGTGTTTCTTTCAGGGTAGATCGATTCCTAGAAGTGGAGTTACTGAGTTGGAACCCAAGTAGGTTTATCATTAATTATTACCACATTTCCTTTCAGCAGGATTGTGCTGTGTGCATTCTCACTAGCTGTGTATCAGGTGCTTATCTTCCAAGAGCTTCACCAAAAGAATGTATTTTTCAGCAGTCTGATAGGTGAGAAATGGCATCTCAGTATTTACTTTACATTTTTCTTTTCAATGAGTTTCACCTTTAATATGTGTGGAGCGTCGTTTTTACCTGTTTTTGTAAATTGTCTCATCTCCATCTTTTTCTCTTTTGGAAAAAAAAATGTAAGTCTGTGGCAAAGTTGAAAAAAATGGGATGATAGCCTGTAATTGTCTTCTTCTATATTCACTAGCTGCTGACATTTTGCCATATCTTCTCCCATCTTTCTACAACAGAGTAACACAATTTAATGACTTACAGCAGCTGTGTGCATCCATGAAATCACCACTGTAATCAAAGTACAGAAAATTTCATTGTACCCAGAAGTTTCCTGCTCCTTTGTAGTCCATTCCTTCCTGTATTGCTGGCCCCAAGCAATGGCTGATCTATTCTCTGACATTATGCATCAGCTTACATTTCTAGAGTTTTATATAAATGTAAATACACGTCATATATTCTTTTGTATTTGGCTTCTTTCATTCAGCGTAATGATTTTTGAGATTCATCTATTTTTCCTGTGTATCAGTAACTTAATTCTTCTTATTGCTCCATAGTATTCCAGGGTATGGCTTTACCACAGTTTGTTTATCCATTCACCTTTTGATGACCATCTGGCGGTTTCCAGTTTCTGGCCTTAAAGCTGTCTACATGGTAATTTTGTTGCTGAACCACTCGAAAGTTACAGGTCTCATGACACATCATCTGTAAATACTTCACGATACATCTCTGAAGAATGATATTTCCTTTAATAAATACATCTCTGAAGAATGATATTTCCTTTAATAAATGCAGTAATGTTATTACACTGATAATGAGCACACCTAAGAAAGTGAATATTAATTCAGTGTCATCTAATACTCTGACCATATTTAGATTTTCCTGTTATCTCAAATATGTCTTTTACACCTTTCTTTTTTTGGATCTAGAATTTAGTCAGGCATTGCATCTGGTTATGTCTCTTCAGCTTTAGTTATGTCTAGGTTTCTACATAAGGAGACACTCCACATCCTCTGTGCTTTCCCTGCCTCAGACTGGAATCATCCATTGCCCCCAAAGAACCCCCTTGTGCATTTTAGTGAGGAATTATATTTGGAAACCAAGATCTAGGTACTGGTCCTGCTCATTGTTATTAAGATTCTGTTGTTTCTAGACCTTTAAAGTGGAAGTTGAGGGTAGAACTAAGAAATATATTTAAATATATATTTTAATTGTGTGTGTGTGTATTTATTTCATGGTACTTTCAATTCAAGTGTACTACAGGTTTTCTTTACTTTCTCTCATTCTATATTGGTATATCCCTTCTTTGTTCTCCATGAATCTGTATTACTCCTTTTGCTTTCCTCCAGTTACACACAAGTACTTTCAAGATTATGTTTCACTGTCAACACTAAATCAATAAAGTGTAACGTTTCCTTGTAGTTCAAGTCCTAGCAAAACATCTCACTTAAGGATGCATAGACAGCTGTCCAAAATTAATTGAATTAACTTTTTCTCCTGTTTTATTGATTTAATATTCAGTTAATTTATTTTTTCCATCTGTTTACATTCAATATTAAGGTTTGCTTTTTCATCATTTTTTCTTTAATTTCAGTAATACAGATACTGTACGTGGTTTAGGGAGCCAGTCCCATCCTCCCTTTCCCCTTTTCCTTGTCCCCCACCCCACCTAAAGGTGACCATTTCATTCCTTTCTTTTCTTTTCTTTTCTTTTTTTTTTTTTAAAGATTTTATTTACTTTATTAGGGAGAGAGTGCATCCACATGGGGGGAAGAGCCAGAAGGAGATGGAGAGAATCTTAAGCAGACTCCATGCTGAGTGGGGAGCCCAACACCAGGCTTGATCTCACAACCTCAGGCGATCATGACCTAGGGCGAAACCAGGAGTCAGACACTTCACTGACTGAGCCACCCAGTGGCTTTTCTGATTTATCTCTTTTTGTAAAAAAGTATATATGTATTATTTCTTCATCTGCCTTATACATAAAATAATCATACATTCTTTTGCAGTGTGCTTTTTTTCCCCCTCCTTAATAGTATATCTTGGAAATCACTTCATACCAGTTCTTAGAGATCATCATTCTTTTTATGGGTTCCCATGTTTTATCGAATTCTTACTTTACTTCAGAGAAACCCCAGCTGGAAATTAGATTTGATACATATGGGTGTGATGGTTGCAAGAAAGGTGGCTAGGAACAGGAGTCGGTACACCTATATACAAGAAATAGCCTGTTCACTTACATTTTTTAGGTTATAATAACTATTTACAGTATATGTATGATTCCCTGCTTTATCCAGTGTTTTCACTTGACACAGATACCAGTGTGATCAACTTGAATTATAGGACTTTTACCATCTTTTGAGATTCTGTGTTTCCCCATCAGGTTGGCAAAGAACAAAAAATAATACATGGTATTGAAAAGGAAATGAAGAGACATGGTCATATATTGCTGATGGGAGTGTAAATTGATAAGGCATCTATGAAAGTCCATCAGCAGTATTATCAAAAAGTAATTTGCACATACCCTTTTTTTTTTCAGTGTTCCAAAATTCATTGTTTGTGCATCACACCCAGTGCTCCATGCAATATGTGCCCCCCACACTACCCATCACCAAGCTCACCCCACCTCCCCTGCACATACCCTCTTCTAGGAATTTGTTAAACTGATAGAGATATATGTGTAAAGAAGTATTAAAAACAAGGTTTAGAAGTTTGTGACAATAGAAGAAAATGTCCACAGAAATCATGTTTTTTAAAAATTAGGGTATACCCTGCTTCCATTAAAAATGAAGTACCTGCATCCCTACTTTGAGAATTATTATAAAATGTTACTGAATGAAAAAAGAATGCTTTGAACACTGTATTGCATGCTAACAATAGTTAAAAATAAGAATATGTGTATATGTGCATATATACCCATACATACATTTATTATATAGAATGATATAGGAGAAATGGACTTATCCCTTTGGAGAAGGGAAAAGGGGGATGGGGAAGCTGGAGTAAGATAAGAGAGTTTTGTTTTGGTTTGTTTTTTAAGATTTTATTTATTTATTTATTTATTTATTTGTCAGAGAGAGAGAGAGAGCGAACACAAACAGGCAGATTGGCAGGCAGAGGTAGAGAGAGAAGCAGGCTCCTCGCTGATCAAGGAGCCCCATGTGGGACTCAATCCCAGGACCCTGGGATCATAGCCTGAGCCAAAAGCAGTGGCTTAACCAACTGAGCCACCCAGGTGTCCCAAGAGAGTTATTTTTTACAGTGAATAGCAAAAGATCCAAAGTAATAAGTGACTGAAAGAAGATTATTTCTTCCCAAGGTTAAAACTCTGGGGATGTATCTTTAGCCATTTACAGTGGCTCTGCTCCACACCACAAAGTGTCATGTGACCACAAACTGCTAGTTCACTGGTCTCACCATCCTCGATTTTGGGTGTTGTGCTTTGGGCCAAGGGGGCATATTGTTTCAGTCATAGGAAGAGGTGTAGGGTTCTTGCCAGTTTCTTTTCTTTTCTTTTTTTTTAATTTGTTTTTCTTTTAAGATTTTATTTACTTGACAGACAGAGATCACAAGTAGGCAGAGAGGCAGGCAGAGAAAGAGGGGGAAGCAGGCTCCCTGCTGAGCAGGGAGCCCGATGCGGGGCTCGATCCCAGGACCTTGAGATCATGACCTGAGCCGAAGGCAGAGGCTTAACCCACTGAGCCACCCAGGTGCCCCTTCTTGCCAGTTTCTTGAGGAGAGTTTCCCTCTACGTGGCCCATAAATAGCTGCAAGGGAGACTGGGAAATGTGTCTCTCTCTGGTAGTCCATGTGTCCAGCTTAAAAAAAAAAAACACAGTAAGTACTGTAGAGGAATAAAATGGAAAGTGGTGTAACAGTCTCTGCCATAATATCATATTGTTAAAGTTTGAAGTTTTTGTGGTGTAAACAAACTAAGTTGATCTGATAACCTAAACATTTTTTTTTTCCAGCCTGAAGGTTAAGTAACCCACATGGCTAAATAGTTAATTAGTATAAAGAGGTTTTACTTTACTCTGAAAATAGTTTCTTTGAATAGCTGCTGTTTGAATTCCTTTGAAATCATAAAGGGATTTCAGGTGTCTACAGGACACTAAACTAAACTTTAGAGTTCCAAAAAGTATTAGGTATGGAAACATTTTCAAGTAGGTTTTATTTTCTTTTTTAAAGGTTTTTTTGTTTTGTTTTGGGTTTGGGTTATTTTTTTGTTGTTGTTGTTTTGACACAGAGATAGAGAGTACAAGTAGGCAGAGCAGCAGGCAGAGGGAGAGGGAGAAGCTGGCTCCCTGCTGAGCAAGGAGCCTGATGTGTGGGGCTGGATCCCAACACCTTGGGACCATGATCTGAGCCCAAGGCAGCCACTTAATGGACTGAGCCACCCGGGTGCCCTTCAAGTGGGTTTTATTAAAAGGAACCCATGAGGTCATAGAAATTAAGCAGACTTTCAAATTTATGAATTTTTCCAAACTAATTTATGGAAAATTGTTCTGCAAGGTATCCTCATGAAGGTCTGCATTTTGTAGAGATTTAAGCTGGCCCACATTTTTGCTCCTACTTGTTTTCATAGTTAGCACCCCATTCTTTGTGCTCTTTCAAGTGCCCTTTGAAAATTAAGTGCTTGTCTCCGGATCTCTTACTGCTTTTTTTTTTTTTAATATTTTATTTATTCATTGGACAGACAGAGATCACAAGTAGGCAGAGAAGCAGGCAGAGAGAGGAGGAAGCAGGCTCCCCGCTGAGCAGAGAGCCCGATGTGGGGCTCAATCCCAGGACCCTGGGATCATGACCTGAGCTGAAAGCAGAGGCTTTAACCCACTGAGCCACCCAGGTGCCCCCTCTTACTGCTTCTTTTGTCTCTCTTGCTACTACTGTTCTTGCTCCATTGCAGGACCTCTCTTTATGAAAAGCTATTAGTTTGCTGCTGTTGGCCAGATGGCCAGAACTCTTCAATAAGCAAGGAGAATCTCAGTTCCTTGGCTTTGTATTAATCCAGGGATAGCTTAATTTCTATCAAAAACAGAAGGAGGGGAATACCGTGCCTTATTTAAAGTCAGCTCTGTTGTGTAATATACAAACAATAAAATGAACCCATTTTCATAGTTCGGTATATTTTGACAAACATATACACCCATGTAACACCCCCTCCCCATCCTGACCCTGAGCCAGGTCTTCTTCCGTTACTGTAGATTAGTTTGGTCAACAAACTGAGATACGGACTCATACAGGATGTATCCTTCAGCGTCTGTCTGTCTTCTGCTCAGCATACTGATTTTGAGATTCATCCATGTTTGTTGCCTATGTTAGTAGTTTGCTCCCTATATTAGTAGTTTATTCCTTTTATTGCTGAATATTAATCTATGACTCTTTTAGTCTTTTTCTCCATTGGTGGCCATTCGTGTTATTTCATGTTGGGGCCTATTATGAAGCAAGATTGTTTCTATGAATTTGTGTATAAATCTTTGAATATAACTTTTCAGTAGGATTGGACTTAGGAGAAACATCAAAGTGTTTTCTTAAAGAACTCAACAAGAAAACATTCCTTTTCATGGAAATAAGTAGATAAAATGAAACCTTTTGTAAAATTGAAGGATAATCATGATTTATTAACAAGCGCCAAAGAAATAAAGTCTGTTCAATTCAGTAAACTTTTGAATACCTATGAAATGTTAGGGAGTATCTAAAACAAAAATGGATAAGACACAGTCCCTGTCCTTGTGAAAATTCAGCCTAGTTTCACATTGGTTAAGAGCAAAGAAAAATTAATATTGTTACACAGATATTCCTAACTGCTGACTAACTCTAGTTAACCAGGTGTCAGAAAAGAAACAGTTTTCATCGGGGCACCTGGATGGCTCAGTCAGTTAAGTGTCAGAGTCTTGAATTCAGCTCAGGTCATGATCTTGGGGTCATGAAATCAAACCCTGAGTTGGGCCTGCGCTGAGTGTAGAGCCTACTTGAGATTCTCTCTCTCTCTCTCTCTAAAGAAAACACACAAAAAAGAACATATTTTTCATTATTGAACAAATACCTGCTTTATAAAAGGAAATCTCTTCTTTGGCATTTTGGTGGTTTATGTAAATGGAATTCATAGTGTACAGAAATGGAATTCATAACTACTCCTATACTAGAGTTCTATAAGCCACAAGAAAATCATTTATTAGTTTACAGTTGGACCGTGTCAAGAAAGTGGATTTAGGGGCGCCTGGGTGGTTCGGTGGGTTAAAGCCTCTGCCTTCGGCTCAGGTCATGATCTCGGGGTCCTGGGAGCAAGCCCCACATTGGGCTCTCTGCTCAGCAGGGAGCCTGCTTCCCTCTCTCTCTCTTCCTGCCTCTCTGCCTACTTGTGATCTCTCTCTGTCAAATAAATAAATAAAATCTTCAAAAAAAAAATAAATAAAGTGGATTTAATGCTTTCCTGTGTATCCCTTTTTTTTTTAATGTTTGAAGTTGTTAATCACAGAAACCTAAATATCCAATAAAGTAGAAATAACAATGTATCTGTGTGGAATATTGTTTTTAAACATAATAATGACTGTAAAATATTGAATAAAATACATATAAAGCATTGAAAACAGCTTGATTTTGTCCTAATCCTTTTTCTCAATTACGAGAAATTTCAAAAATCTAGAAAAGTTGAAAGACTAGCATAGTAAATACTTTGTATATTTATCCATCTAGGTGTATTAGTTATATATATATATGTAAATACTTTTTATTTTTTGACTGAACTATTTGAAAGTAAGTTGCAAAATCTATGACACCATATCCCTAAATACTTCAGCTTGCTCCTCCTAAGACTATGGATGTTCTTTTATGTATTTGTCTTGGCTGTGGTAATGGTATTATGGTTAACAGTAATTCCTTAGGATCATCTCACAGCCAGCTTATAGTCATATTTCCCCAGTTGCCTTTATAAGTGTCTGCTGTTTAAGTCATTAAAACAAGGTTCACATATTTCGGGTGTGCAAGTTTATCTCTTTTCATCTAAAACAGTTCCACTGCCCCCCACCACCCCAGTAATTGATTTTTCCCCCCCAAGAGATCAGGCCAGTTATCTTGGAAAATATCCCACATTCCAGATTTAACTTGTTCCTCTCTCCCTATATTTCCTTAAAACTGGAAGTTCAGACTAAAAGATTTTTCAGTTTTCACTTGAACATTTTGATGAGGGTAGTCAGGATGATGGTGTGTACTTCATATTGAATCTTTTTTTGTTTTTTGTTTGTTTTTGTTTTTTATTAACATAAAATGTATTATTTGCTTCAGGGGTACAGATCTGTGATTCATCAGTCTTAAACAATTCATAGCACTCACCATAGCACATAACCCTCCCCAATGTCCATCACCCAGCCACCCCATCTTGAATCACTATTTATAATGAAGTTTAACCATATGGCTATTGGAATCTAGTTTTTGAATAATTTTTAAGGTAAAACCTTGTTACAGTGTAAATCCCTTTGATTAATTAGAAAATACTAATACTTATAAATAAATATAACCTGATGGCTTTTTCTGTCCCCCAAATGGGAGAGCAAATTTTGATTTTGTTGCAGGTTTTCTCCTCCAGGACTACTGTTTTCAGTAGTGTGTAAAGAAGAGACAGGAATTAATAAGCTTTATTTCTGGATCAGTGATGCAGTTTTGTCCTGTATTCCCATACAGTTTGGTAAAACACTCAAAATAACTTTTCCTTCATTATGTATATACCCATTACATAAAGCAGTGGTGGAGCTTAATATCCTTGTATTTTGAATTAGACTGAAACAAGCAAACTTGGTCTTTTGCTATCACTAATTTGAAAAGTAGATATGTGTGAGCTTTTAAGGTTGATGTTTTTGTTGTTTAAAATCTATTGCTTCTTTTAAATCTGATCCTTCTTTGAAGAGGGGAGATCGTAACATGGTCTATGAGTTGAAATTTGTAATGGTATGATAAATTAGCTTTTTTAAAAGAAGACAGTAATGGGATGCCTGGGTGGCTCAGTTGGTTAACCGTTTGCCTTCAGCTCAGGTCATGATCCCAGGGTTCTGGGATTTAATCCGGCATCAGGTTCCTTGCTCACAGGGAACCTGCTTTTCTCTTTGCCTGCCACTCCCCCTGCTTGTGCTCTCTCTGGCTTTCCTTCTCTGACAAGTAAATAAATAAGATCTTTAAAAAAAAAAAAAAAAAAGACGACGACCATAATGTATACTTTAGAAGTTCATTACACAGAAACATTTTTTTAAATAGTAAACATTTAAAATGGAATGTATTGATTAGGGAGTACAAATAGATAATCTTTTCAGCAATTAAATTTTTTATGTTAAATGAACAAATTGGAAATCAGATTTTACATAAATGGTGATTTTAAACAGCCAGTAAACTTACTTAGTCCTCTCTTGTTGGATGTTTAGGTTTCTAGTTTGTTCCATAAGGAATTATGTCTTTCAGTATTAAAAAATAAATATAGAATGGAAGTCTATTGCATAAAAGCTATTCAGTCTTCTGTCCTACACTTTCCCCAGTCGTGGACCTACTTCCTTAAATCAACCATTTTGACTGTTTCTTCGTAGTTGGTTGTTTTGTTTTATTGAGATAAAATTGACAGTAACATATTCATTTCATATTCTTTTGTTTAATGCCTGTATCCATCATGCTTATTGCTGTTTCTTGATTGATTGGCTTTAGCTATTACCACCAATTTGTGCTTGATTAAAGAAGATTTAATTCACTTGTCCCACCTCTACTCTCCCCTTTCCTACAACAGAGCTGTACAATCTTACACAATCTAAATTTAGACCATTTTCACCACCCCTGTACCCTCCCCTACTGAAAACAAACATACAAACAAACAAACTCATTAGCAGTCGCCATTATACCCTTACCCCAGATTCTGTAACTAATCTACTTTCTGTCTGTGAATTTGCCTATTGTGGACATTTCATGTAAAGGAAATAATATAATATGTGGTCTTTTGTGGCTGACTTCTTTCACCTAGTATAATGTTTTTAAGGTTCATTCATGTTGTAAGTTACTTCCTTTTTATGGCTGAATAGTATTCCATCATATGGATATCTTTTATTTATCCACTCATCAGTTGATGGACATTGGGGTTGTTTCCACTTTTGGACTATTATAATTAATGCTGTTGTGAACCCTGGCGTATGGTTTTGTGTGGGGGCATATGTTTTCATTTCTCTTGGATATAGACCTTGAAGTAGAATTATTAGATCAAATAGTAACTCTAATATTTAACATTTTGAGAAACTGACAAACTCTTTTCCAAAGTGTTTGTAATATTTTGCACTTCCATGAGCAATATAGTATTCCAGTTTCTCCAAATGCTCAACAACACTTGTTATTTCTTAACTTTTTCATAATAGCCTTCCTAGCAGGTGTGAGGTGGTATCTCATTAGGGTTTTGATTTGTATTTTCCTGATGTTCAGCATCTTTTCCTTTACCTGTTGACTATCAGTATTATCTTCTTTGGGAAAATGCCTGTTCATATCTTCTGTGCCCATTTTCAAAAGGAATTTTGTTTTCTCCCTTTTGAGTCTTTGGAATTCCTTAGTATTTTAGATATTGGCCCCTTATCAGATAAGTGATTTCAAATTTTTCCTCCCATTCTATAGCTTACCTTTGATTTTCCTTCTCTCTGTAGTAGCTTTTTAATGTATGATGTAGTCCCACTTATTTATTTTTTAAAAACTTTTGTATTTGCTTTGGGTGTCACATTCAAAAAATTATGAAAACTTTTGTCCAGGAGTTTACCACCTATGTTTTCTTTTAGGAGTTTGATGTTTCTGGTCTTAATGTTTAAGTGTGTATGGTATAAGATAGTGGTCCAGTTTCATTCTTCTGCCTATGGCTGTTCGTTTTCCTAGCATTACTTCTTTTTTTTTTTTTTAAGATTTTATTTATTTATTTGACTGTCAGAGATTACAAGTAGGCAGAGAGGCAGGCAGAGGGAGAGAGGAGGAAGCAGGCCCCCTGCCGAGCAGAGAGCCAGATGGAGGGCTCGATCCCAGGACCCTGGGACCATGACCTGAGCCGAAGGCAGAGGCTTTAACCCACTGAGCCACCCAGGCCCCCCCCCCCCCCAGCACTATTTCTTGAAGAGACTGTCCTTTCCCATTTCCTGAAGAGACTGTCCTTTCTCCTTGTCCTTTTTATGCTAGTACCATACAGGGTTTTGTTTTTGTTTTGAGAAAGAGCTGTAGCGAGCAGGGGGAGTAGAGGAAGAAGGAAAGAGGTTTTTTGTTTTTGTTGTTTTTAAGATTTTATATATTCATTTGACAGAGAGAGACACAGTGAAAGAGGGAACACAAGCAGGGAAAGTGGGAGAGGGAGAAGCAGGCTCCCCGCTGAGCAGGGAGCCTGATGCAGGACTTGATCCCAGGACCCCAGGATCATGACCTGAGCCGAAGGCAGATGCTTAACGACTGAGCCTCCCGGGCGCCCCGAGGAGAGAGAATCTTAAGCAGGCTCCACACTCAGTGCAGAGCCCAGTGTGGGACTCGATCTCACAACCCTGAGATCATGACCTGAGTTAAAATCAAGAGTTGGACGCTTAACTGAGTCACCCAGGCATCCCTAGTAACACTCTGTTTTAACTACTATAGCTTTATAATGTAGTTTAAAATTAGGGAGCATGATACTTCCAGCTTTGTTCTTCTTTCTCAAGATTCTTTGGTTATTTAGATTATTTTTTATGGTTCCACACAATTTGTACACTTAATTTGTTCTATTTCTTTGAAAAATGCTTTTGGACTTTTCATGGGAATTACATTGAATGTGCAGATTGCTGTAGGTAGTATGGACATTTTAATACTGATTCTTCCACTCCATGAAAAGGACTGTCTTCCATTTACTTGTGTGGTTTTTTGTTTGTTTGTTTGTTTCCATTAATGTTTTATAGTTTTCAGTACACAGGCATTTCACCTCCTTGGTTTATTCCTAGGCATTTTATTCTTTTTGATATAGTTGTAAATGGCATCATTTTCTTAATTTCTCTTTCTGATAGTTCACTAGAATATAGAGAGACAACCAGTTTTTATGTGTTGATTCTGTATTCTGCTACTGAACTGAACTTCTTAGTTCTAACAGTTTTTTGGTGGCATCTGCAAACAGTGACAGTTTCACTTACTCCTTTCCAATTTGGATGGCTTTTTATTTTTTTCTTACCTAATTGCTCTGGCTAAGACATCCAGTAGTCTGTTGAATACAATGTTTGCTGTGGGCTGTGTCATATATGGCCTTTATTATGTTAAGGTATTTTCTCTTTATACCTACTTTGCTGAGAATTTGTATCATAAATGGATGTTAAATTTTGTTAAATCTTTTTCTTTATCAAGGTGATCATAAGACTTTTATCCTTCATTTTGTTAATGTGTATCGTGTTGACTGATTTGTGAATGTTGAACTATCCTTGCATCCCCAGAATAAGTTCTGCTTGATTGTGGGAACAATCCTTTAATGTATTGTTGAATTTGGTTTGCTAATATTTTGTGAGGATTTTTGCATTTATGTTTATTGGGGATAGTAGCCTGTAATTTTCCTTTCTTGTGGTATCCTTGTCTGGTTTTGGTATCAGGGTAAGTCTGGCCTCATAAAATGGATTCACAAGAGTTCCCCCCTCTTCTGTTTTTTTGGAGGAATTTGAGAAGAATTGGTATTGTTCTTTGACTTTTTGGTAGAATTTACCTGTGGACCCGTTTGGTTTTTTGTTTGTTGGGAGATTTTTGATTACTGATTCAATCTCCTTACTAGCTATTGGTCTGTTCAGGTTTTCTATTTTCTTCATGATTCAGGATTGGTAGGTTGTATGTTTCCAGCAATTTATCAGTTTCTTTAGGTTGTCCAGTTTATTAGCATATAGTTGTTCATAGTAGTCTCTTAACTATCTTTTATATTTTTGTAGCACAGTTGTGACATCTTTTTCATTTTTTATTTTATTTCAGTTACCTTTCTTTTTTTCTCAGTCCAGTTAAAGGCTTTTGTCATTGATCTTCTCTATTGTCTTTTTAGTCTATATAATTTCTGCTCTAGTTTTTGTTATTTCCTTCCTTGTACTAACTTTGGGCTTTGTTTTTCTTTTTCTAGTTCCTTGAAGTGTAAAGTTACGTTGTTTGAGACTTTTCTTGTTTCTTAAGGTAGGCATTTATCACTATGATCTTCCCTCTTAGAAGCACTTTTGCTGCATCCCATAAATTTTGGTACATTTCAGTTTTCATTTGTCTAAAGGTATTTTTTATTTCTCTTCAATTTCTTTGATTCATTGGTTGTGCAGTAGCATGTTTAATCTCTATTTTCTAGTTTTCTTGTAATTTATTTCTGGTTTCATACCATTGTGCTCAGAAAAGATGCTTGATATGATTTCAGGCTTTTTAAATTTATTAATATTGTTTTGTGAATATATGATCTATTTTAGGGACGCCTGTGTGGCTCAGTTGGTTAAGCAGCTGCCTTCGGCTCAGGTCATGATCCCAAACGTCCTGGGATCAAGTCCCACATCGGGCTCCTTGCTTAGAAGGGAGCCTGCTTCTCCCTCTGCCTCTGCCTGCCATTCTGTCTGCCTGTGCTCGCTCTCTCCCACTCTCTCTCTGATAAATAAATAAAATCTTTAAAAAAAAAAAAATATATATATATATATGATCTATTTTAGAAAATGTTGCATGTACACTTGAGAAGAGTGTGTATTTTGTTGCCTTTGGGTGGAATATTCTGTATGTACATGTTAAGTCCATCTGGTCTAATGAGTCTTTTAAGGCCATGGTTACCTGATTGATTTTCTGTCTGAATGATCTGTCCATTGATGTAAGTGGGATATTAAAATTCCCTATTGGCTTTTTTTTTCTCCATTGAAGTCTGTTAATACATTTAGATACTCCTATGTTAGGTACATAAATATTTACAAATGTTATATCCCCTTGTTGGATTTACCCCTTTATTTACAATGCCATATTTTCTTTTATTATAGTCTTTGTTTGTAAGTCTGTTTTTTTTTTTTTTTTCTGGTAAAAGGATACCTACTCCAGCTTTCTTTGGGTTTCCATTTGCATGGAATACCTTTCCATACTTTCACTTCAGTCTCTGTGTGCCCTTATATCTGAAGTGAGTCTTTTGTAGGACACATATAGATGGGTCTCGTCTTTTTTATCCCTTTAGCCATTCTGTGTCATTTGATTGGAGCATTTCCTCCATTTACATTTAAATTTATTTTTGATAGTTATGTACTTATTGTTAATTGTTTACTGACTCTTTTGCAGTTTCTTTTTTGTCAGTTCTTTTCTTGCTGTCTTCCTTTGTGATTTGATGACTTTATTGAGTGGTATAATTATATATTCCTTTCTCCTTACTTTTTTGTATACACTATAGATTTTTGTTTTATGGTTACCATGAGGCTTACATGTAACAATTTATATCTAATAATCTATTTTAAGTTACTGAAAGCTTAAGTTTGAGCCCATTCTAAAGCTTAACATTTTTACTCTCCCCCATATTTTGTTTTTGATGTCACATTTTATTGTGTATCCCTTAATTAATCAACATAATCCTAGTTATTTTTTACTGCTTTTGTCTTTTAACCTCCATCTAGCTTTATACGCAATTAATCCTTTTCTTTTGCAATATATTTACCTTTCCAGTGATACACAATCTTTCATATGACTTCTTTTTGCTAATTAGTGCCTTTTCTTTTCAGCTTAAAGAAGTCTCTTTAACATTTCTTGTAAGGCTGGTTTAATGATGATGAACTGGAAAACTCTATCTTTCCTTCAATACTGAATGATAACTGCTGGGTAGGGTACTCTTGGCTGGAAGTTTTTTTTGTTTTGTTTTTTATTTCAGTACTTTATATTGTGCTGTTCCTTTCTGGCCTGCAGGGTTTCTGCTGAACAGTCTGCTCATAGTTTTATAAGGTTTCCTTTGCATATTATGAGTTATTTTTCTTCTGCTGTTTTAAATTTTCTCCTTGTCTTCAACTTTATAGATTTTTAGAAAATATATATTTTATTTGAGAGAGAGTGTGAGAGAGAGAGACCATGAAAAAGGGAGCACAAGCTGGGTGAAGAGCAGAGGGAGAAGTAGACTCCCCACTCCCACTCGGCAGGGAGCCTGACATGGGGCTTGATCCCAGGACCTTGGGATCATGACCTGAGCTGAAGACAAATGCTTAACTGACTGAGCCACCCAGCACTCCAAGTTTTGAGATTTTAGTTATGCGGCTTGGTGTGGCTGTCTTTGGATTCATCTTTTTTGGAAATCTTTTGGCTTCCTAAATCTGGATGTCTGTTTCTTCCCCCACGTTAGAGAAGTTTTCACCCATTGTTTCTTCAAACAAGATATCTGCCTTTTTCTCTCTCTTTCAAACTTCTGGGACTCCTCTAATGCAAATGTTAGTCCATTTGATGTCCCACAAGCCCCTTAGTCTGTCTTCAGTTTTTTTTTTTCCTGCTGTCTTTCACTGTCTTAACCTTGATTAAGTTGATTGATCCTTCCTTCTGCTTCATCTAGTCTGCCTGTTGGATCTAGTGTATTTTTCAGGTCAGTTACTATATTCTTCAGCTCTGGGACTTCTCTTTGGTACTTTTTTAGTATTTCCAGTCTCTCTTAAAGTTCTCACTGCATTCATCCATTCCTCTCCCAGGTTGTTGAACATCTGTATGACTGTTGTTTTGAACTTATCTCTGTTATTAAGGTCTATTTTTCTGAGGTTTTATCTTGTTTTTTCGTTTGGAATATATTCCTCTGTTTCATCATTTTGCTTCGTTCTCTCTTGGTCGGTTGGAAACAACCACCTCTCCAAGTCTTGAAGGAGTGGCCTAATGTAGGATATGAACCTTGTTGCTTAACCCTGCCCCAACTCTTTGTTGTCTTTCAAACATTTGTCCAAACAGCCTATTATATTTTTAATAGATCCTAGTAGTTGAGAGTATGCTAAACTATTTTTAATAGCTCCAGTAGTTGAGGGTAACCCTGAGGGCAGGATTTAAGCATCTAGAATCAGGCTCTTTGGAAACCAGACCCTTAGGCAGCAGTTTTTAAGTGTGTGCACATGAATATATTCCTGTGGGACCACAAGCATAATAAGTCTCACTGGTAAGACAATTTGACAGTGTCACCTGGGCAGCAGTTGCAAAAATTAGGCCTCCAGATGAGTGTATAATCTCTTTTCTGGGAGATACTGGCGACCTGGAACATGGCAGAAGAGTTTCAAGAGGCGCCCACAGCTGTGTTCCTTGAGAGCAGTTCCATAGTCTATTAAATGTGTGCCATACCTGAAGCCCACCCCTCAGACTGAAACTCCTAGACAGCCAACAGGCCTTCACAGAAAGACTGGGGGTTGTGCCTTGATATACAGTCTACACAGTGCCCTGGAGGTAGCTTCCTGCCAGGACTCATCTCTTTGATTGCCACACTGGCCTCCAGAACCCAGAGGACAACAGCTGCAAAAACAGGGGCACCAACTGCATGCAAAATTCCCCTCTAGGAGGCCAGTGCTCCAGAGCATGGCAGGAAAGTGCATTAGTGGTGCCCATCCTCTTGAAGTCTCTGGAAAGGACTAGAGTCAACCCCTAGATTCATGTTTAATTATGTTGATTTTGAAAGTAGAAAATCCGTAATCTATTAATAACTTACATTACTTTAACTATTATACCTGTAATTATATATACTTTTTTGTTTGGCTTTTGGTGGTTTTCTGGAATTTTTATTATTTTTCCCCTTTGTGTCATTTTCTTTTACCATGTATCTCCAATATCTTGAGTATACTTTCTTGTCTGTGTGTTTTCCCTGAGACCTCCCTCTTAGAGCCCTCCAGCCTCTCACTGTAGAGTAATCTCAGAGTAAATGCATTTTAGGGCTTTTTAAATTATTATTACAGTATAGTTAACATACACAGTGTCAATTAGTTTCAGGTGCACAATATAGTGATTTAGCAATTCCATACATGACCCATTGTTCATCACAAGTGCACTCCTTAGTTGCCATAGGTTTTCTTCACATTTGTTCTCTTGGAACTTTTTTTTTCTGTCATCTCTCCTGGATTCACTGTTTACTTGGATCTCATGTTTTCTTTCTTTAACCTTTTGTTTCCTGTCCTCAAGCAACTTCTTTAGAAAAGGTGAATGATAAATAAGTTCTATATCCTTCTATATTTAAAAGACTGCCCTCAAATCTATTCGAAGCTACATTGGGTAAAACAAAAAAAGTTATTTTCCTCAGAATTTAGAAGTCATTGCTTCATTGTCTTTTCGTATGCTGGATTTCTAATGAGACATTTGATGCCAGTGTGATTATTATTCTTTTAAATCTTTTTTTTTTTTTGCCCCCTAGAAGCTGTTAGGACCTTAATACTGGATACTGAAATTTCCCCAATAATATATCTATATGTTGGCAAGAGTAATCCTGTTTAGCACCACAAGGGGCTGTTTTGAGTTAAATGGAGATTCTGTTTAATCCCCAGACATTTCTTGTATTCCTTAATAATATCCTCCCATCCAAACAGAGCTCTCTTATTTTGCCATTCCCGTTATTCAGATGTTGGACCTCTTGAATTGATTGTCTCTGACCTCTTTTTGGTGCATCTATCATCTCCATAGGTGATTCCCACACCCCCCCCCAACATTTAGAAAACTGTTTATATTCCAGAGCTTCTTTCCCATATTACTTACCTTTTAGAGCACTTTATTCCATTTTGAAGTTAATATCACTTAAGATATTAAATCTCTCTATTCATATAAATTATGGTTGACCCTTGAAAAACAAATGGGATGTCAACCCCAACAAAGTGAAAAATCCATGTATGTTTTGAATGCCCAAAAATTCAACTACTAAAAGCTTGCTGAAGCCTCACCTTGCTGGTAACATAGTTCATTAACACATATTTTGTATGTTGTATGTGTTACATACTGTATTCTTTTAACAAAGTAAGCTAGAGAAAAGAAAATATTACTAAGAAAATCATAAGGAAGAGAAAGTACATTTTACAGAACTATGCTGTATTTATTATCAAAAAATTTGCATATAACTAGTCCCATGTAGTTCAAACCCATGTTGTTCAATGGTCAAGTGTAGTTTTATTTATTTATTTAAAAAAATTTTTTTAGAGTTCTATCTATTTAGTTGAGAAAGAAAGAGAATGAGCAGGGAGGAGGGACAGAGAGAAAGGGAGAGAAGCAGACTCCTGCTGAGCAGGGAGCCCAACATGGGGCTCAACCCCAGGACCTGGAGATCATGACCTGAGCTGAAGGCAGACACTTAACCAACTGAGCCACCCAGGCACACCCAACTGTAGTTTTAAAAATTGTGATCTTCCTGGGGCATCCAGGTAGCTCAGTTAGTTGGGTGCCTGACTCTTGGTTTCAGCTCAGATCATGATCTCAGAGTTCTAAGATCAAACCCTTTGTTGAGTTCCCAGCTCAGCAGAGTCTGCTTCCCCTTGTTCTCCCTCTGTCCCTCCCTAATCCCAACCCCCTGCTCATGCATTGTGCTCTTTTATGCTCGCTCTCTCTCGCTCGCTCTCTCTCTCTGAACGAATGAATGAATGAAAACTTTTTTTTTTTTATCTGTTCTTCCTGAATGCACTTCTCTCAGATCAGTTTTCCAATTGTTTATCTTGGTCTCTATCATTATGGGTTGGAGGCTTTTCTCAAATGTTTGCTAATACTTGGTCAGCTTTTCATTTTTATGAGATGAGCCATTAGAGAACTGATTGAAAGCCTTGTGTCCGAGCAAGGATTTTTCTTTTAAGATGAGTAAGTAGAGAGTCATCCATGGTTCTGGGTACCTGAATCTGGAGAACTTTACTCTGGAGTACCAGCATCCACACTGACAGCTTTTGTTATTCCATTTGTGTTCATTTTCTTTAGAGAATAGCCCTATAGGGTAAATGCCAGACTATCTACTTTGCTGTGTTAGGGTGTCAAAGTTATTTTACAAACCTTCAGTTAATCTCTTTATTTGTCCCTCATCTCTTACCTGCATTCCTTCATACCTGTATCTATCATTTAATCAGGTATCACAGGTTGGCTATCTCCCTCTATCACTATAGCTCACTATAGCTCACCCTACCTTTGTGTTTCTGGGTTGCCAGGACATTGCTCTTTCTGTCTCCTCCACATGGTTTTAGATTTATAACCTTATTCCTTTATTTAGTTTTGTTGGCTTTGAGCAGGAAGATGATATAAATAGTTGTGCAGTCCATCATCTTAAAGTGTGTCCCTAGTTTTTGGCTATAATAAATGCAGTGATAACCATTATTATGCCCAAGTCTTTGTTCATATATATCTTAATTTCTTTCACAAATTTTTAAAGCTTTTTAATTTTAAAATAGGGGTGCCTGGGTGGCTAAGTCGTTGGGCATCTACCTTTTTGGCTCAGGGCATAGTACCAGGTCCTGGGATGGAGCTTTGCAGCCAAGCAGGGATCCTGCTTCTCCCTCTTCCACTCCCCCTTCTTGTGTTCCCTTTCTTGCTTTTTCTCCCTCTGTCAAGTAAATAAATAAAACCTTTTTTAAAAAAAATAAAAATAAATATTTTATTATTTATTTATTTGTCAGAGAGAGAGAGATCACAAGTAGGCAGAGAGGCAGGCAGAGAGAGAGGGGGAAGCAGGCTCCCTGCTCAACAGAGAGCCCGATGCTGGGCCTGAGATCATGACCTGAGCTGAAGGCAGAGGCTTAACCCACTGAACCACCCAGGCGCCCCTAAAAATAATAAATCTTAAAATAATTGCAGGTTTGCAGGAAGTTGCAAAGATAATATAAGGAGGTTCTAGTTTCCCCCAATAGTTGCTTCTTATGCAACTATATCAAAACTAGGAAGTTGACATTGGTATAAAGTGTGTGTTTATCTTAATTTATAGGATAAGTATTTAGAAGTGAAATAATTTAAAATTGTTGTGATTATTGCCTAATTATGTTTATGTATGTGTCTTATTTAGAATGCTTCTTGTTAAAAGTACCCAAATTCAAACTCACTTAGGCTGTATCCAGAGGGATTAATAGGTAGGGAGTTGTCTGTAAACCCTGGAGTTACATTCAGTGCCCATTTTCCTCCACCATTAGCCAATAAATAACTTTGCTTTATTTTTCTTTATTTTGACTTCATTCTCAGAATTCTCTCCCTACTTGGCAGCAATAAACATTGGACAACTCCTTGGCTCTTAGTGCTTAAGATTTCAGAAATAGAGCTCCCAGCAGCCATCATTTCCCCCTCAAAAGGATCCTAGATCTTGCTTGGATCATGTGTCCACCCCTGTAGAGAGAGAGGGTGGGTAGGGCCATATGATTGCAGCCTTGGCAATTGTAGAGGGTCATTCCCTAAAAGGAAATGATGCTGGATAGAAGATGAAGCAGAGTATGAAAGTGGCAGTCCTATCATTGCACACTTACTAACCTAACAATGAGTTGTATCTTTTTTAAATTTTGATCTATTTTTTAAGTGATGTGAATATTTCATGAGTAACAGTTTTTGTTTCATAATTGGTATATTCATAGTTACAAATTTTTCTCAAGTGAAATTGTCACAGATTTTAACATGTTAATATGCCAATTTCTAAATACTCTGAAGTTTTATTTAATTTTTTAAAGATTTTATTTATTTATTTATTTGAGAGAGAGCAAGCAGGGCGAGGGACAGAGGGAAAACCAGACTCCCTGTTGAGCAGGGAACTCAATGCAGGGCTCAACCTGGGACTCAGGGATCATGACCTGAGCCAGTCAGATGCTTTGCCGACTGAGCCACCCAGGCAGCCCTACTTTGAAATTTTAAATTTCATTTCCTCTTTAAATCAAGAGCTAAGATATTTTTATTATATTTTACGGTATGCCCATTTTCGGGATCTTATTTTTGGATGTTTGGGAAGACCAAATATAAACTTCACATGTAAGTATATCAGTTTAATATGTAAAGTTATAATATAGTTGGTGCCCATTTGTACTCCTCCTTGATCAAATCCCTATATTGTAGCTCCACTGTAGAATTTGTAGTTACCCTGAATTTGTTCTTTTTTTTCTTGTTTTAATCACTTTTTTCCCTCAGCTTTTTTTAAGATACAACTGACCTATAATATTGCGTAAGTTTAAACTGTACAACATAGT
The DNA here is from genome assembly GCF_022355385.1 of Mustela nigripes. Lineage (NCBI taxonomy): Eukaryota > Metazoa > Chordata > Mammalia > Carnivora > Mustelidae > Mustela > Mustela nigripes. Next base: position 33,188,405 of record NC_081561.1, on the reverse strand, counting down.
TACTTGATATATTTATATTGCAATATTATTGCCATTGTAGCATTAGCTAACATCTGTTGTGTCAGGTGATTATCATTTCTTCTAGTGGTGGGGACAATTAAGATCTAGTCTCAGGGGTCACCTGGGTGGCTCGGTGGGTTAAAGCCTCTGCCTTTGGCTCAGGTCGTGCGTGATCCCAGGGTCCTGGGATCAAGCCCTGCATCGGCCTCTCTGCTCGGCGGGGAGCCTGCTTCCCCCTCTCTCTCTGCCTGCCTCTCTGCCTACTTGTGAGCGCTCTCTCGCTCTCTCGCTCTCTCGCTCTCTCTCTCTGTCAAATAAATAAATTAATTAAATCTTTAAAAAAAAAAACAAAAAACTAGTCTCAGGGCACCTGGCTGGCTCAGTCCTAGAACATGGGAATCTTGATCTCAGGGCCATGAGTTCAAGCCCCGTGCTGGTCTAGTTTACTTTAAAAAAAAAAAAAAAAAAAAAAGCATACTTAAATGTTTTAAATTTTAAAAAAAGATCTTGTCTAGAGGTGCCTGGATGGCTCATTTGGTTAAGCTTCCAACTCTTGATTTTGACTCAGGTCATGATCGCAGGGTCATGGGATTGAGTCCTTTGTCAGGGTCAGCACAGTCTGAGAGTCTCTCCCTCTGCTCCTTGTCCTGCTCATGTGTTCCCTCTCAAATAATAAATGGATAAACCTTTTAAAAAGAAAAAAGATCTAGTTTCAGAAAGTTTAATGTTTGGGGACACCTCGCTGGCTCAGTCAGAGGAACATGGTGCTCTTGATCTCAGGGTGATGAGTTCAAGTCATACATTGGCTGCAGATGTTACATAAATAAACTTTTTTTTTTTTTTAAAGAAAGTTTAATGTGTGTAATACAGTTTTGTTCTCTGTAATCACTCTACTATGTATTAGATCTCTACTAGTTGCAGGTCTTTATTTCCTTATATTGGCCATTTTGTGTGTGTTTTAAATTTGGTTAAAGTGATATATGTATTCTGCATCTTGCTATTTTCACTTCATCTTGTTTGTGCAATTAATTCATGCTGTTTTATGAGTGTAATTCATTCATTTTGTTGGATATAATATTTTATTATATCAAAATACCATGACTTATCCTTTCTCTTCTTGATGGACATTTAGTTTCCTGCTTAATGTTATTACAGATGGTGCTGCTGTAAACATACTCACCTGTGCTGCTTTTGGGGTGTTCATAGCAGTGTGACTCATAATAGTCAGTAATAGTCAAAAAATGGGAACAACTCAAATGCCCATCAGTTGATGAATGGGTAAATGAAATGTGATCTATCCATATAATGGAATATTATTCATAAAAAGTAATGAAGTACTGATACATCCCACAACATGGGTAAACCTAGGAAAACATTATGCTGTGTGAAAGAAGTCAGTCATAAAAGACCATATATTGAGTGGTTCCACATGAAATGTCCAAAAAGTCATATTCATAGACACAGAATGTAGATTAGTGGTTTCCAGAGTCTAAGGGAAGAATATAATGGTGAGTTACTGCTAATTGGATTGGTTTTTTTGTGGGAGTGATAAAAATGTTCTAAATTAAGATTGTGGTAATACAAGTCTGTGAATATACTAAAACCACTGAATTATATGCTTTAGATTAGTGATCTTATGGGATGTGAATGATATCTCCCTAAAGAAGTTAAAAATAATTTCTAGGTCACTGTTTTTCAAACCAACCTTCTAGTAGGTTATAAACCAAGTTAGTTGGTTAGTAATAGACTTTGTAAAAAAAAAAAAAAGAGAGAGAGAGAAAGTGTATAAGTAAAGTATAAGTAAAAACTCATAAGTAGCATATTCTTTATGGCAATTATAAATATAAATATAATATAAATATGAATTATATAGTATTTGCTCACAAAAGACAGTAGTTTTGGCACTTGGGTTTTATTATTTATTTGGCCGATTAGAGACTGAGGTAACGGATGCTTAGAAATGAGGATTATACCAGAAATGGAATCTAAATTGAAAAGATCCTCAGAAATAAGGGGGAATACCCTGACAAATACAGTTTTTATCTGTTTTTACTCCTTCTGTGTTAAGCCTTGCTTGGAAATATAAGAGGAACAAAACTGCTAAACTTTTCCACTACTTTCTGCCTTGCTCACTCACAGATTTTTGCCTTGGCTTCATTCTGTACCCTTGTCAAGTACATTTCTATTTCTAACAGTACCTCTGTTTGGATCAAGTTATCTCCTCTGAAATCATGCTGCTATTAAAATTTGATCCATTGTCGATTTCAATTTCTATGAGATTTTGTAGATGTACTGGGTTTAATCTTATATGCTTTGAGAGCTTTAAAGTGCTGGCATAATTTTTTCCTTGTGAATGAATAGCCGAATTTTGAGACCGGAAGTGTAGGTATTAAGAATTTCAAAGCACAGACTGAAACTATTTTAGAACTCCCCTTTTTTGTTCTAAGAAGAATGGGTTTTAGTTCCTAATATTAATAAGCTGAAATTTCTTTCTGTAGCTTTTCTGTCAATTCTTTACTCTTAACACCCATTGTCAGTGGAAATTAAAGTGATTTTGAATTCTTTAATCATATCACCATATTATCCTCATTATCTACTAGTAACTGTCTCTGTTTCCTCAGAATTTCTCTTTTCTTTCTTTTTTTGTTTCAGTTGTTCGATGTTACATAAGTATGGCATTAGTAAAACATTGGTAGTTTGAGAAAGCCAAGATGATGATACAGGATCAGAAGGAAACTTTAATTAGTATCCTTAAGGTAAAAGATAGTGCCTCATTGAAACTAAGCAGGAGTCTGTAAAAAAGGAACATTCAAGAGCAAAAATGGGGCACCTGGCTGGCTCAGTTGGTAGAGCATATGATTCTTACCCTCAGGGTTATGAGTTAAAGCCTGTGTTGAGCATAGAATTTATTTTTTTAAAAAGTGTAAGAAATTTAAAATATGGTAGAAATGTAATAGATAACACAAGTTAGATAAATCTAAAAAGTAGAACAGCAACAGAATCTAAGGAGATAGAAAATGTAAGAAAATTAATGTAGTGAGTCAGAAGGTCCAGTGTCTGAAAAAACATGTTCCAAAGAGAACAGACAAAATGAAGAAGATTAAATTTACATTGAAATACAGGAAATTTTCTCAGAACTGAATGAATCCTTGTCTTGCAAGTAATTACATAGAAAGTACTTAGCAAGCTGGATTTTGAAAAAGCCATTCAGGAAATTTCAGAACATGGGAATTAAAGAGAAAATCTTTAAAAAAACACTGAGGGAGAAAAACAAGCCCTGTTTGGAAGACTCAAGAAATCAGAAGGCAGGGGTGCCTGGGTGGCCTAGTGGGTTAAGCCTCTGCCTACGGCTCAGGTCATGATCCTCAGGGTTCTGGGAGGGAGCCTGCTTCCCCCTCTCTCTGCCTACTTGTGATCTTTCTCTCTGTCAAATAAATAAATTAAAATCTTTTAAAAAAGAAATAAAAAGAGAAGAAATCTCAAAAAAATATATAAAAGAAAAAAAGAAATCACAAGGCATTGGTTGGACTTGTCAACAGCAACACTGAAAACTAGAAGGTGACAGAGGATTTACTTTATACCCAGACCAGCAATCATGGGTGAGGATAAAATAATAAGAGAGATCTTAAATTTACCTCCCATGTGCTCATTCTCCAGAAGTTACTAAGAAATGTGTACTATGAAAATGAAGGAGTAAATCACTGTGGACTTGAAGGGACAGGACATCCACCACAGAGAGATGACTGGATATTAAGACATTATATATTTGAAATTAATACTTAAATGTAAATTTAGTATATTTTTTTAAATTACATTTCAGAGTTAAAAAGTAGGATCCCTCCCCACTTAAGTAATCTTTCTCTATTGTTTTAGAATAACAGGATAGTTTCTTCTGTCCCAACACATGTCAGAGTAGAGACTTGTATTTCAAATTGTGACTTGCAATTCATTATTCAATCTTGAATCCTTTAGGAATTCTACTTAAAGATAAAAAACTCTTCACAAATATATTTGTTTTCAAGAATGTCCAGATCTTTTAAAAATAATTTTTTAATGAATCCCATGATGTTTGTAGAATCCTGATATTTCAGCATTTTTATGTCTGGTTTTCACTATTATATTTCACTGCTTTTCAAAAGTATCAAATTGTAATTTTATTTTTGTAATTTTATTTGTATAAGGTACAAGTCTGAAATTAGAGACTCTGTTTTAGAAATTCATTTTAGTCTTAAATTCAGACTCATATTTCCACATAGGAAAGTGGGCCAGTTCTTTACTAAATAAGTTTCCCAAACACATGTTTTCACTAAAAATGAATGCTTTGAATAGTGTAGTTTATAGCTACTTTTGTATTCCTGGAAGACAAAAAAGTACCCAGAATTGAGGCAGGTTGGAAAGGTCACCAAAAATCTAAATTTGAATCATTAGTTATGCTTGCCAAGGTATTCCCTATGTCTCAGTAGCCCATATAACTGGTTTTGCTATTAAAAATTTTTTTCTGTAAAACTGTGTCTTTTAAAAACAATCTAATGAAACAATGATGAAAAGATAAATAAAATATTGAAAAATAAGGATTAAAATTCCTTTTCCTGCAACTACTGAAAGGAATGTTGTGTACCTGCTTATTTTGCATGAAACTTTATAAAGCAGGCAACTAAGAGGTGTCAACCTGAATACAAATCCAAGCCTTTCTGCCTCTGAACTTTTCAGTGCACAAAAATTTTGATGCAACTAATTGATGGCATGTAGAGAAAGGAATTAGTAAATTTTTTTTATTCATTTTAAGTTGAGAAACCATCTTTCCCTATCAGATAAGCCAAGTTTTCCAAACATGTTAATATTAAGTACCAAAAGCACATACATGGCAGGAAATATAACTCAGTTATAACCTCTTTAGAAAAGTCATAGTTACATAATAATTCTAAAGGCTGTTCATGGCTACAGGCTGGAAAAAAACAGTTTAAAATATTAATTTGTTCAGAATAGAAGTGTTTTAAAATAAAATAATTGTTTCCCAAACGTTAATATTTTAACTTTTTTTTTACTTTTTTTTTTTAATTTGACAGTAATCACAAGTAGGCAGAAAGGCAGGCAGAGAAAGAAGGGGAAGCAGGCTCCCTGCTGAGCAGAGAGCCCGATGTGGGGCTTGATCCCAGGACCCTGGGATCATGACCTGAGCTGAAGGCAGAGGCTTTAACCCACTGAGCCACCCAGGTGCCCTAACATGTTGTTTTTATAAATAGGGAGAATGTTTCTATCCTTCCCTGGTGGTTTAACTTCAGGGAAATAATTCTGAATATAGAATAAAAATTATCCAAAAATATTCATCAGCTTTATTTTTAGTGGTAAAAAATTAGAAACAAGTTAAATGTCCAACTGAGCAGAATATGCCAAAGTAAGTGGTGATATGGCTAAGGAAAATATGTAAGATTTAAGAGATGGCATAGGAATGAGGAGAAAACTTTAAAATATAATGGAAAAGCAGGATACTAATTTGTTCATATAGTATGTGATTACAGATACATGTTTTCATAAAAATACAGGAAGATACTGAAAGAAAATATAATAGCTTTATCAGTAATTTGTTTGGATATTGAGTTTAAGTAGTTTTTTCTGTTAAACATCCAACTCTTGGTTTCGGCTTAGGTCATGATCTCGGGGTCATGAGATCCAGCCCTTGTGTCAAGCTGAATATGGAATCTGCTTGAGATTCTCTCTCCTCCCTCTACCCCTCTCACTCATGTGTATTCCCTCTCTCCGTCTCTCTCTCAAATCTTTTTTTAAAAAGGTATTATTTTCCTAACATAAGATAAAGTGATAGCTAATATTTTCTTAGGCCACCAGTAGATAATATTCTGTTTATGTCATCTGTCAAGTAGGGAGACATTTTGATAATAACACTTTCTTAATGTCCTATTTTATTTTGTCCATGTGGAATGAACATGTTTGTATTATTTCTTAGATCTGAAACTCAGCACCGAGGCTCTGCTCCCCACTCTGAAAGTGACCTACCAGAGCAGGAAGAGGAGATTCTGGGGTCTGATGATGATGAGCAGGAAGATCCCAATGATTATTGTAAAGGTAAGGCTTTTCATAAGGAGACACCAAGTAAGATAGGATTCATGTACATGCAGTATCTCACTTAATTATTTGGCCTGAGTGTAAGCTGTTTTGATGTTTTCTGCTCCTTGCATCCTTTACTTGAAGTATAAGAAATAGTATTTCCTCTCAGTTCAATTTAATGTATTAAAGCTTGGTTTTATATTAAATCTATTTTTACCCTTTTTTTCCCTTAAAAACGATAGTATGTATTTACCTTAGAAAATTTCAGAAATATATTAAACAAAAAATATAAGCCATTTGTAACACTGTATCACCCAGAAGTAACCAATTTTGAGATTTGGCATATAGACTTTTCAGAAAACCTTTTCATTACTTTTTTCTCATAGTGATGATTGCTAATAGAAGTTAAACTGGAATTACAGATACTTAATAGCAAGTGATATCAGAATGTATCTAACTATCTGGGAGAACCTAGTTTATGTTATTCTCAGCAAGCAAAGATGTAAAAATACCTTGACTCCTGCCACTGTTGGCAGCCTTTTCAGGCTTTCCTTTCCTTGTTTTGTTGTGTTATGTTGTTTTAGGAAAACAAACTTTTTTTTTTAAGTTAAGTAAATGGAATTCATTGATCTCCCAGGATGTATAAAAATACATCCTGAGACTGCAACTATAAATAGTTTTTATATAAACATGTACATGTTTAGGTAAATCTAGATTTTTGAGGGGCAAGAATATTGTGATACATAATCTTATTTTTGTTTGAGAATGACTTATTTTGGGATGCCTAGGTGGCTCAGTTGATTAAGGGGCTGCCTTCAGCTCAGGTCATAATCCCAACCCTGGGATCAAGTTCTGGGTTGAGCTCCTTGCTTAGCGAAAAGTCTGCTTCTCCCTCTGCCTACTGCTCCCCCTGCTTGTGTACTCACTCTGTACACACACACAAATAAATAAGTCCTTTAAAAAAATGACTTATTGTTTTGTTGTTGTTGTTGTTTTTAATTTCTTTTCAGCGTAACAGTATTCATTGTTTTTGCAATGACTTATTGTTTTAAGTAACATGGTTGTTCAACAACTTGCTTACTCTAAATCATTAACCTTATTTTCTAAGATTTTTTTTAAAGATTTGCTTATTTTTTTAAACGAAGACTTATTTATTTAGAGACAGAGCTCAAGCGTATGTGTGCGCAGGAGGTGGGGCAGGAGCAGAGGGAGGGCGAGAGAGACTCTCCAGCAAACTGCTGCTGAGTGCAGAGCCCAACACAGGGCTCTATCTCACATCTCAGAACCCCGAGATCATGACTGAGCCAAAATCAAGAGTTGGATGCTTAACCAACTGAGGCACACAGGTGCTCCTAAGAATTTTTTTCATAACATGAGTTCAGTAATACTGTATGGCTGATTTTTTTTCTGTTCAATTGATGATGTAGAAGAAACCATTTTTAATTTGATAAGCAGTGTATAGATGTTGGAAAATGGAATGTAAGATATCTTTTTTTACTACTTAAGTGACAATGTTTCTTTCTTATTGTTTCTTCCAGGAGGGTATCATCTTGTGAAAATCGGAGATCTATTCAATGGGAGATACCATGTGATCAGAAAGTTGGGCTGGGGACACTTTTCAACAGTGTGGTTATCATGGGATATTCAGTAAGTTGTAATGATCCTGCAAAAGAATTAGGTGATGCCTGAGAGCTTTCATCTGAATTTCCAGAAATGATCCAGCCTTCAGTCTATCTCTAGACGAATTTCTTGATCAGAATTTTGTTGTTGGTAATCTTTATGTTCTTGGGCAAATTTATCTTTCATCTGGGGAAGAAGAGCCTTGGAGACAAAAGATTGATTCGATTAGTATCCATAAGGCACTTGGAACTTGGAAATTCAAAACATTACAAATACTCAATGAAAGTATGGTATGTAAATTCTTTAGGGTGTTTTTATTTGTTTGTTTACTGGAGTAAGTTTTTAAATGATGTCCTATACCATCCTATGTGAAGTATTTCTTCTTGCTTTTTCTAGGAAAGTGTTAAAGCTTTTAACCTTTTAGCTTTTGACATGCAGATATACAGGACACTTCTGATTTGATGTGGTTGTCCCCCATATTTACTACCATTTCATAATTTTACTTGGATTCAGAGAAGCATTCAGAGGTAGACTTTAACTTGGAGAAATGTGTGCTGACTGAGATTACCTAAGAACAGCTTTTCTTCCTTCTATAAATGAAATCTGGCCAGTTAGTACCATTAACAGTTACAAGTGATTACATAGAAATAGCCTGTGTTTAAGTACAGGAAGACATGAAATCCGTATTTGTACTTTTGTCACTGCCTCCCAGTTACAGGTAAATTTTACCTTCCTAAAGTGAGGCTAGGGCATTAGGTCTTAACTGCCTGTGTTTGTTTTGTAGGGGGAAGAAGTTTGTGGCAATGAAAGTAGTTAAAAGTGCTGAACATTATACTGAAACAGCACTAGATGAAATCCGGTTGCTGAAATCAGTGAGTATTAAATCCCATGTGTGACGCAAGACACACCAAATGTAGACTTTTTAGCATGACTAATTTTTATTGTAAAGTTATAATATCCTTAAAGAAGTAGAGGTAGATGACAATATTTATAAATTCTATGCTTGTGGTAGGGGAAGTGGTGGATTCCCATCAAAAGCATTAAAAAAAAACTTTCAAATAAATGAAAATATTTATGGAGCATGTTTTATGTACCAGAAAGCACAAAAAATGTTTTACTTTCCTACTGTAGTTTAAAGTTTTCTGACAATAGCCAAAAATATCCAGATGCCCATTAACAGATGACTGGATAAAGAAAATGTGATATTGGGTGTGTGGGTGGGTGTGTGTGTGTGTGTGTGTGTGTGTGTGAGAGAGAGAGAGAGAGAGAGAGAGAGCGCGCTGGAATATTACTTGGGCATCAAAAAGAATGAAATCTTGCCATTTGCAATGACATGGATGGAGCTAGAGGATATTAGGCTAAGCGAAATAAGTCAGTCAGAGAAAAATAAATGATTTCACTTATGTAGAATTTAAGAAACAAAACAGATGGGCATAAGGAAGGGGAAAAACAAATAAAATAAGATAAAAACAGAGGAAGACAAACCATAAGAGACTCTTAACTATAAGAAACACACTGAGGGTTGCTGGAGGGGAGGTGGGTGGGGGGATTGGATATCTGTGAGAGATGGGCGTTGAGGAAGGCACCTGATATAATGAGCACTGAGTATTATAAGCAGCTAATGAATGAATCACTAAACTCTACTTCTGAAACTAATAAAAAAAGTAAAGTTATGCGAATAAGTATATATCTATTTTATACTTTAAAATATTATAAAAATATATAAAATAAATACTTTATTAATTCCTTTTATATATCTGAAAACTTGGGTAAATTTTAGAAAACTTATTTTTAGTTTTGTTAAAAATTGGGAAGTTATGGTAGAAGGAGCTTAAACTCATAGTTAGAAAACCTGGACGTTAAGACCAGCCCTAGTCCAGTATATCCTCTAGCTCACCACGTCATTTCTTCTGAGCCCTTGAGTTTTCATTTGTAAAATGAGGGTGTTAGACCAGGAGAGCTCTAAGAATGTAATTTTCAGAGTGCCAGTCTGACAGGCTAGGAGCCTGTGCCCAAAAGTTACATCGATACTGCTTGCTTCCTTGATTGAGAAGGTTTTTTATGGAGGGGAAAGTTCGACTGAGTAAACAGTGTGAGGAATGTTGGTTCAGTGGTTGTTTTGCATCCTATGAAAGCTCCTTATTTCCTCATGGCCTGGTAACCAGCATTAATTTGAGAGTCACACTTTTGGTAGAAAAATGGTTGAATTAGAGCAATAGTCTTTGTCCGTTGTATTTCCTTTTGTGCACTGTTTATTTCTTTGCCTGTTTGAGCAATTAAATTTTTAGTATGTTTTTCTCATAATTTGTGTGATCTCTTTCTTGGGAGTAATTGTTCCTTTGTTACATGTGCTACAGGTATTCCCTCCCTCCCCCACTAACTGGCTTATTTCCATGCTTTCCCTTTTGCTAAATACTGTCTCTTTCCCACTACAGGTTCGTAATTCAGACCCTAACGATCCAAATAGAGAAATGGTTGTTCAACTGTTAGATGACTTTAAAATATCAGGAGTTAACGGAACACGTATCCTTTAAAGAAATGTTTGAAAATAAATCACGAAATAACCTTATCTCCGAGAAAGGAAACCAGATTGATAAAATAGCATTCGTCTCTTTTCTCAAGGCAAAGTATAATCAAACTACTTTGGGTTATTGTAGACTTCTGAACACAGATATGAATAGTGTTTATATGTTGTGACTTGTCAGGGTATTGCTTAGGCTTTTTCCCCTTTCCAGGCAAATTAAACCAAAGTCAAAAGAAAAACTTTTTTTTTTTTTAAATTAGGCTTGTATTAGTAAAGGTTCTTAATGGGAATAATCTTTCATGATAAATACTGGAAAAAGAAAAAATTAACATGTTGTATTATCTACTGGCCTTCAACATTGAAGAGGGTGTGCATATAGATTATGCTTAGACTCTAAACAGGTGTGATTGCATTCTGTCAAAATGAAAAAACTGACTTGTTTAATGTTTTTATCTGGATTTTTAGAATTTCTTGAAGGAATCTTAGCTGATTTTTTCATAAGTGACATGTGTGAACTGATTAAAAGGTTATTGCAACAGCCATGCTTATGACGGCTCATCAGACTTTTCAGAATAAAAGATGAAGTAGAATCTCACTTGGATTGGAGAGTCTAAAACTACCTGTTCATAAACTATTTAAAAATGTTAAAAGAAAGACATTTCTTCTTTCATTCTACTTTTTCTGCATATTTAGCCTCTCTTAACATGCACTGTTAATTGCCAGTTACCTCTTTTTAAGGAGGTGGGCTACATATGGTTCTGGAATCATGTGGACTATGGTAAGAGGTTTGACTGGAGGAATGAGCGAGAACAGGTGATAATGTGAAAAGATTTTTTCTGTCATTCTAAATTCAGTTGTTATTTCCTTGGGGAAGTATAAATCACATATCCCTGATGTCTGAAGAAAAGTGCTTCAAGAATCATCCGTTTTAAAGCAGAGTCTTGTGACTGTTGTGATCACTCTGTAGATGGCTTACTCTGTATGTATATAATAAGGCTAACCAAGATACAAAAGATACATAGGATGCCATTAGATTCTATTTCCCTGTTGTTTAATCTTGTAATGATTATCATGCCAACTCTCTCTCTGCTAATTTGGGAAAGCTACAAATAAAACTAGAAATATTCTAAATAGTCTCCTCAATAATGCTTGAGTGAGTATCTTGATTTGACTCCAATGAAGAAGGGTGTTCTTTTTGTTGGTTTGTTTTTTAAACTATTGAAATCTTAGTGGGTTTGAATTTCAAGTTTCAAGATATTTTCCAAATATTACCAGGTAGTTTCTCTGTAGTTTTATCCACTGAGTCCCTCTTTGTCCTGAGCCCATTTCTCCTCTGCTCTTCCTACTTGTCTCCCAGCTGTCTTGGCTCCCACATTATTTGCTGCTACTAGAGATTAAAAAAGATAAAGAACACTGCGTTAAGGATTAATGGGTTATGCCATTCTCTTTTCACAAGATAAGCATGTCTGCATGAAGCCATATATCTGTATTTTTCTTTGTATCTGAGCATTTCCAGAGCACTGTCCTTCTCATACTGAAATATAAGGGACCCTAAACTAAGAGGGAGCACAAACAGGGGAACAGCAGACAGAGGGAGAGGCAGGCTCCCCACTGAGCAGGGAGCCCGGTGTGGGGCTCCATCCCAGGACCCTGAGATCATGACCTGAACCGAAGACAGAGGCTTAATCCACTGAGCCACCCAGGCGCCCCTCTTAAGCTACTAAATGTTCAGTCATTTTTGTATCACTGCATAGAGATTGAAAATCCCACTGTCAAATTACAATGGTTCTCTCAAGAAATCAAACATTGAAACTAGGAGCATAATAGAATAACTTAAGAATTCCATTTTCTGGGTTGTTGTTTTTTTTTTAAGCAATCTGCATTTTAATAAGTCCTGTTTTGTTATATTTCGTGTATACAAAGTAGAATAGTTAATCTCCACACATTCATTATACATTTTAGGATCTTGTTTAATCTTGTTTTGTCTCTACCTCCTGCTAATTTTGTGGCTATTAGATATATTACTTCACCCATAATTATTTTAGAATGTATCTCCAAAAAAGAAGGACTTTAAAATATAACCTCAATATAATCACTATGTCTAAAAAAAATTAGGACCAGTTTTTTAGTCATCCCAGTATCTAATTTGATAATGTTTTTGTCTAGGAGTTTATGGTTTCAGGTCTTAAACATCCAATGAAGTCTCCATTTTGAGTTGATTTTTGTATGTGGTGTAAGATAGTCGTCAAGTTTCATTCTTTGCATGTGGCTGACTAGTTTTCCCAACACCATTTATTGAAGAGATTTCTTCTTTCCCCAGTGTGTCATAAGTGAATTGACTATATGTATGGGTTTATATCTGCCCACGACTATGACTATGAATTTATCTAGCCTTTTTGATGAGAACAGACATTGTTGAAGCCTTTTGGGAACGCTGGTCACTATTCTCTAATTTCTTCAGGTGGTATTTTCCCCCTGCCTCCAGTAGTTTCCTTGTATACTTATATTGATTAGTAGTACTCAGTAGTTTCCTTGTATACTTATATTGATTAGTATTACTCTGCTAAATACTTAAGGGGATCCCTCTGCAGATCACCAAGTTCTCTTTTTCTGTAGCTGCCTTTGTCTCCCAAGACTGTTGACTCCATCTCTTAAACTCAGGGGATCTGGAAAGTCTCAAGGCAATAATATGGGGCAGTCATAGGACTCAGCTCATTTGTTTCTCTTTTCTCAAGGATCACTGCCTTTATTTGCCTGATGTCAGGGTCAATAAATTTGTCGTTTTATGTATTTTGTCTGCTTTTGTTGTTGTCGTTTTAAACAAGAGGGTAAATGCATGCCCTGTTAACTCCATCTTGACAGAAGTTCCTAGGGATGTTTAACTCTGAGAAATTGCCAGCCAGTTTTCCAAAGTGGTAGTACCATTTTATACTTCTCTTAGCAAGTAAGAGAGTTCTCATTGCTCCATATCCTCCCCTATATTTAGTCCTGTTGGTCTTTTTATTTTAGTTATTCTAGTGAATTTGTAACGCTATCTTATGAAAATTTTGTTTGTGTCTCCCTGAATAGCATGTCCCTTTAATCTTCTTTAATTTAGAACGTTGCTTTCCTTTAATGGCATTGACTTTTTTTTCTTTTTTAAAGAACCCAGAGCAGATATTTTATCTCTTAATTTGGATTTGTCTAATGGTTTCCTGAAAATTAATTCCATGCAGTCATGGATGATGCTTTATTCTTCTCGGTGTATTAAATCAGAAAGTACCTGATATTAGTATGTACTTTAGCATTAGTGGGTAATAAGTTGAATCACTAGGTTAAGTCACAGTCTTCCAGATTTCCCTGTTTAGAAATACCTTTTTCCTTTCATAATTAATAAGCAATCTGGGTTGATACTGTGACATTGTGACTTTATTCCAACCACTCTTTAACTCAGTAGTTTTAGTGTTCATTGATTCTTACTTGAGCCAGTTATTGCTACAGTAATTATAAAATGGTAATTTTCTATTTCTGTCTTTGTATGTCTGTTACTTGTCATTTTCTCTAAAAAAGATATTTCCAGGAGCACCTGGCTGCCTCAGTTTCAGGGTCCTGATTCTGAGCCCCATGTTGGGTGTAGAGATTACTTAGAGTGAAGATTAAAATCTTTTTAAAAAATTAAAAATAATTAAAAAGATATTTCCCTGTCCACAACACATTACTTTTTAAAGTCTTTGTTTGGACTCACTCCGTTTTTATTTATAAGTTAATTCATAACTTCATTTTTAAAAATGCTTTCAACTTGGCGAGTGTCATCCTTTCCAAGTTGTTCTCTTGATGTGTTCCATTACTGTTCACACAACTAGGTTTCCAGGTTCACCTAGAATTTGGCCATTTCTTCAAGGAGCCCAGGTTTTCCTTTAGTGAAAAATCTTATTTAAAGGAGAATTCTGAGCACTAGTTCATTATTACATATGTATATTTTGACTTTTCCCATAGGTAGAAATTTCTGGAGGTGCAAGGTAGCAACATACTATAAAATCCCAGCCATGCCCTGCACATAGTTATTCCTACTTGTGGTGATTGGAATGTTTATACATAAAGAGAACACACGGTGGCACTAGAATCAAGATTAGTTTTGTAAACTACCCTGACAAGTCACAACATATAAACTACTGTTTTTAAAAAATGTTGGCCTTCACATTTTTTAGGTTAAGTTTTGGTACATTATTTCCTGCAGTTAAAGCAGAAGTTATTTTTTCTTGCTTTGAGACCATGAGAGTAGGAGTTGTTACCCTGGGCATTAGTTTTGCATCAGGGAAAACTGATCAACAACTTAAAGCTAGTGCTTTCACTAATTGAATGTGCAGGTTTCTTTTACTTTTACTACTGAGCGTTTTAATGTACATAGTTTTATCAATAAACCAGCCCCCCCCCCCAATTTCTTGGATGTTTTCAGTAACTAACCTTTGGAATTCAGAATATTGACAGCTAGTTATATTTTTAAGTCATATTTTTTTATACTGAAAGAATTACACAGTAACAGTTTCATTGGGGCAGAACACATTTTATCTTGCCTCTTTCTTCTTTTGTGCCCCCCTTTTCCTTCCTTAACAAACCCTTAGATATCTGCATGGTTTTTGAAGTTTTGGGGCATCATCTGCTCAAGTGGATCATCAAGTCCAATTACCAAGGGCTTCCACTGCCTTGTGTCAAAAAAATTATCCAGCAAGTATGTATCCTAGTTTTTTCTATGTGGTGATTGTTTTATATTCTTAAAGTGTCAGGAGTTTCCTATATCCAATAGAATTTTTATTTTAAAAACTAGGGATTTTTTTAAATTGTTAAAATTAGGTGTTTTATTCAGCCCCTAATGTTTATTCTCTCTTTAAGTGATTTAGCAATAATCATTTTTCCCAGATTCATCTCCTATAATAATCATTAGAGAGGAAGATGTGTTCATTGACTGGTGTTGGAAATTTGGAGCCCTTATCTGGAAGTTGTGGTTGCAAATATTTATTATTTGTGAATAGAGAATTGCTATGTCAAATTATTACTATCTGTAGAACATTATTCAAGGGTATTTTCTAATATTCTGAATAGCTTTCAATATACAGTAAAGAAGTTTACTCTTAGGAAAATATTAATACTTCAGAGGGCAAATAATTTGTTTGGATAATGTGTTTTGGTGGAAAGAGCTCTAAACTGGGAATCAAGAGACCTAGGTTCTTTATCAACAAGGAAATTTTAATTAAGAGATATCTAAATCTTTCATCACCTATATTTCACCATTTTAAGAGCATATTGACTTTTATTCTCAGCCTTACTGTTCTTCATTAACTATCTCAATACTATTAGCTTTTTAAAACAATTAGCCTTTTAAAACTTTTTATTAATAGATGAACTCTTGTCTTTGCTCATACTTTACAGGTAATCTTTCTGGGGAAGTTTTCCTTGGTGCCTTACTAAAAATGCTTTATTCTCTGTTGAAAACTATCATATTGTTCTTATATTTTTACTTTTTAAAATGTTGTATTGTGATTTCTTCCTTCTCCAGAAAGGACTTAAATTCTGTGTTTGCAAGTCTACTGCTCTGTTCCCATTCAGGTGTTACAGGGTCTGGATTATTTACACACCAAGTGCCGTATCATCCACACTGACATTAAACCAGAAAACATCTTGTTGTCGGTGAACGAGCAGTATATCCGAAGACTGGCTGCAGAAGCAACCGAATGGCAGAGATCTGGAGCTCCTCCACCTTCTGGATCTGCAGGTATGTTTTCTTTAAGGACTTTGGTCTCATTAGAAGTTAATAAAAGTTCTGGGGCACCCAGGTGGCTCCGTTGGTTAACCGTCCGCCTTCGAGCCAGTCCTGGGATCAAGCCCCCGCATCAGGCTCCCTGTTCACTCTGTCTGTCTCACGGTCTCTCTCTCAAATAAATAAATCTTTTTTAAAAAGGAAAGAAAGAAAAAAGTTGAGAAGTTCCTATTTTTATTCTATTACCAGGCAGTTAAGTAAAGCATTTCTCATTTAACAATAAGATACAGTAAGTACTTATGTATAAGAAAGTCTCAGCCTTCAAGACTTTAAATTTTAATCTTCAGTATTGCTCTCCTATAGAAAGAAGTCTAGAAATTGGGACGCCTGGGTGGCTCAGTGGGTTAAGCCACTGCTTTCGGCTCAGGTCATGATCTCAGAGCCCTGGGATTGAGCCCCCCATCAGGCTCTCTGCTAAGCAGGGAGCCTGCTTCCTCCTCTCTCTCTGCTGCTTCTCTGCCTGCTTGTGATCTCTCTCTGTCAAATAAATAAAATCTTCTAAAAAAAAAATAGAAGTCTAGAAATTGTCTCTTCTAGATACAGATATTTTGTATACTATAAAAGTTATTAATGATTCATATTCTTGTTTTAAAATATTTTCCCTTGTGATTCAGTGGCTATTTTTGATGTGTTTATCTCTAACCATGATCATACATACCTGCTTGCTTATAGATCAGTGTGATCTATAGAGGGCTTGCTATCAAGAACTTGAGTTTAGGGGTGCCTGGGTGGCTCAGTAGCTTAAGCCACTGCCTTCGGCTCAGGTCATGATCTCGGGATCCTGCGATCAAGTCCCGCATCAGGCTCTCTGCTCAGCAGGGAGCCTGCTTCTCCCTGTCTCTCTGCCTGCCTCTCTGCCTGCCTCTCTGCCTATTTGTGATCTCTCTCTCTGTCAAATAAATAAATCTTTTTTTTTTTTAATAAATTAAAAAAAAAAAAACTTGAGTTTAAGCACTGGATTGGACAGACCTGGTTCGAATCCTGGCTTCATCATTGGCTGGTTGTTTTGAGCAAGTGTCTTGACTTCCCTTTCCCTCATGAAGTTCTTGGGATTAGTTCCATGTTAAAGCAGTTAATAGGTTGCCAGACAGTAGTATGTGCTAAATAAATGATGGCTATGATTGTGGTGCTTTTTTTTTTTTTTTGCCATTTGGGGTATAGATTTTAATTTTAGTAGTTTTATTATATTTGAGGAACTTTTTTTTTTTAAGGAACGTGATCAAGTTTATTTTTCCAAAATGAAAACGTTCTAGAAATATTACACAACAATGTGAATATAATTAACACTGTTGAACTGTACACTTAAGTGTACAGGGAAATTTTACCTTGTGTGGCTTTGACCAGAATTAAAAAAAAAATTTTTTTAAGAGTCTACCTCCCACCTAATGTAAACTAACACCCATAACATGCTATGTTACAAATTATTATATAGCTCTTAATGCTGCTCTCCTTTTAAAACTGACCATTGCCAAGAAGAAGAATTAAGTGATGGGGATTCTAGGTGGGGATGAGGGCTGCTGCCTATCATTTTCTGTTTTAAGCATACATAGGAATGAGATTTTTGCAACATTAATAGCAGAAACCAGAAATTGGAACTTGGATCTTTGCATGTATGGATTTTATCTGGAGAGGAATTTAATTTATTTAAATTCATTCTAAGTTTGCCAACTTTTATGTGTATTATTCTTTTTTAAAAGATGGTACTTCTACCAGAGTTGCTTTTAAAAAGAGTGGTTTTCTCTGTAACATAAACTTACATGGCTTGCTGAATGCCAGGATTCTTACTTAGTTTTCTTTTCTTTTCAGTCAGTACTGCGCCCCAGCCTAAACCAGTAAGTATAAGGTGTTTCTATGTTTAATTCTGATCTGTGGGCAATGGGCAGGGATTCCTCTGTTAGGGATCACAGTTTGTGTAGAGTTTGAAAACCAAAGAAAAAAATATTCCTGCGCTTCTATATTTTCTCCAGTAAATGCCCATGCATCTTTGACAAGTTTGTACTGGTGAGGCTCCTATAAACTTGAGAGTGTCTGAAAGTATCAGCCCCACAGTTGGCTCAGAGGACCAAAATTTATTGTTAAGTTTGTTTCTATTTGGTTTCATAAGAGTATCCACATTGTTTAAGTTAATGAGAAACTTAAGCGCTATGTTAGGAAAAGAATGAAATTTAATTAGGAAATATTAAAGTTAACAGTTATCTCCAACTGGGGGTAATGGATTAGCCACCTGAAGGCTTTATCTGTTTGTAATCTCCGCCCAGGCTGACAAAATGTCAAAGAATAAGAAGAAGAAATTGAAGAAGAAGCAGAAGCGCCAGGCAGAATTACTAGAGAAGCGAATGCAGGAAATTGAGGAAATGGAGAAAGAGTCGGGCCCTGGGCAAAAAAGACCAAACAAGCAAGAAGAATCAGAGAGTCCTGTTGAAAGACCCTTGAAAGAGAACCCACCTAATAAAATGACCCAAGAAAAACTTGGTATAAATAGAGCATACACAAAAATTTACTTTAACATTACTTTATCATTGTTCTATAATATAGTGGTTTCATGCATACAACACATTTGGGGGTGTCCTTATACAGTAAGAGTACAGAACCTTCATAAATGTCAGGCAGGTAATATTCAAATGTAATTTCTGACTTTTCTATGGAAATGCAACATAGACTTCATTTTGCAGTTGAGTAAGGATGAGAAGATCTTTTTTCCTTCCATAAATAGGTCTTAGATGTTCAGTCATGTTTTTATGTCACCCTATATAAGTTCTAGAAAGCATTTTTAATCTTGTGGAGAAATTTTTTTGTTCTTTCACTCATACACATACACATACATCCTTTTTGTCTGTTTGTTCCTTAGAAGAGTCAAGTACCATTGACCAGGATCAAACACTTATGGAACGTGGTGTAGAGGGTGGTGCAGCAGAAATTAATTGCAATGGAGTAATTGAAATCGTTAATTATACTGAAAACAGTAATAAAGAAACATTGAGGCTTAAAGAGGATCTACATAATGCTAATGACTGTGATGTCCAAAATTTGAAGCAGGAACCTAGTTTCCTAAGCTCCCAAAATGGAGACAGCAGCACATCTCAGGAAACAGACTCTTGTACACCTGTAACCTCTGAGGTGTCAGATACCATGATGTGCCAGGCTTCACCAAATGTAAACAAGTCATTCAGTGAACAGGACATCAGCCAACTTCAAGAAAGCATTCGGGCAGAGATACCCTGTGAAGATGAGCATGAGCAAGAACAAAATGGACCATTGGACAACAAAGGTACCTAAACAGACATCCTTCCCCAGTACTCCTTCCCTGAATAGCATATTCATGAATTTCTAGTCTAAATCTACCATTGTTTTTATAAATAAAACTTCATAGCAGGTTCCCAGGTTACCTTCAGTGTGTAAATTTTTAACTAACTTTGAATTGTATTGGTCATGTAGTGGGTGCACAGCACTTCATTTGCCCTGAAGGCAGAGGTAGATTTTAATTGTGTAAACTGAAGGTGTTGCTACTCTTTATCTTAGAAAATTTAGTGAACTTTTCCAGTCAGAGGCCTGGGTATGTTGCCTCAGAGCATTTTATTAACCTTTGGGTATGTTTGTGTTCACTAAACACTCTTATTAATGATATCCTTTGTCTGTAGGAAAATCCACTGCTGGAAATTTTCTTGTTAATCCCCTTGAGCCAAAAAATGCAGAAAAGCTCCAAGTGAAGATTGCTGATCTTGGAAATGCCTGTTGGGTGGTAAGTTAAACTTAGTGCTGTGTTTTGAAGTGACTAGCAATGAAGGAAAATTTGAAATTTAATTGTGCTAAGGAAGAAAACATCTGTAGGTCTGTACTCAGATTGCCGGTTAACATGTTAGTGAAAATTTTTTCACTTTTTTCTTAATCTTCAATTATAGAAACGTTCAAATATACTTAACAGAAGTAGAGTAGTATAATAAAACAGCCCCCACTCCCATTCCAGTTACCTGTCACCCAGGTGCAACAATGTTAATTCCTGGTCAATCTTGGGGGTGTTTTATTTTTTTTGGTTTTTTTGTGTGTGTTTTTTTAAAGATTTTATTTATTTATTTGTCAGACAGAGATCACAAGTAGGCAGAGAGGCAGGCAGAGAGAGGGGAAAGTGCGCTCCCCACCGAGCAGAGAGCCAGATGTGGGGCTGGCTCCTAGGACACTGAGATCATGACCTGAGCCGAAGGCAGAGGTTTTAACCCACTGAACCACCCAGGCGCCCCAGGGTCAATCTTGTTTTATCTGTATTCTAATTCATTTTCATATTCAACAATGCTTATGTTCATACTTCCCCGATATTTTCAAAATTGATATTGATACTATTAATTGTAACCTTTTAACTCATTCAATATTTTGGACATTTTGTCAAACAGAAATTTATATCAAATTCAGTTGGTTATGTAGTATTCCCTAATGTACTTAGTTTTTTACACATATTTGGTAGCTCTTTGCAGTGAGCATCTGGTTGTTTTGTGGGTGTTTTTTTGTTTTGTTTTTTGTTTTTTTTTAAAGATTTTATTTA
Source organism: Mustela nigripes (assembly GCF_022355385.1). NCBI lineage: Eukaryota > Metazoa > Chordata > Mammalia > Carnivora > Mustelidae > Mustela > Mustela nigripes. The sequence goes on along the minus strand of NC_081561.1, from coordinate 33,167,870 downwards.
TTTGTTTGACAGAGAGAGATCACAAGTAGGTGGGCAGTGGGTGGGCAGGCTCCCTTGCTGAACAGAGAGCCCTATGTGAGACTCAGTCCCAGGACCTTGAGATCAAGACCCGAGCCGAAGGCAGAGACTTAACCCACTGAGCCACCCGGGCGCCCTGCAGTCATCATCTTTACTCACAAATCTTCATATGGTTGTCCTTAGGACAGAACCTAAACATAGAATTCCTAAGTCAAAAAGTGCGTGCTTTATTTTTTAATAATATTGCTTACCTAAGAAATTGGGGGAGGGCATTATTTTTAATGGACACCTCAACAATCTAGGAATTGATTTGCACATAAATGACACTACTCAGAGTCATACACCTTGTAAACAGGAATGTTGAAGATTGCCGAAGGAAAAACTGCATTATTAAAAATCCATAATAATGTGTTTTACATTTATTTTTATACTTCAGATTTTTCTATTCCATATGGCATTCAGGTAATTAGAATTACTCCACCATACCACGGTCTGATCTAGGCCAGCCAGTCTTCACCTGAGTGCAGGATGACTGCTGTAGCCCACTCACTCTCCCTTTGGTTGCCCATGTCCCCATAAGACTATTGTCAGCACATCTATCAGAATGACTTCCCTCAAAATGAATGCCAAAGTCTTTACCATGTCCCACATAACACCAAGCAAATGATGTCTTCCTTCTGCCTGGAATTCTCTTCCCAAGACAATGTACAACTCATTTTCTTCAAGTTCCTATTCAGTTGTCATCAGGAAGATCTTCCCCTGAACACCTAATATAATAAGCAAACCACCACTATCCAAACCCATACACCTTTATTATATTCATTCATGTATTATCTCTCTCTTCCTCTCCCTCTTCAGTTTTTTTTCTTCATAGCACCTGTCACACAGTCTAATACTATATAGTTGTTTGCTTACTGTCCCTTTTCCTAAATGTATGCCCCATCACAACAGATTCTTCTGTTCACTTCTGTATCTGCAGTACTTAGAAAAGAACCTAGGGAGGTGCTCAATAAATATTTAAGTCAACATATCGTGAGTTGTGCTTTGGCCTGTCACACATGTCACATGGTACGAACATCAGATGCTTCAGGCTTCTAGGCCTTTGTGTTTAGAATGCCTTTCTCCATTACTGTCTACCCAGCTGGCACACTTCTCTTTATTCTGCTACAAGTTATCATGTCACCTTTACTACCACAATTACTTTGTTTTTGTCTGCCTGTCTCTTTTAAAAAATGTGTCCCTATGCTAAAATGACTTTACCTTCTTTTCATTCAGTCACACCTTCAGCAAACATACTGTCACATGCTCTGACTTGGTACTAGAACACAGTGTGAACAAGACATCAGTGTCTTGTCCTGCTGGATCCTAGTCAGACATCACCTCTTACTGATTTCTGCAGCATCAGCAGCATCTGGCATTCAGTAATGGAATTGTGTATGATTTTCAGATTGCTTGATTTTTTTAAAAAATTCTTATCAGTTATGCATGTATGTAGTTTAAGTTGATTTAAAAATCTGTTCCCTCCCTTTGCAAGTTTTTTACTCCCCACACAACAGTATTTACCTTCATATTGCTGATAAATAACTTGGCTATGCTGCTCCCAATTTTTTTGAGGGGAAGCATTATACAGGATTTGTGTACCATCACTACACGGAGCCCCCATGTTCCTGACTTAAGATGATTTTGGCTGGTTAATCATTCTATGTTGGCATTATTGGGACCCAGTGCTATCTTGAGGATACGTTGTACTGATTCTTTCTCCACTTCTGCCTAAACTGTGTTTCATTTGCTTACTCATCTTTATACTATTTATTACTTAATTCAACTCCACACTTTGACCCAGTGGTATAAATATGTACACTTTAATACATGCAGATGCCTTGAGTATTCTTTCAACTTCTTCCTGAAGAGCTCTATCTGGAACCTGGAGTCTTCTAACCTATGTTCACCTGTTGAATTGCCCATAGGCCTGTAGCATTACTGCCATTCGGATTTCCTTTCACCATCATCCTGGAGATTATGTTTACTTTCTCTTTATACCCCCTGCTTTCTGTCTTTTTGATCTCTCTTGGTTTACTGTAAAATTATTTTTTTGTTTTTTGTTTGATGGTTTTTTGTTTTGTTTTGTTTTTGGAGTATATACAACTTGAAGTAGCTTCCTAAGAAGGGGTGTGGGAGACTGGGAGGGGCACCTTGCATGTTTGATAGTGTCTCTGTCCTACTTTCACACTCAGTTGGCTGCAGGCAAAGTTTTAGGTTGAAAACAATTTTCCTTCAGAATGTTTGTCATTGCTCTATTATCTTCTAGTTCCCTGACTTGTTGCTGCTAAAGACCATGGTCATTCTGATTCTTGATCCCTTGTATGAAACCTTTTCCCCTGTGAAAGTCTCCAGGATCATTTCACTGTGCTGTGCCTCACTTGGGTCTGTTTCTATCCATTATACTAAGGACTTGGTGTGCACTTTTTTTTAGGGTTTGTTTGTTTATTCATTCATTCATTTATTCATTCACTCATTTATTAAGTTTATTTAAACAATCTCTACACCCGGTGTGGAGCTTGAGCTCACAACTCCGAGATCAAGAGCCACATGCTCTTCCACCTGAGCCAGCCAGACACCTCTGGTATGCACTTTTAATTTTGAAACTCTAGTTCTTTCGTTTTGACTCTTTCTTTGTCATTAGGTTGGTTGGTTTTTTGTTTTCTTTTATTTCCTTGGTTTCTGTTCTCTAGCTTTGAAATGTCATAATTCAAATGTTAGACCTCCTGTGCAGGTATTATCTTCACTCCTATTTTCTGTCATTTTCTTTTTGCTTTATTTTCTGGGAGATTTCTTGACTAGTTATTATATGCCTTATTTTTTCTTATTTCTCTCATTACATTTTTACTTCTCAAGAGTTCTTTGGTTCTCTGTCTCTCAGAGGATATAATTTATTATCCCATTTTTCACATTGTTTCTTCCTATATGTTGTCGGTTGCCTTCTTTCTGAAGGAAAACAGGGGGTTCAACATGCAGTTACTAGTCACTTGATTTCCCTGTTTTTTAAAATGGTCCTCGCCCCTCAATTGTGTGGAGCATCCTTCAAAGACCCTATTTTACCTACTCCAGAGAAAACCTCCAAATGATCTGTCAGGTCAGGGAAGATGCTGTTATATTGCATCATGCCTGTGTCTTGGAGCCCTGTTTCTTTCTCTTTCTTTTTCTTTTTTTCTTTACATTTTTAAAAAAAATTTTATTTATTTAACATAATATATTGGGACACTTGGGTGGCTCAGTGGGTTAAAGCTTCTGCCTCCGGCTCCAGTCATGATCTCAGGGTCCTGGGATCAAGCCCCACATCAGGCTCTCAGCTCAGCGGGGACCCTGCCCCCTCCAACCTCTGCCTGCTTCTCTGCCTACCTGTGATCTCTCTCTCTGTCCAATAAATAAATAAAATCTTTAAAATATATATATATTATATACATATATAATACATATACATTTTTATATATGCATATATATGTGCATATATACGTGTGTGTGTGTGTGTGTGTGTGTGTGTGTGTGTGTGTGTATACACACACAGGGTTATAGGTCTGTGAATCGCCAGGTTTACGCACTTCATAGCACATACCTTCCCCAATGTCCATAACCCCACCACCCTCTCGCTAACCCCCTCCCCCTGGCAACCCTCACTTTGTTTTGTGAGATTAAGAGTCTCTTATGTTTGTCTCCCTCCCAATCCCATCTTGTTTCATTTATTCTTTTCCTAGCTCCCCAAACTCCTACGTTGCCTCTCAACTTCCTCATATCAGGGAGATCATATGATAGTTGTCTTTCTCTGATTACTTCGCTCAGCATAATACCCTTTAGTTCCATCCACGTCATCCCAAGTGGCAAGATTTCATTTCTTTTGATGGCTGAATAGTATTCCATTGTGTATATATACCACATCTTCTTTATCCATTCATCTGTTGATGGACATCTAGGTTCTTTCCATCGTTTGGCTATTGTGGACATTGCTGCTATAAACATTTGGGTGCACGCACCCCTTCAGATCACCACATTTCTATCTTTAGGGTAAATACCCAGTAGTGTGATTGCTGGGTTGTAGGGTAGCTCTGTTTTCAAGTTTTTGAGGAACCTCCATGCTGTTTTCCACAGTGGCTGCACCACCTTGCATTCCCACCAACAGTGTGGGAGGGTTCCCCTTTCTCCGCATCCTCGCCAGCATCTGTCATTTCCTGACTTGTTAATTTTAGCCATTCTGACCAGTGTGAGGTAGTATCTCATTGTGGTTTTGATTTGTATTTCTCTGGTGCCGAGTGATGTGGAGCATTTTTTCATGTATCTGTTGGCCATCTGGATATCTTCTTTGCAGAAATATCTGTTCATGTCCTCTGCCCATTTCTTGATTAGATTATTTGTTCCTTGGGTGTTGAGTTTGATAAGTTCTTTGTAGATTTTGGATACTAGCCCTTTATCTGATATGTCATTTGCAAATATCTTCTCCCATTCTGTCAGTTGTCTTTTGGTTTTGGTAACTGTTTCCTTTGCTGTGCAAAAGCTTTTGATCTTGATGAAATCCCAATAGTTCCTTTTTGCCCTTGCTTCCCTTGCCTTTGGCAATATTTCTAGAAAGAAGTTACTGTGGCTGAGGTGGAAGAGGTTGCTGCCTGTGTTCTCCTCAAGGATTTTGATGGATTCCTTTCTCACACTGCGGTCCTTCATCCATTTTGAGTCTATTTTCATGTGTGGTGTAAAGAAGTGGTCCAGTTTCATTTTTCTGCATGTGGCTGTCCAATTTTCCCAACACTATTTGTTGAAGAAACTCTTTTTTCCATTGGACATTCTTTCCTGCTTTGTCGAAGATTTGTTGACCATAAAGTTGAGGGTCTATTTCTGGGCTCTCTATTCATTCCATTGATCTATGTGTCTGTTTTTGTGCCAGTACCATATTGTCTTGATGATGACAGCTTTGTAATAGAGCTTGAAGTCTGGAATTGTGACGCCACCAACTTTGGCTTTCTTTTTCAAAATTCCTCTGTTTGAGGTCTTTTCTGGTTCCATATAAATTTTAGGATTATTTGTTCCATTTCTTTGAAAAAAATGGATGGTATTTTGATAGGGATTGCATTGTTTAGATTGCTTTAGGTAGCATAGACATTTTCACAATATTTGTTCTTCCAATCCATGTGCATGGAACATTTTTTCCATTTCTTTGTGTCTTCCTCAATTTCTTTCATGAGTACTTTATAGTTTTCTGAGTATAGATTCTTTGCCTCTTTGGTTAGGTTTATTCCTAGGTATCTTGTGGTTTGGGGTGGAGCCCTGTTTCTTTAAAAGAGTGGTGGTTGTTGTTTTAAGATTTTATTTATTTCAGAGAATGCTGCTAGAGAGCATGAGGTGGAGGAAGGAGAGAAGTGGAAGGAGAAGGAGGAGCAAACTCCCCCAGCATGGAGCCTGACCTAGGGCTCCATCTCCCTGAGATCCGTGACCTGAGCCAAAAGAGTCAGGTGCTTAACCAATTGAGCCAGCCAGGCATGTCATCTTTAAAAGATGTTTAAGGCAGTATTTCTGGGTTAAATCCCACCCTCACTTGCAGTCATATGTGATACTGCCAAACCCTGAGCCTTGAGGCAAGGGGGACTCTGGTATACATCCCAGTGCTTCTCAATTTGCACCGGTGGCTTATTCAGTTTTCCTGGATCCACTAAGATGTTTACCAGTGATCTGTTTTTCAACTTGTAAATTTTATTGCTCTAACTTCTTTGTTATTCTCTTTGTTAGTTCATGTTTTAAGAATTAACACTGAATTCTTACTAAGGTGGAGTTTCAGGAGTGGGAGGATGTGTGCATTTGTATCTGATCCACCTTCTTAACTTTTGCTGATTGTTGGCCTTATTTATCATTTACAGCGTCTTTCTAAGGCAATAGTGAGATACAAGTAGTAAAGACAACTCCCTTGAACAGCATGTCCATTTTTCTAAATGTATCACTGAAAAGGATGCCTGAACCCAATTCTTTTTTTTTTTTAAGGTTTTATTTATTTATTTGACAGACAGATTTCACAAGTAGGCAGAGAGGCAGGCAGAGAGAGAGGAGGAAGCAGGCCCCCTGCCGAGCAGAGAGCCCGATGTGGGACTCAATCCCAGGACCTGAGATCATGACCTGAGCCGAAGGCAGAGTCTTTAACCTACTGAGCCACCCAGGCGCCCCACCTGAACCCAATTCTGAAGAGCGTGTGTGTGTGTAGGTTTTCCCACACCAAGTGGTTCTTGGACAGTAGTCTGAGAATTCAGCTCAATTCTGACATTATCTACCTGGAGAAAAATGAGATTCCACAGGTAAAGGGCTTGGTTCCACAAGACCTCCTTCCACTTCATATGTCAGTTGCAAGCCCAAGTTACCTTTGCTTCTGACCAATCGGCTATAAATTGGAGGTTCCAACAACCCCCTCCAATTCAGGATGCTGGTCACGAATCCAGGTTGTTACCTATACTTCTGACCAACTGGCTGAAAATAAGAGAATCCCACTGCCCTTTCCTTGCGTTTGGCTGATTTGCTAGAATGACTAACAAAGCTCAGAAAAACCCGTTTACTCACTACATTTCCAGTTTATTACAAAGGATATTAAAGGATACAAATCAGTAGCCAGAGAAAGAGATACAAAGGGTGAGGTCTCAAAAGAGCTTGGGATCTGCCACAGTGGCATGTGGCAGCATTCTGGTTCCTCATTGTGGATGCTTCCCAAACTCCCTCCTTTTGCATTTTTATGGAGGCTTCATTACATAGGCATGATTGATTCACTTACTGGCCATTAGTGATTATTCAGTCTACAGCCCCTCTTCTCTCTCCAGAAATCAGAGATTGGAACTTTCAGTCCCACCCTCTGTTCATGGTTAGTTCCTCTAGCAACCAGCCCCCATCCTTAGGTGCTTTCCAAGTCAGCTCATTAACATAAACTCAGTTGTGGAAAGGGGCTTATAAATAATGAGACACCCATTTTACCTTTACAGCTGTAAAGTGTTTTCAGGAACTGAGGACATATAATAAATATACTCCCTTTTGTTCTTATTGTTCCAGAAATTCCAGGGGTTTAGGAAGTTTTAGCCAAGAAGAGTGGATAAAGACCCAATATATATGAGAAATGCATTTTGAATGCTATATGTGTGTGTCTGTCTGTCTTATAAATTACAGTATCATAATTGCGAGCAGTACATTTCCACTTCAGACTCCATATCTGAGCCCATTGTTTTCCTGTAAAACCACTTCACTAAGTCTGTCATTCTCCGTTTTTTTAGCAGACCGCTAACCCTTTAGGCCTCTGCCACTGAGTTCCTACTGTCTCCTACATACAGCTGTTGAATTTTTAAATTCTGCTTGTTCTTTCTTTGGCTGTCCCTGGGTTTACTCTTCCCTCTGCTGTTTCCACAGCCAGTGCTCAGATTTTCATTACTGGCCACCAACCAGCAAATGACTGGAATGATATCCTCAGATATCTTGTCATTCTCCCTGGAGCACACTTTCCTGTGCGTTAACATGGAGTGATGCCATATGAAATCCAAACTCCGTCCTAGCAATTAACTGTATGTGGCTTTGGCAGGTATCTTTCGGTGCCTATGCTGGTGATGTGCTCCTCCTGGCAGAGAAGTACAAAAGTTGCTCTTTCTGATCAGTCTTTGTCCCTGTGGAGCTCTGGTCAATACTGGTTTCCTACCTGAAGCTTTCTCTGCCTAATATCTCCTCTTCACAAATATTCTTCCTTGGGGTGCCTGGCTGGCTCAGCTGGGGTGACTCTTGATCGTGGGGTCATGAGTTCAAGCTACACTGGGTATAGAGATTACTTAAGTAAATAGAACTTTAAAAACAGGAACAAAAAACAAATGATCTTCCTTGTTTTTGAATTCCAGTAGGATTAAAGAGTCATCTTCCACTCTTTTTTATTACATGTTTTTTAATATCTGGATTTTGTGTTGTGTCTGTGACTCATTCTAAGCTTTTTTCTGCAATGTTTTTTATTATGGCCAACTTCAAACTTACACCAAAGTAGAGAGAATAGAACACTGAAACCCTGTGTCATTATACTAGTGTCACCCAGCATTTATCAACTCACTGCCAGTCTCTTTTCATCTATACCCCCACTCTGCCACCCACTCCAGATTATTTTGAACTATGTCCCAGGTATTTTCATTCCTAAATATGGCTTGCTAAAAGATGACTCTTTCAGGCAACGATGACACCATTGCTGCACCTACAAAGTTGGCAATTCACCAATATCAAGTATTCAGTCTGTTTTGCCAGTACCTATAAACGTTCTTTTAATTTTTTTGTTGTTTCAAACGGGATCCAAATAAAATCTATGAATCCACAATTGGATACTATGTCTCTTAAATTGCTTTTACCATAGTTTTACCCTTTTCTTCCCATGCAATTTATGTGTTAAAGAGATTCTGATTGTTTTGCTGATTGCATTCCCAAGGTACTTAACATGGTCTTTTTTTCCCCAAGAATCATGTTTGAGTTTTTAGAGGAGTGTGGGGGATGGAGGAGAATGGGAGCAAGAGTTCTTTATAGATGGTGCTTACAAGATTCTTGAAACTTGAAGCCTAATTTTTTTATTTCTTCATAATGAGCACATAACAAGGAAAGTTTGAATTGGACCTAAATTGGTGGCATTTATTTATTGAAGCACTTACTACTATGGACAAATGACCAACTTAATTTTTGCTTGGGGTAATAGTTCTCCATTTCTTAAAAAGCAATTGTTATTCCTTAATCTGTATATCTATATTATGGTTAGACTTATATGTTCGTTAAAATAATTTGGAGTAGATGGTGTATTTAAGCAAAGTACTGTTTGGAGCTAATAGCATCAAAATGATACTTTCAGTAAACTAGCTAAATGAAGACTGGTTTGGGGAAAATAGATTTATTTTAATCTCCATTTTTTTGTGATTTGTTACTTTTTAGAATAAGTGAATTTTAAAATACTGTGTCCTTCTCCATTTACTCAGCACAAACATTTCACTGAAGATATTCAAACAAGGCAGTATCGCTCCTTGGAAGTTCTGATAGGATCTGGCTACAATACCCCTGCTGACATTTGGAGCACAGCATGCATGGTAATGTTTTTCCAAACCCTTGACCTTCACTTAATTATGTGGTAGTTTATAGCTTGCCCTGCTTGCTAATTTCAGTAGACCAGCAAATTTACAAACAGGAAAACAAATTTTTTATGATATACCACTAGCACTCTAAATCTTGTGTCTGGAGAGGCTAGAATTCAAAAGCTGATTAAAAACATCTGGCATTCTGTGGCATCTGGCTGGTTCAGTCGGTTAAGTGTCCGACTCTTTGATTTCAGCTCAGGTCATGATCTCCAGGTCGTGAGATTGAACCCCCACTTTGGGCTCCATTCTGGGCGTGGAGCCTGTTTGAAATTCTCTGTCTCAAAAAAAGAGCATCTGGCATTCTGTTTTGTTGTGCCAAATTGCTGCTGGTTGAAGGCACCAAATGTTTCTTAGCATGGGCTTCGGCTGAGGGAATTAAAAATAAGTGCTCCAAGGTGGTACAGCTTTTGATTAGGAGATTACCAGTACCCTTGCCCTTTCGGCTCTGATCTGTTTTCAAACTACTTCAGTCTGTATAGTTGGACAGTTCTTTAGATATCTTTGCACCCCAAAAGATGTGAAAGCCCAGTCATACAAAGAGTCTTAAATTGCTGCTTTGTCCCTGTCAAGTACTCAGGTAGTCATTTAGTTGACATTGAATGGTTTCCCACAAGTAACCTTTATTGGAATGTGTTATACTGTTTCCTGAAATAGAGTATACTCATCAATTTGATTTGTAATTGTGTGTTTCTTCACTTATTTCTCTTGCACTAGATTGTAAGTGCCATGCTGACAGGAACCATGTCTGTTATGTATAGCTAAGTGTCTGGTTCAAAGCCTGGCACATTCTGAGTAGATGCTTACAGTGTGATTCTGATGCTAACTACCCCAGGTTAGGGCAGACTTCATGGGTTAAGGGCAGAGTTTCCAGAAGGCCCCTCAGTCAAACACCAGCTGTAAGCTCTGGAGTCCACAGGCCACTTACAGTTCCAACCTCCTAGCTGCATATTGGGAGCTTCCATTATCCTTTCAGATTCAGTAAATTACTAAAAGGACTCACAGAACTTGGGAAAGTACTAAACTGCTGTTGCAGTTTTGTCATAAAGGCTACATATCAGAACCAGTCAAATGAAAACATGCATAGGGCGAGGACTAAGAGGGTCAGAAAGCCGAAGCTTCTGTGTCATTAGGACATGTCACCTTCCCAGGACATCATGTATACCACCAGCCAGGGAAGCTCATATGGGCTTTAGGTGCCCCGTTTTTTATTGAGGTTTCATCACTTAGGCATGGTTGATTGAATGAATTGTTGATCATGTGATTGAACTCAATCTCCAATCCCCTTTCCGTCCCTGGAGGTTAGGATAACACAGGCTCAAAGCCCCAGTCCTCACACAATTGGGTCTTGTCCAGTTAGGGTGTATATCCAGCCCTCCTCTTATAATTATCTAGGAGCCTACCGTGAGTCACCTCATTGGTATAATGATTAGGGTACAGGGGGACAATGTGAATGACAAAAGTCATCATCACTTGGAAATGCCAGGCTTTTAGAGGCTTCCTCTCAGGAAACAGGAACAAAGACCAAACAAATTCTTTATTATATAGCAATACTTAATAAATAAATGTTGATGGGCCATCAAAGGAGTAAACTAAGCCAGAAGCCTATTAAACTGTCATTTCAGTTGACATTGTTCACAGTCAATTTTGGTGAAGACTTGAGAAACTATAGATTAGAAGCCCCAGCCTGTTTTAGGTCATAGATTTCTTGAGACCCACATTCCTAAAAAACTTTGTCTTCCAGAGGTAATAGAGTTAAAACCGTGTCGTTAATATGGCCTAACCTTGTAAATCATTGTGTTATGGCATATCAATGGCCTGTTAAGATGGTGGACTTTGTGAAATGTGAGGGTTGGTATTGTGTGCACAAGATGAAAGAACATTGGAATAAAATCTAACTTCTTGGGGCACCTGGGTGGCTCAGTGGGTTAAAGCTTCTGCTTTCAGCTCAGGTCATGATCCCAGGGGCCTGGGATGGAGCCCCGCATCGGGCTCTCTACTCAGTGGGGAGCTTGCTTCCTCCTCTCTCTCTCTGCCTGCCTCTCTGCCTACTTGTGATTTCTGTGCGTCAAATAAATAAATAAATAAATAAATCTTTAAAACAAAAACAAAAACTAACTTCTTTCTTGGCAAACTTTAAAGCTTTGTATTTTCAGGAATTTGATTTGCTGGAGAAAATAAATGGTAGAGATGCTACCAACTACAAAATATAACTAGTTTGTAGATGACATCTGGTTTATTATGATGTGGTTCTTAGTAGTGGGTTAATTGGGGGCAGTAGTTCCTGCTTGCTATGTCGTATGTATACTAAGGCAAAAGATAAAAGGGGGATTAACCTTGCCCCCTGTTTGGACCAACTCACATGTAGGAATTTTCTCAACCAAGGGAGGGAAAGCACTTACCTGACATGAGACAATATCATGAAACTTGAACCCCCTTCGCTGTTTCTCTTATTTTGCAAATAGATGTAGAAATGTTGCTTTCCATTTAGCCATAACCAGAAAGTAAAAAGAAATCCTGTAATATCAGAAGTGTCTGGAAAGATGGATCATCCTGCATCCAATGCAATTAATTGATGGAAAGATTGGAGCCCTTTCTAAGAGATAAAAAGATTGCCTGCCACCTTAGTGATTGAGACTACCAAGTTAGAGGGCAGTTATAAAAAGGGAAAGTTCTGTGAAGACCACTTCGGAGTTGACAAATAATTAATGCTTTAAAATCTTTCATTCTGCAAAATCCTCCATTCAAAATTATACATTTTGAAAAATGTATAATGACTTCTGTCTACCACTGTAGTATCATACAGAATAACTTCACTGCCATAAAAATCCTCTATGCTCTGTTTACTCATCCCTCCCTCTCTACCCCCTGTACCTGGCCACCACTGATCTTTCTATTGTCTTTATAGTTTTGCCTTTTTCAGAATGTCCTAGAATTGAAATCATAAAAGTATGTAGGTTTTTCAGATTAGCTTCTTTCACTTCATAATATTTAAGGTTTGCCTATGTCCTTTCATGACTGGATAACTCTTTTGCATTTTTAGCACTAAATGATACTACATTGTCTGGATATATACCAGAACACAGGATTTCCTAACTCGTTGCCTCTGGTTGTGAGCTTGACGCTGAGTGTCACAAAACAGGCTCTTTGGTCAGTGTAAGACCAGTACAGGAGTGGGAATCAGGAACCCTGGATTCTAGGATGGGCTTGCTTGCCTGTCATTTTTGGTTACAGTTTTCTCATCTACAAAGGGAAGAGTGTTCAACTAAAGTGTTTCGTTTCTAACTAGAGCTTCTGCTAGTTTTCACTTCTGACATTGTGATTGGTTGGTTTGGTTTGTGTTTTTCTGCTATTATCTTATTTACAAAATTGTAACTACTAGCAACTGCCATATGTTCCAAAAAATAAAGTTCTCAGAGAACTTGAGGTAACTAGTTGTGAGTGTCTGGGTGAAAAATTTAGAAAACACTGAAATCTTAGAAATTTTCTTTTATTTCCTTGAATTTTAATTTCAGTATTTTTACTGCACTCCCATTATGAACCTTTGAAAAAGTACTGGTTTCAGAAGAGATTAACAAATTTTTTTTTTAAATATATATTTTATTAATTTATTTGACTGAGAGAGAGAAATCACAAGCAGGCAGAGAGGCAGGCAGAGAGAGAGGAGGAAGCAGGCTCCCCACTGAGCACAGAGCCCGATGTGGGGCTCGATCCCAGGACCCTGAGATCATGACCTGAGCCCAAGGCAGAGGCCTAACCCACTGAGCCACCCAGGCGCCCCAAGAGATTAACAAATTTTAATTAATGAGAATCACAGTTTGTTTCTGTTCTCCTTTGGAACTATAAGCCTTAGGATAAGGATGGAACAAGTTACCAGCTTCAGTTTCTTGATGAACTTCTAGAATATAAAACCAGCTAATGCCTTGGAGGGTAGTACAGTTCAGGTAATACAGTTTTGAGAAAAGCTGTCCTGTGGTGAAATTGCAGAAGCGGACTCTGAAAAGCCACAGAGACCTAATCTTAGGACTGAATTAGAGAGTGCAAGCCACACCACAGTTTTTGAAATTGTCTGACCGTTGACTTAATCAAAATTGACCTGTAACTGACACTTGACTTACAACTGCACTTTTATACCAGTATGATCCTTTATAAAAATTGCTGTTACCTTTTTGACCCATTTTTTAATCAGTGAAAGATTAATATAGGCCTGTCACTCAGGTGCTGTCTTTTTCCATAATGCTTGGTGTGTATTCTAAAGGAAATCACTTTTTCATACTTGTTGAACACTGTTTACAAGAGGTTTTCTTTCTTTTTTTTTTTTAAGATTTAATTTATTTATTTGACAGAGATCACAAGTAGGCAGAGAGGCAAACAGAGAAAGAGTTGGGGTGGGGTGGGGAAGCAGGCTCCCTGACGAGCAAAGAGCCCATGTGGGGCTCCATCCCAGGACCCTAGGATCACGACCTGAGCTGAAGGCAGAGGCTTTAACCAGCTGAGCCACCCAGGTGCCCCTACAAGAGGTTTTCATGTAGAAGACCTGTGCCTGCCTTTTCCTGGTATGTGAATGCCATACCTGCCAGTCCCATAAAACATGAATGGCTCTTGACTACATTTATACTTAATCTTTTTCTGATTTTCCATTAGACCTAAAAATTGAGGATTGTATGGAACAGTTTAGGGGGTGCTTCCCAAAGCAAAACTTAAAAATGTACTTTTTGCCACATAGTTAAGAGTCCTAGGTGGAGAGATGTCTGTCTGAGTTTTTTGGTTTTGATTTTGTGTACAGAATCTTAATTTCTAGCTATGTGAAATTATAACATGAGAAAATAAGACCTGTTCTTCTCGTGAATAATTTAATAACTTAGAATTAGCTTAATATCCACATGTTGCCCTCTCTAAGCAAAAAGAGAAATTCAGGAGAGCCAAATTGCTGATAGGAGCATGGGATGGAAGAATCCATATGTTGATATTAATAGAGTTTCCTGTTTTCCTGCTCCATTTTACTAAGAAACTGGTGTGGAAGGAGAACTCCTTAGATATAATCTCAGACATTTTTAAAAATGATCATCTGTGGCTTTTTTAAAAAAGAAAAAATTACTTCATATTGAGTCAGATAGTAAGCAATAAGCTTCCCAAAGGCTACCTTTTTGTTTTGTTTTGTTTTGTTTTAATGCTTTCATATGCTGTCCTCTTTTTCTCAGGCCTTTGAACTGGCCACAGGTGACTATTTGTTTGAGCCTCATTCAGGGGAAGAGTACACTCGAGATGAAGGTGAGTCTCCTTAACCAAGAGTCTCTGTGCATGGCAGTTACACTTTCCATGTGTGATTAACATGGTTTGTTAGTACTGAAGAGCTTAGTCTTTTTAGTGTACTAAGAATATATAAATCTCAGAAAAGATAGAAATATAAGATGTTTTATATTAAGTATTAGATACACTAGATATTTAATAATAACTATTAAAGAACTATATGAGGATTAAAGAAGAGACCACAGTTGGTTAATAAAACTTGTATTTGCCAGGTATTTTCTTCTAAAACATCTGGTTATTTTCCTTTCTGTATAAATCAGTGATTTATTCTTTACCCATTGTGAACAACCTGTTCATCAGCTTGTTGCTCAGTTATGCCTGCAACTTTATTTGGAAGTCAGTAGTTTTATAGGCAAACACACTACTTGAGTGGTGTTTGTGAATGCAGACACTAGAGCTTTTTTGTCTATATAAACTTTACAATATTTAGCATTCTTTTTCCCTTTTCTAAAAATTAAAACCATACTTTTTTCTTTGTAAATAATACTGACATTTAGAATTCCATTCTAAAACAGTGTTATTGGGTCGCCTGGGTGGTTTAGTCAATTAAATGTCTGTCTTGGCTCAGGTCATGATCTCAGGGTCCTGGGATTGAGCCCCACATTGGGCTCCCTGCTCAGCAAGGAGTCTGCTTCTTCCTCTGCCCCTCCTCTTCCCTGTGTTCTCTCGATCCCTCTGTGTCTGTGTCTCTCCAATAAATTTAAAAATCTTTAAAAAAAATAAATAAATAAAACAGTGTTACTGATTTACATTTTGTGATAGCTGATGGGAAAGGCCCAAGCTGTCAGTTGCTCCATCTGAAAGGCTGTGAAAGCACACAACTGAATGTGATTTTTTTTTTTTTTTTTTATCATGGTCATGTCCAAATAACTTAGATAATAATGTGAATGAAAGAACTATTAAAGAAATGTCTTACTATTATACAGTTTCAGCAGGTTTTATTTTCAAGATTAATGAGGATTACTTTGAGAGAACACTAGCAATGTAGCCTCCCAATGTGGAAAATATGTCCTTTACTTTCTGTGCTTCCCTCAGTTCTTAGGGAAATCAGGTTTTGTGCTGTGTGGAACCAAGAATGCTCTCCATTTCTTAAACCAAGGTTTCTTGGGATAGTAATAGGCAGTGTTAGTAGGGCCTCTTGATACTCCTCTAACACATAATCTGTTTGGAAATGTTAAGATAATTCCGATTGCCAAATGCCTATTGTAGTGAGTGCAGTTTGGATGTTTTTCTACAATAAACCCTTTTAAGAATATACTGTAATAATTATCTATGTACACATTTAATTTTCCCTAATATCTGCTTTTTTTTTTTTTT
This sequence comes from Mustela nigripes, assembly GCF_022355385.1. Lineage (NCBI taxonomy): Eukaryota > Metazoa > Chordata > Mammalia > Carnivora > Mustelidae > Mustela > Mustela nigripes. The sequence continues at coordinate 33,152,076 of NC_081561.1, read as the reverse complement.
TTTTTTTGCCAGTTATAAGTTTGGGGCTTTGGACGTTTTTTAGAAATGCTCTGTTATACCTGTTTGAACAATTGATTTTTTTTTTCTCTTTACTTTCCTAGACTCCCTGTAAATAGTTGTGGTACAGAACACATATAACAGCTGAAATTACACTCTGTAGGGTCTTATGTTACCAAACCTGAAAATTGAAGTGTATCTAAAAAGTCCCAAATAAGGGGCAAGGGAGAACTGTCTATTCTAGATACTTAAATTCAAACTTATTTCCTCCTGTACCGGTTAATACTAATAGTCCTTAGAGGAAACTTCAGACTACTGCAGTTTGGTCCATAAGAGAAGAAAAAAAACTAAACCCTTATTCCCTAGCAAGTGTATGCATAGTTTGTTATAAGTCACTGTAGGACTGGGGCCTACCTAAGAGACATGTTTTTCTGATGTTGTTGATGTTCTACAGCCCTAACTCTTGGAATAATACTTGATAATTTTGCCTATCAGGTATATCATTCCTATGATTAATTGATAAGCCAGAGACAGGCTGCTGGATATAAATGTAGAATAACACACTCAAGAGAAAAATAATTTCTTGGTACAGGAAAAATGTTAAAAGAACCAGTACTTCACTTGGAAGTTTACATTAAGATAAACTGTAGTCTCATTTATACAAAAACATTTATTTGCAGGTTTTACCTAAAATGAGCAGAAATTTCTTGGCGGCCAAGTCTTGTTAGCAAACGACAAATTCAGTCAAGACTGCCAGAAGTTTGTAGTGATTTCATGAATGTAAAGCTGTTTTAAAATGACAGCACTGAGTCCTTTACTTGAGAAACAGATAGGACCTGACACCATCACAAATTCCCACATATAGTGATGTCTCTGGCATAACATTACTGCCCTACAGGATTAAAGTCATTTATAGAGCTCTTTTGTGCCATCACTTTTTAAAATTCCTTCCTATTCTTAGTTGCTGTCACCTGCAGAGTAAAAAAGTAGTAGTTTCCTACTACTTTGGATGTGGATGCTGGCTATTCCCAGGATCACCGCCTGGGGCACACTTCCCTGGCAGTGCCCACAGTCCACATTCATGCTGGGATAGTTACAAGACACTGCTACGACATGGGCATCTTATACTGGCCCACAGAAGTCAAGTAGCTGTACTTTAAACTGTTTGTGCCAATTTCTACTTTAAAAGTGTGATGTATTTTAAAACAATTACCCGGCTCTGAACTACACATGGTTAGATGTGGATTCATTTTGAGTTCTAGCTCCTGTTTGCCCTGTACCTTCAAGTAGGCCATTTATTCTGAGGTTCTGTTTTCTCATTGTTAAAAATGGGGCATCTATTAGTTTTGACCTGTTTTACAGGGTGATTGTAAAAACTCATCATATATGAGTGCTTTAATTATTGTGAACTTTGTTAAATAAAGTGATTTTATTACTACTTGAAGTCCAGAGTAGTATCATAAATAACAGTGTCTAAAGCATATTGGTAGTTTTTTTAACCTTAACTGAAAAATCCACCTGAATCTAGATGTATAGACAAAATAGAAATAAAAATACAGATAAGCCTCTAAACTCTACGGTGGGCCTTGCCAGCTGCTCTCAGGTGACCAACCACCTGAAATAATTCTTGACCTTCCCAGTCTCCCCTGGAGTATCCTTGGTTATATTTGTAGTTACTTTTAAACAGCTAGGCCTGAAAAAGCTATTCATTTAAAGAAAAAAAAAACCTCTTTTACAGCTTGTCCTTGATCCTGTTCTTCTTACCCTTCTATTTTAGACCACATTGCGCACATTATAGAGCTGATAGGCAGAATTCCAAGACGCTTTGCCCTCAGTGGGAAATATTCACAGGACTTCTTCAACCGCAGAGGTAGTATTATTAACATGAGTTTTCATCTAGGCCCCAGGGATACAACTTCAGGAAGCAGAGCATTCACACCAAGATTGTTTTTAGTTATAACTTTAGTCCCACTGAAGTGGGCACCTGATTTTTTTTTTACATTTTTCTGGATTCTCCATTAGATGGATAGAGTCCTCTTCCTATTTAGGACAGAAAGCAAGGCTGAAATGCTTTACAAAGAGGTGTGCATGCTACTCTTTCTGCCATTGTCTAGAACTGCATTTGTTACTCCTGTTATGTATGTCTTTTTTTTCCCCCTCCTGAAATGTTTGAAACATACAGATCACATTGCATTGATCATAGAACTTCTGGGAAAGGTGCCTCGCAAGCTCATTGTGGCAGGAAAATATTCCAAGGAATTTTTCACCAAAAAAGGTAAAATAAATGTGCTTGTTCCCAGACATTACGGGAGCAAAGTGTTTAAAAATGAAAAGGTAAGTGCAGCCGTGTACATGCTCCCAACACCTTTGGAAGAATGGTCCTGCCTTGGATGCTGAACTGTAACAGCAGAGAGGTGAAATACTGTGGTCAGGAGCAGAGACTGGGGCCACACTATTAGGTTCTAATCCCAGCAGCCACACAACCTCAGTCAGCTGATTTCTAAATGGGGATTTTAAGTGTTTACTTCACACTAAATAAGTTACTGTGTATATAGTGCCTGGCACATAATTGGTTGATTACTCCTCTTCATTGCTTCTGAAAAATGGGCAGACGTTTGCTAGTGTTTGATCTCAGAACTGCCTCTAACAGAGCAAGTAGTTTAGTTTAAGCTTCCTAAGGGCAGGACTACATCTTACTCATCTTGTAGCCCAGTGATACCTAATATAGTCACTTAAGTATATCAGTCCTGCAAATTAACTTTACCTTTTGCAGTTTTATAAGTTTATGTTATCACCAGTTAGTGAAAGAAACAAAGATAATGCTCTCACCTGAAATTTTTGACTCCGTTAAGTATGTATTTAAGTATTAAGTATGTAGTTAAGTATGTATTTCTTATGCATCCAAATAAAATTTAAAAGCTGAAATTTGAAAACCTGACCTAGGAAGGACTAGAAAACTGTCTTGCCTTTTTTCCCTCTTTGCCATGGTTCCCTTTTTCCTCACAACCTCTACACTTGACAGCAAGCATCCTAGAAACCTTATTGTTTCTTTTTGGCAGGAAAATAGTGAAGTGCTTCCTAAGAGTTCCTCCTTGTGCAAAGACCAGTTAATGGCATGTGTATATCAAGTGGGTAATGAATCAGGCACTCACTGCCCACAGAAAGAAACTTCAGATAAGTGTTGTATAAGTTAAAATGGTTATGTCAGAGAAGTAAGAATTAGAATGACATTTCAGAATAGGACAAATTGTTGATGTAGCTATATCTGAAAGCTGTATGGGGTTTGTTTTAGTCTTGTTATTTTTTATACAGGTCTAACATGGTATTAGCTCTTTATTTTTAAATTACTGCCTTATTTGGAAGCAACATTAGTAGACTATTAAGCCCCCAAAAACACAGCTGTTCTTGGTATATGATGATAAACTGTTTTTAAACACCCTTTGAAACAGTGTTGCATATATAGGCATTTAATACTCATTTTAGTGAATACCTAGTTAGTTCCTGCTAGGCCTACCCAATTTTACTGGGACAAAATATCCTAGAGTAGTGGAACAAACAAATTAAGATTTTAGGCCCTCACGGAAAGTGGAGACACTCCAAGGAACGTGTTAAAGAAGAGCTTTGTGAATAGAAAAGGATTAGATTCTCATGGCAAAATTTGGTTCTTTATAGAGCGTCTGGATTAGTTCCTGGATTTCCACAAAAGGATCTTGTCACTTGTCAATATTGGTCAGTTTCTTTTGTACTGTCTTTACCATAGGTGACCTGAAACACATCACGAAACTGAAACCCTGGGGCCTATTTGAGGTTCTAGTGGAGAAGTATGAGTGGTCTCAGGAAGAGGCAGCTGGCTTCACGGATTTCTTACTGCCCATGTTGGAGCTGATACCCGAGAAGAGAGCCACTGCCGCCGATTGTCTCCGGCACCCTTGGCTCAACTCCTAAGCCCCAGCCCAGGACCGCAGCAGAGATCACATGCTGACCCTCGCCCCTCCCTGCCAAGCATTTCCCTCTTCCCTTTTCAGGGTGAAGCTCTTCCTTCAAGGGTTTCCTAGGTTTTTTGTGGGTTTTTTTGTTGCTTTTTTTTTTTTCAAATCAACATGTTCATTTGGGTTTGCTTACTTGACCCTGTGGAGATCCCCCACAGCCATTGGGCATCCTAGGTGAATTTGGCCTCGATTGAGCTCTGCCAAAGACTCATAGACTAAAATGTGAAACAGCCTCTCACCCTGTACACTTGTCTTTCCATTAAAACACCCTTTAAATTATGAGCTTCCTTTTTAAAAAGCTATGAAGATGATGAGCTCATCCTTTTATTCATTGACTCTAAGAGTCAAATTTTCTAGTGCATCTCCTATTGCCAGCATAAGGATGAGAAGGGGAAAGGGTGTTACTTCTGTGTACAGCAGAGACATTAAACTTACTGTATCCAGGCTGCATCATCTTCCTGGATTGTTTCTGTTGTTCTCTGTGTTCACGTTTTGTCCCGCAACTTTGAAGCTACTATCATTCTAAATGAGCTATATCAACACCAAATTTGGATACCACTTTTATCACTGTTCATAGCACTATCAAATTCCTTTTATCCTCCCATAACGCTAAGGTCCTTAAATCTTTGGTCTGATTTTTGGTGGAAACAGACACGGAACCATTGACTAGCTATTTCTTCAGAACTAGATGTTCTGCAGAAACAGTTATTTCCTCTGTGTCTTCTGCTACCCTAACCACAGAGTTATTTTGATTGGCTGCTTTGGTTTTTGTTGTTTTAATCCCTGGCTGGCACTTTACTCATTGCACTCGAGTTTACTGCCCCACAGCAAAAGAATTCAGGATGACTCCAGAAAGGGGATCTGGGTTTCAGAGATTTCCCCTCTAGGAAGAAGATGTACTAGAATTCCCAGTTCTTTTCCAGTCAGTCCTCTACTTTATTTACAGCTTTTTCTTTACCTTGTCCAAAATTTAACCTTTAGGCAGTTTTCCTTTGTGGCTTTGCCACTCTCATTTTCTCAGAAGCTTCAGGTCTTAAATGAAATCCCAGCATAAAAGAGCCAAGGCCAAAGGGAAGGGTGGGGGGATGGCACTTTTGGGTTTTTTTGTTTTGGGGGATTTTTTTTGTTTTTTGGTTGTTTTAAGATTAGCCATTCTCTGCTGCTATTTCTTTGTATAATGTAAGTTTTTAACTGCAATTCTGAGATAATTGAGATGTACTTGAGGGTTTTTTCCCCCCATGAGAAAAGGCTTTGTGAATCTTACTTTAGAATGGGCCTTTCCTAGACTTGCCCTAGACATCACATATTCCTTGGGTCATACTGAAAAGCAAAAGGGGGCAGGTTTGGGGTCACAGCCGCTTGTTCAGCATGGACCAAGTGGGCCTTGGGGATTACTGCTTTCTGCGGAGGCGGCTCCAGGACTGATTTACAGAAAGCCAAGGAAGTGCGACTTGAGGCTCTACTAGCAGAGCTGCCGACAAGACTTTCAGGTAGCCAACTCTGTATTGGAGATTGGAGTCCAGATTCTGCCATTTTTCCACCAACAACAGGAAAAAGTGGTGCAATTATGCAATCCATTTAACGCATAAACACAGAACCCTGAGTAACTATGGCCAGCCATTCATCGGATCCTTGATTGGGTAGTCCTGAAATCAGACATGTTCCTGTAGAAAGAATTCTAAGTGAGGCTGTCTATGCACCTATCAAGAATAAAGAAAATAGATTGTATCCAACAACGGCAGGGAAAAATCCTTCGGCAATTCTAATCCACTTTGGCTTTTCAGCGATACATAAATCTAAAGCAATAGCAGACTAGAACTGAATTTTTGTCTACACTGTAAAATAACAGTTGTGCAATTACAAGAATTCTGGTGACAATATTAAAGTGAAATAACCAAAACAAAAATAGAAGGCCCCATTTTAACAACTGATGTGAAAAGAAATTTTAATAAGAGAGAACCTATAACTTCTTTCTGAAAATGTTTTCCCACAAATAAGGGCTTTCCCCCTATCATTTAAGGAGCCAGATGAATTAGAAGCCATAGAAAGAGGCAGCTATAGAATTTGATCTTCCAAATACCCCATGTACCTTTATTGAACTTAATCATAATGCTGTCAGATTGCCATGATCTCAGTAAAGGATTTCTATTGCTGTCAGTTACAACCCCAAATGCATTTTTATTCTTTCTACTGGGTGCATTGTCTGTTTTCTTTATAAATGCAGTACAATAAACAAATTATTTAATAATCTATATGTTTCTAGAGCATTTATTTTACTTTGTTGCCCAAGTTGGTCTGACCCACACTTCAGAATGGAGAGAAGGATTGGTTGAATGTTGTTTTTAAACTTAACTATGCAGTGAAACTGCCTGGCTTAAACACCTGCCACCACTTTATGCCATTTGTAGCTTAGCTTCTGTCTTTTAAATTGGGGGTAGATGAGACTAACAACGTACATTTTGGAAAAATCTTAGAAAGGGTATCATTCCCTATATCCAGTGGCATTTTCCCAGAATACTGGTGGTGTGTCCTTTACCACCCCCCTCAGATTATTATCACAATCCCAGTAGATGCAAAAATGCCAAAGATTTGTGAAACCCTCTTGTACAGGGGCTTTCATAGATTCATTCCTTAGAATAAATTCTCCAAAATGGCATGGCTGGGCCAGAGAGTAAGCACATTTTCATGGCTTGTAATAAATGTCAGGTAACTGATATGGAGAATGGTTGGACTGTTTTGCTGTGACCAGCAGCATTTGAATGGGCTTGTTACAGTCACGTTGATTTTTTTTTTCCCAATAGCCAGTTTGAGTGCCAAAAAACAAGAGCATCTTTGCCTTGTTTTAATTTGAATATTGGATGACAAGTCAGAAACTTGTTTCATGGGTTTTATTGGCCATTTTTGTTTTTTGGTTATTTGCTATGTTGCCCAGCTTTGTTTTTGTGTGCTTCCCTTTTTATTTGGTATGGGTTTGTTCTGTATTAAAGATAGTGCATTTTTGTGGTTTTCCCATCATATATACTTCAACAGTTTTTAATTTGCCTTTCACTTTTATTTGTGGTGTTTTTTAGTGTTACTCATAGAAAGTCCTTCCCCACCCCTGGGCTACATACATTAACTCTTCTAGTTAATTTAATTGCATCATACTTAAGACCTATGTAGTGTCTTCATATTGTAGTGTTGACCAGAAGAGAATATAACACATTTTAAAAACAACCTAGGGGCGCTGGGTGGCTCATTCGGTTAAGCATGTGTCTGCCTTCAGCTCAGGTTATGATCCAAGGGTCCTGGGATCAAGCCCCGAATCAGGCTACCTGCTCAGCTGAGAGCCCACTTCTCCCTCTCCCTCTGCCTGCTGCTCCCCCGCTTGTGCTCTCTGCCAAATAAATAAGATTTTTTTTTTAGATTTTTTTTTAATTTATTTATTTGACAGAGATCACAGGTAGGCAGAGGCAGAGAGAAAGGAAGCGAAGCAGGCTCCCTGCTGAGCAGAGAGTCTGATGCGGGGCTCAATTCCAGGACCCTCAGATCATGAGCTGAGCCGAAGGTAGAGGCTTTAACCCACTGAGCCACCCAGGCACCCCAGATTTTTCTTTTCTTTTTTTTTTTACCTAAAAAAATTGACCTGGAATTCATCAAACCATTGTGTTCACCAGACTGACCAGTCTAGACGGTCTCCAAGCCTTGTCTTAAATGTATGGACCTTGGAGGGTTTTGGAAAACTTAAGTGCTGTCCTAGGAGAACTTGTAGCTATCTTTAAAAGAGCCAGCAAACTGGGGTTTGAATTAATCCTCCACACCCCCCCAATGCCCCTGCTTTTCAGTCTTCATTTGCCCTGAATGTCCACAGGCAAACCATCTGCCTGCTCCAGAGAGGCCCAGGTTACATTCTTTTATTTTTGAAGACTAGAGTTTTGCTCTTATGAGGAAAGAGATTTGCTGTTAGATTACAATATCACAGAAAACTTGTGATTTATTGATAACAGAGTCAAAATTATATTTACTCCAGGAGCACCTGGGTGGCTCACTAGCTGCCCGCACCTGAGGTGTGTTCTAGAAACATCTGCCCTCAGTTCAGGTCATAATCCCAGGGTCCTGGGATTGAGCCCCATGTAATCAGGAAGACTGCTTCTCCCTCTCCCCCTGCTTGTGCACTCGCTCGCTCTCTGTTAAATAAATAAATAATTTTATAAAGAATTATATTTATCCCCAAAAATAAGGCCTAATGACACCAGAGAGCTTGAATAGTCCTTTGTGTTTTGCCTACAAGTTTGGGGCCTTAGAAGTTAGCAAGTCATTGGTAACTACCAGATCTCTTGCACAGTCTTCGGTATGTGAAGATTAAATAAACTTTTATATATAATCTGAGAGCGTTGAGACCTGAGGAGGAAGTTTGTTTTCATGTCGCTAAAGTCTTGGGGTTTGATTTTGGTTTTTTATTTATTTGTCAGAGAGCAAGCAGAAGCAGGCTCCCCACCAAGCAGAGAACCTGATTCAGGACTCGATCCTAGGACCCTGGGATCAAGACCCGAGCAGAAGGCAGACACCTAACTGGCTAAGCCAGCCAGGTGCCCCTAAAGTCTTGTTTTTAAAAGTTGGAATTTAGGGGGGGCGCCTGGGTGGCTCCGTGGGTTAAGCCACTGCCTTCGGCTCGGGTCATGATCTCAGGGTCCTGGGATCGAGTCCCACATCGGCCTCTTTGCTCAGCGGGGAGCCTGCTTCTCTCTCTCTCTCTGCCTGCCTCTCCGTCTACTTGTGATCTCTGTCAAATAAATAAAATCTTTAAAAAAAAAAAAAGTTGGAATTTAGGAACTACATGTGTGATACACATTTGCCTATAAATCTCTGCACAAATATTAGTCCACACAAAGCCCTTGTGATGCCAGATATCCCAGGTAAAAAGCCAGAAAATTTGAGATCATTTTAAGTGATTGGAAGTTTTCATTAAGCAAGTTTACATTAGTATGTAGTTGCGTTGCTGGCTGTACCATTCCTTCTGAGGGAGGAGGCTTTTTTATCATAATCTTGTGTCCTTAATTCCAGTCTAGCTTCTGCCCACTTTAACCCAGTAACAAGGCTGGGTCAGAACCGGGTCAGCTGTCAGAACTAGACTATTATAGAAGTCCACTGGCTGCCTGCACCTGAGGTATGTTCCTAGAAGTTGTGCCCTTAAAACTGCACCCGATACTTTGGATTTTGTAAATGTAGAGGAAAGGACCGTCGGTGTGGGAAATTAGTGGACCCTACTACAAATCCTCTTGAGGTAAGCTAACAAAAGTGGGATGAGTTTTGAGGGTTAGAGCACTTATTTGATCTTTAGGAAAAAGGACCCCAGTGATTCCCACCTGGTACTAACACACTTGTATAATCCCCTCATCTTTTTTTTTTTTTTTTTTTAAAGATTGTTTTTTTTTTTTTTGTCAGAGATCGAGCACAATCAGGAGGAATGGCAGAGGGAGAAGCAGACTCCCCGCTGAGCAAGGAGCCCAGGACCCTGGGATCATGACCTGAGCCGAAGGCAGGCACCCAACCATCTGAGCTATCCAGGCGCCCCTATAATCCCCTCACCTTGAATGTGGGTTGGACTTGATGACTGTTGTAACAGGTTAAGTCAAAAGTAACAAGTACTACTTCTGAGGTTGGGTTACAAAGGGCTGCGGCTGCTGTCTTCTCCACCCCCTCTCTGTCTTGGAACTCTTCCGGGCAAACAAGCTGACATGTGAGTTGCCTTATGGGGACGGCCGCAGCCCAACTACCTGTGAGAACCTGCATCCTGCAAACAACCACTGAGCCTGGAAGAATCTGACACCTTAGCTGCAGCCCTGTGAGAAACCTGGATGCAGACACCATACTAACTCTTGGCAGATCCCTAACCCACAAAAACAAAAAACGTGTAAGCTACTGGAGGTCTATGGCAATGTGTTATGGATACAGCAATAGGTAACTAATGCAGGGACATGAAACAATGAAAGCATTTAAAATATCCTTCCCGTTCACTTCTCTGATGTAAATGACAAATCCTCTCTTGACCACATCTGCTCAGGCCTACTCATGGTTGGTAAAGCTTGGGCATCACAACCATCCCAACAGCCCAGCCCAAGCCAGAAGCAAGAAAGCAATAAGTTGACTTGGTTAGAGGAGTGCTGCTTTTATTGATCTTCTACATACTTCCAAAGAGGAGATTCCTGCCTTTAGGAATTTATGTAAAAAGTAAAGCTACTTGAGCTGATAAACAGTTACTAGATAGCAACCAAAATCAATCTTGTGATTGGAGAGATTGAATAATGAGTTTCTTTGAAGCTAAAGCAAAAGGTCATCTGGGTCATCTGACTCATAAACAGAGTTGCAGATCCTTCCCCAGCACTGGGTCATTCATAAACAGACTCAGAGCACCTTGGTGAAGCCAGCTGTTCCTGACAAGAGCAAGGTGCAGGCTGTTGGCAGATGCACCCTAAGTCCCCCAGAAGCTTCAGTGGACCACCATAGTTACTATGTTAGCAAGAAATCTTTAGAAGGTAGACTTTTAGAAAACTTACTACTTAAAAAAAGTAAAATTATGAGAAGTAAATATAACTAGAAAAGGCACTAAGCTACAGAATTTGTTGGATTCTGTCATTCATCAGGTTTGCATAAAGTAAGTGCTGACTGAAATAATTTCATCAACACAAGGAAATACAAATGTGATTATTAAGTCCCATCCTAATAGTTTCCATTACCAACAACAGGACAGTGCTGTAGTACTCATCCCTAATCCATCTGAACTGTGCAAGAAACCACACTCACTGGACAGGTTGTCAAGGCTTTGATTAAAAAGTGTGCCCTGTGGGGGCACCTGGCTGACTCAGCCATAAAGCCTCGGACTGTTGCCTAGGTTGTGAGTTCAAGCCCCATGCTGGAGGTAGAGTTGAGTTTAAAGAAAAAAAAAAGAAGTGTCCCTTACAGCCCAGGAATGAGAAACCTGCTGTGTCTGCACCTTGATCAAGTAACAAGATCCAAAAAAGTTTTGTTCAGTGTTACCTCCTCCCTTCTCTTACCAGCGTCCACTTTTTCTCTTTACTGAGTGCTGCACAAGACCAGGAAAAAAACACCTGTTCATCAGGTTTATCCACTGTGGATGACCAACAAAACCCGGTTTCCGTGCACCATCCCCAGGCAGGGAATAGCCCAAAGAACCTGTTTGTCTTGGTGTTTGCTACAAGGAGGTATTACCTAAATTGAGTTCCCCTCTGGAGGCTGGCAAAAGATGCACCATTTAGAGTGCCAAATTCAAAGTACTGAGGGTTTTTTTTTGCAAGAAATAAAATCTATAACAAATTTCTCAAGCCAGTGCCCAGTTCTGATTGTGTCAGTGTGGGCACTAAGGGAAGGTAATATAGGGGTCCAAAGGAGAGAAAGTCAGTCTCCTAAGTTTTTAGATCTTGTGTTCACCCAATCTTCATAGGGCTTTCTGATGGATTCAGGTTCTGGTGGCCCCCCCCTCCCTTACCCACCCCAATCAGCAATTTTAAAAAAAAATGTGAGAAAGAAACAGGACTCCTAAAACCTCCACCTGAAATGATCTAGCACACTTCCAAGCACCTCTTCCTCCCCTACCCTTTTAGAGCTGGGTGGCTGTTTCTAATGTGCCTTCAAACAAATGTATCCTCAGGCAGGCTGGCTGTGGGAAACTCCGACCTGGGAGGCCCCAAGACGGGGACTCAGCCCTCTCATTTTACAGAGGAGAGGCCTCGAGGGGATAAAGTGATCGCTGCTGTTACAGGGATACAAGAGAACTGGGGCCCCGTCAGAAGAATACCACACATTTCTCTCTGAATATCTCTGATGTTGGTCACTGCGGGGCTGCTTGCCCCTGAAAATTTTCTGTATACACGCCACGTTCTAATCCTATAGCAAAAGGCTTCGGAACATCAGGTCTATAGTACCCAGGGACAGGGAAGCATGGAAGGAACAAGTTTTTGTCTCTGAAGAATTCGATTCCTTAATTTTCCATTGTCAGGGAAACAGTTGACCTGTGGTATTAAAAAAAAAAAATTCCAAGAATATAAAATTTGACATTTAAAAAAAAAACAGTCAAAACAAAAAAACTTCCCCATGTATGTTCACATGCGCTCTAACAGTTTGCTACTCAAAAGTGCAACCATTATGAGAAGCAGGTTAGAAACACAGGGTTTATGGACCCACTCAAACTGAATCAGAATCTACATTTTAACAAGATCTCCAGGTGGGTTGTATGCATATTTGAGTTTGAGAATCATCTAGTAAGTATGGAGGGGGCAGTGCTAGCTTGTAATTATTCAAAAAGTACATCTAAGTGGTCAAGGATTGGAAGGTACTTTGCAAAAATTAAAATAATTGAAATGGAGATAATCCCTCCTCCCCACACAAAGTGCCCAGCCTGCTGGAGGTCCTCAATAAATGGGAGCATTTGGAAGGTGATACTATGATGGGCCCTTTTTTTTAATGTGCTCCTTAATATTCTCATCAAATCACATTTTGGAAACCTAAAGACAACAAGGAAATTGATATGTGTGCTTCCTTTTCAACCGACATTAGAACAGGTTACATCATATTTTTCTTTTTGCCTTGGCTATTAGGAAGCATAAAGCTAAATTTAATACTCAATACAGTATTTCTGTTAGCCTAGCTTTCTGGAATATTTGTTTTCCTCTCTGACTTTTTTTTATTTTATTAAGTTTTCTATTTGTTTCTTACAAATCACTTAAAATCTTTCTGAAAATAAAGGCCCAAATTAGAATGCCAACTTGTAAACAGTCTGTTCTTGTTTGCCAGGCTCCAGAAAAAGATGAGTTTATGAAACCACCTCCTATTTTGTTTTAATATTTTTATTTATTTGACAGAGATCACAAGTAGGCAGAGAGGCAGGCAGAGAGAGAGGAAGGGAAGCAGGCTCCCTGCTGAGCAGAGAGCCCGATGTGGGGCTCGATCCCAGGACCCTGAGATCATGACCTGAGCTGAAGGCAGAGGCTTTAACCCACTGAGCCACCCAGGCGCCCCACCACCTCCTATTTTAAATATTTCTTCCTGTTCTTTGTCTACTTCTCAAGACAGAAGGAGAACTAGAGGGTCTCAGATGCCAGCTAACTCCTGCCAGAGTCCTTCCTCCTCTCCCAGCCCGCACCGCAGCCCCCACAGCCCCCTCCCCCACCAGCCATGCACCCTGCTGAGTCAATAAGGAAACCGGGAGGCCACAGCCCTTCCAAAGGCACACAGATGACCCAACAATGGTTACTCACCGAACTTCAGCTGCTTCAGACTTCCTCTGCAAGGAAAAAGAGAACATTATTTGTTTACAACCACTCCTCCTTTTCAGGATAAGTCCCTACACCCTACTCCCTCTCCAAACTAGATCAGGTGTCATTTATTCAATCTCAGGAAGGTTTCTTTTTTTCCATAATGCTTCTCAGATTGTAATTCCATATTGCATGTGGTGTCCCTTATCAGATGGCAAGTTCCAATGAGACTTCTTCCCTCACTGCTGTACCCCCATCCCATGCCTAAAGATGTCGGTGGGCACGTGGGGCCCAGGAGCTGGTACTGAGTGGGTAGATGGATGGTGTAAAAAGTTGGAGATCCTAGAAGGACAAAAGGGTGAGAGAACTAATAGTTATTAATCACCTGTATAGCGTGCAGGCGCTGTCAGTGCTTTATATGCACTATCTAACCCTTCACACAATATTTCATTTTTTTATTCAGCTATAATTCACTAACAAAATTTACTCATTTTATAAATTACCTTCCCAAGGTAATATACTTTTTTTTAAAGATTTTATTTATCTATTTGACAGACAGAGATCACAAGTAGGCAGAGAGGCAGGCAGAGAGAGAGAGAGGAGGAAGCAGGCCAGGCTCCCTGTAGAGCAGAGAGCCCGATGTGGGGCTCGATCCCAGGACCCTGGGATCATGACCTGAGCCGAAGGCAGAGGCTTAACCCACTGAGCCACCCAGGCGCCCCCAAAATTTACTCATTTTAAAATGTACAGCTTAGGGGGCGCCTGGGTGGGTTAAGCCTCTGCCTTCAGCTCACGTCATCATCTCAGGGTCCTGGGATCCAGCCCCATATGGGACTCTCTGCTCAGTGGAGAGCCTGCTTCCCGCGGGCCCCCTCCCCTTCCGCCTTCCTCTCTGCCTACCTGTGATTTCTCTACTAAATAAGTAAGTGTACAGCTTGGTGGGTTGTCAGTATAATCTCTGTGTTGTGCAACCACCACTGCTATCCTATTCTAGGACATTTCCGTTATCCCAAAAAGAAACACTGTGCCCGTTATCACTCTCAATCACTGCTTCTTCACAGCCACAGGCAACTACTAAAACCTACATTCTGTCTGCATGGATTTGCCTATTCTGAACATTTTATATCATTGGGATCATACAACACATGGGCTTTTGTGAGTGGCTCCTTTCACTTACAATGTCTTCAAGCTTCATCCACACGGTAGTCATTCTCAGTACTTCATTCATTTTAGAGCTGAATACTATTCCTCTGTATGGATATACACAGGTCATCTATCCAAGTCATCATCTGATGCACATTTGGGTCGTTACCACTTTTTGGCAACTATGCTACTATGAACGTTTGTATACAAGATGTGCAAGCATATTTTCAGTCTTCTTGCAGACATACCTAGGAATAAATTTCGAGCCACATAGTGGTAACTCTGTGCTTAACCATCTGAGGAGCTGCCCTTCTGTTTTCCACAGCAACTGCATAATTTTGCATTTTCACTAGCAGCATATGAGAGTTCCAGTTTCTCCACGTGCTCACCAACACCTGTTACTGTTCGTTTTTGTTTTTGTTTTTTTTCCAATTTATCCTAGTGGCTGTGAAATAATATTGTGGTTTTGATTTGCATTTTCCTAATGACTAATGATGATGACTATCTTTTCATGTGCTTATTGACCATTTGGATATCTGCGATGGAGAAATGTCTATTCAAAGCCTTTGCCCAGGCATGCCTGGGTAGGTCAGTGGGTTAAGTGTCTGCCTTCTGCTCAGGTCAGATCTGGGATTCCTGGGACTGAGCCCTGCATCAGATTCCTTGCTCAGTGGGAGGCTGGCTTCTCCCTCTCCCTCTGCTTGCTGCTCCCCCCTGCCTGCTTGTGATCTCTCTGTCAAATAAGTAAATAAAATCTTAAAAAAAAAAAAATAATCATTTGCCCACTTTAAAAATTGGGTTATCTATGTTTTTCTCATTTGTTAAGTTGTCGGAGTTTTTAATGTATTCTGGATACTAGAATCATGATTTGCAAATATTTTCTCCCAGTCTTTGCATTATATTTAGACTTTCTTGTTGTTGTCCTTTGAAGTGCAGAAGTTTTCAATTTTTTTTGAAATCCGGTTTATATACATTTTTGCTTTGGTTGCTTATGTATTAGGCATCCCATCTAAGAAACCTCTGCCTAATTCAAGGTCACAAAGATTTATACCTATGTTTTCTTCTAAGATTTTTATAATTCTACATCTTACATTTAGGTCTTTAATCCATTTTGAGTTAGTTTTTGTGTATGATGTGAAGTGAGTAATCCAACTTCATTCTTTTGCAAGTAGATATCTGATTGTTCCAGCACCCTTTGTTGAAAATCAGTTTGCGGGGCGCCTGGGTGGCTCAGTGGATTAAAGCCTCTGCCTTTGGCTCAGGTCATGATCCCAGGGCCCTGGGATGAGCCCTGCATTGGGCTCTCTGCTATACAGGGAGTCTGCCTCCCTTTCTCTCTCTCTCTCTGCCTACCTCTCTGCCTACTTGTGATCGCTGTCAAATAAATAAATAAAATCTTTTTTTTTTTTTAATTTAAAAGAAAAGAAAAGAAAAAATCAGTTTGCAAAAGGCACCTAGGTGCCTCAGTCAGTTGAGCGTCTGCCTTCAGCCCAGGTCCTGTCTTAGGGTCCTGGGATCGAGCCCTACCCATCCACTGGGCTCCCTGCTCAACCGAGAGCCTGCTTTTCTCTCTTCTTCTGCCCTTTCCCCTCACTTGTGCTCTCTCTTTCTCTCAAAATAAATAAAATATTTTACAAAAACTCATTTTGCCGTGGATGTTTGGCTTTACTTCTGGACTCTCAATTTTATTCCATTGATCCATATGTCCGTCCTCAAGCCATCTTGATTACTGTAGCTTTGTAGGAAGTTTCAATTCAGGACATGAATGTCCTCCAATTTTGATCTCCATGATTGTTTTGGCTGCTTCTGGGTCCCTTTTATTTCCATATGAATTTTAGAATCAGTTTATCAATCTCTGCAAAAAGCCAGCTGGGATTTTGACAGAGATTGCATTGAATCTGTAGATCAGTTTGGGGAGCATTGCCATCTTAATGTATTTTTTTTTTAAAGATTTATTTATTTATTTGACAGAGAGAGATCACAAGTAGGCAGAGAGGCAGGCAGAGAGAGAGGACGAAGCAGGCTCCCTGCTGAGCAGAGAGCCCAATGTGGGACTCGATCCCAGGACCCTGAGATCATGACCTGAGCCGAAGGCAGCGGCTTAACCCACTGAGCCACCCAGGCGCCCTGCCATCTTAATGTATTAAGTGTTCTGCGTGATGAATATAGATGTTTCCATCTATTTAGGCCTTTGATATCTTTCAACAATGTCTTTTAATTTTCATGTACAAATCTTACACTTCTCATTGAATTTATTTTTATGTATTTTATTCTTTCTGATGTTATTATAAATGAAATTGTTTTCTTAATGTCATTTTCAAATCATTCATTGCTAGTGTATATAAATGCAACAAATTTTTGTATACTGCTTATATCCCTCAACCTCGCTGATGTTATATATTAGCTTTAATAGTTTCTTAGTGTATTATTTAGGATTTTCCATATGCAAAATCATTTCATCTGCTAATACAGACAGCTGTACTTCTTCATCTCCAAACTGGATTTCTTTCCTTTCTTTTTCTGGTCTAATCACCCTGGCTATAATCTTCAGTACAATCTTCCGCAGCAGTGACAGGAGCAGACATCCTCATCTTCTTGCTGAACCTTCTCTTGTTCACGACTTTTTGAAGCAGGTATTTTTTACAAATGAGGAGAAACCTGCCACCTCATCTCCATAAAAATGAGGCTCAGATGAGGAAACTGAGACTCAGAGAAATTGAGCAATCTCTGCAAAGTCACAAGTAGATAACAATGTAGCCCAAACTTTATTTAAATTCAATTCTTATATAACGTATTATTGATTTTAGTGGTAGAGGTCAGTGATTCATCAGTCCTATAGAATACCCAGTGCTCATTACATCACGGGCCCTTTTTTTTTTTTTTTAAGATTTTATTTATTTATTCGACAGAGAGAGATCACAGGTAGGCAGAGAGGCTAGGCTGGCAGAGAGAGAGAGGGAAGCAGGCTCCCTGCCGAGCAGAGAGCCCGACTCGGGACTCGATCCCAGGACTCTGAGATCATGACCCGAGCCGAAGGCAGTGGCTTAACCCACTGAGCCACCCAGGTACCCCATCACGGGCCCTTTTTAACGTGCATCACCCTGTTACCCCATCCCCCACACCCTCCTCCAGCAACCTTCAATTTGTTTCTTATGCTTAAGAGTCCCTTATGGTTTGTCAGAGCCCAAATTATAAACCCAGATCTGACTCCAAAGCACACACTCACTCTCTGCCTCCTTAACCCCTAGGGAGTGGTTCGACAACTATGTACTTGTGCAAGGTTTCATTTCTGCTTTCATTGTTTTGTTCATGCCACACAATAATGGAGGGGGCAAAACAGGAGTTGGTGTCCCCCTTTTCCCCTGGAAGAAAGTGATCTGGCAGAACTGGGACTCAACCTCTGCTTTCCTGACCCAATTCTGTGCTTTGACAGAGGCAATCACTACGTCACTGAATAGTTAGATCTATTCAGAAAGATTATGTGAGTGTTTTCTAACAGGTAATAAACTAAAAGGATAAACTAGGTCCTCCGTGATAGTGAAGGAACTAAAATATGGAGAGAAAAAAATCTGAAAAGATTGATGGCAAGTGCATGGGATCTGAAAGAAGGACAAGGAAGGAGAAAAGAGTGAACAGACATTTTGATTTGTAAAGAAAAGTGTCAAAGGGACAAAACCATCTCTTCATAAGAAACCATTTTAGGGGCGCCTGGGTGGCTCAGTGGGTTAAGCCTCTGCCTTCAGCTCAGCTCAATGGTCTCAGGGTCCTGGGATCAAGTCTCTCATGGGGCTCTCTGCTCAGTGGAGAGCCTGCTTCCCCTCCCTCTCTGCCTACTTGTGATCTCTCTCTCTCTCTCTCTCTCTCTCTCTCTGTCAAACAAATTTTTTTTTGTAGAAACCACTTTAAAAGGAATTATGTGGAGACACCTGGGTGGCTTAGTCAACTAAGTGTCTCTTTTTTTTTTTTTTTTTTTTTTTTTTTAGATTTTATTTATTTATTTGACACAGAGACACTGTGAGAGAGGGAACACAAGCACAAGGAGTGGGAGAGTGAGAAGCAGCCTGTGGGGCTCGATCCCAGGACCCTGGCTGGGATCAGGACCTAAGCCAAAGACAGACACTTAACAACTAAGCCACCCAGATGCCCTAAGTGTCGGGGGACTTTTGATCTCAGCTTGCATCTTGATCTCAGGGTTGTGAGCTTTGGGCTCCATGCTAGGTGTGGAGCCTACTGAATGAATGAATCAATGATGTCAATAGAATTTCTTTCCAGCTGAAAGAATCCCTTCTGAAAAGGAAAGAATGCAAATAAGTAATGTAAAATATTCTAAGGCAGGTTGAGGCTGAGAGCTGAACAAAATGCCCCCAGCAGCTCCTGCTGAAACTTCCCTGAGAAACTCTCCATCACTGGAGAAAATGCTGGCTGTGCCCATTGCTTCTGTAACCCCCACCTCCAAACTGTCCTCACAGGTTTGCTGTGCAGATTAAATAAAAATGGCTCATGTGAACAAAACTCATCACTTCTGCACATGGAAAAGGCTCAGTAAATTCTAGTTCCTTTTTCCCTTCCCATTATGGGGTTTACAAGGGACCCAGACCTTAAGTGCTCCCTCAATGGAAAGATACCTCGCTCTTCTCTCCTCCTTGGCCCAGCTCATTCTAGTAATTTGCTTTTCATCTTTAACCACAAAACTTAGGTGTGTGAGTCTTCTTAAACTCCCAAACAAGGACAAGATGTTTGATTACTTCCTTGTGGAGAAGTGGGTGCTGGGCTGAGCTAGAGAAGACCAGAATTTTGGGTCTTCCTTGTCACCACCTTTTTGTGTACCTTTGGGTGGGTCTCCCTCCTGGGCTTCAAGTTCCTTAACTGGGAAGGGTCCTAGGTCATGGGGGGAGGGGGGCAAGGAAGTTTGCCTCTTTCTTCTAGTTCAGGGCAATCGGTGAAGACAACTATGGGGAAAGGAGACTGGAGAGGTCCCTGTGGAGCCACAGGCCCCTCACAGCAGCCGCCTGCTGGAAGTAGGCATTTTGGGATTGACAAGGGTGTGAGATAGGACTTCCCCTATGACTAGTAGATACAATTTATGCCCCTAAAAAGCCCCTTAATACAGGAGAAGTGCCTAATGAGATACAGGAGCAGAAAGTACCCTAGGAGGAAGAAAGGTCAATGGGAAACAGAAAAGGCTGAAGGGTCTGCCTGGCTTTGGGTCAGCTACAACTGACTCTTACGACTCAGGGATAGGACTTGGGCAAGATGGAAATTGAAACAGGATTGCATGCAGAGAACCCCAAGGCTCTCTCCCCAGCTCAAGGGAGCACCCACCAACTGCACTCTAAGAGCTGTCACTTCTGCCCCCTAACCTACCTTTTTCCTTCTGCCCCAACAACTCAGCCCCTCTGCTCACCTGTTGTTCCTCTCTCTACCAAACTCCCAGTGAACTTCCAGACCCAGCCTCAGTGCCACCTTCTACTGGAGGCCATCCCTAGGTCCCAGGCTAGATCAGAGTTCTCCCCCTTGTAGACCCTGATGGGAGTGGGGGTGTGCGGGAGGCAGGAGGACACCCTTCTATCACAGACAGCCTCTCTCATCACCTGCTGGCTTGTAAACCCCCACTGGCCCTTGGCTTCTGGAATAAGGGCTGTGTCTGATTGGTCTTGATGTCCCCAACCCCAGGCTAGGGACAATCCTCTGGCGACTGGCTGAGAGGAAGCCCCAACTCCCGGGGGATGGTGAATTACCTTTTCCATCTGCCTTGTAGTCATCAGGGAGGAGCTTGTCCTGCCGGTAGCCCAGCACAAAGGCCAGGAAGGAGAGGATGAGGGCATCTCCAATGCTGAGGATGGCCAGCATGAAGGCCCAGCGGATGGTGCACTGGCCCAGTGTGTACTTGCCTGTCTGCTCCCCACACATGCGCCGCACCTCACTTGAGTCCCAACCGTCGGGGTAGACCAGGCAGCCAATCATCAGGCCTGTGGCTGAGGGGGCAGAAGGGCGGGCAGACAGCATCAGGCTGGGCGTGCTCAGCCTGCCACCTCCCACCTTGCACTGCTGCTATCTTGTCACCTCCCTTCTTTTCATGTTAACAGCCTTGAGAGGTATGGGGCAGTACCTACCATCATTCTTGTAGAACCCAGGGGAGAAAATTGAGGATCCAAGAGCTAAATTGACTTCCCTTTGTTCAGGAGTAGAGGCAGAAATCGGAGCTCCCCAGCCCAGGGAAGATTCTGCCATGGCACCAGGTGGTCCTACCAGGCCCGCAGCCATGCCCCTCACTTTGGACTTGATGAGGCACTAGCGACCCTGGCTTCAAACCCCCGCAAAATCCGGTCTCAGCCCAGAGAACTCATCACTTCTAAGATGCACAATTGTTCATACTCCAGTATCTCTGAAATACGTATAATAAGAAAGCTTCCTGGGCACCTGCGTGGCTCAGTTGGTTAAGCATCCAACTCTTGATATCAACTCAGGTCTTAATCTCTGGGTCATGAGTTCAAGCCCTGCATTGGGCTACTTAAAAAAAAAAAAAAAAAAAAAGAACAAGTATTTGCACATAGAATAACAGCATGTCCTACAACTTGGAATCTTAGATTTAATGAATACACAAAGTCTTCCAGACCCATCTTTGGCTGCTTCCCTTGTGAACCTTTCATTCAAGCAAATAGGTCTCTTCATCCTGACCCAGTACAAGTCAGTGCAGCTGCTCACACTTCCCTGAATTTACGAATCCCTAATATTTATTTAAAATACTAATTTCCAAAAAATGGAAATTTTTTGGAAAAAAATTTCCCTACATGTGGTCATGTAGGGAAAACACTCATGGCAGCATCTGGTTCATGGTAGGCAACCAGTCCCTGTCCATCGTTGCTATTGTTATTGGCACTGAGGCCAAGTGAATGAAAGCAACTTCAGTGGATGTGGATGTCATTAGAGGTGTTCAGAGGTATTTCACGTACATAGTACGGTTGTACTTCCTTGCTCTCCTCTTTTCAAATTAGGTAAGGCCTCAAGACTTCCCTTAGACAACAAAATGTGTGTATTTCCAGACCAGAGCATTTAACCACTAGAGAGAGAGCTTCCAGAGCATCCTTTCGCTCTCCAATGACACCAGCCAGATGATAGCAGATGCTCCAATGGCCAGGGTTCCAGGAGAGAACAGTGAGAGCAGAGCCCCCAGCTGGTCCTCAGTGGGCACACGCTGCAAACAAAAACTGAAGCTTTGTTTTAAGCCATTAAGATTTGGGAGTAATTTGTCACCTCATCCATCTTGACTGATAAAGTGGCTTTTGTGTTTTTTCACATTTACTGAGCACCTGCTATGTGTCAAGCGCTGGAGAAGGTGTTTTATGTGTATTAGACAGCCCATCCTTGTGATAGGAGGTCTGGTGCTACGTTCTACAAGGGAGGTTACCAAGACTCAGAGAGACAAGCAACTTGCCCTACCTGGATTTCCAGGAGCTGGAACCACACACAGCTTACACCTGGCATCCAGAAGCTGGATTAACATTGTTAAACTACAGCCTCACACTGCCCCAGTCATCGGTCCTCTTTCCTTTCTCCTGCTCCCCTCCCTGGTCTCGGGCTTCTTGGCAAGGGTTTAGTTCCATCTGCTGTCTGCTTCTTCACCGCCCCGCTTCGGCTCATCTTTCATTCCCCTCCATTAAAGAATGGAACTTGACACCACCTTTACCCTCCCCCAACATAAATGTTTCACAGGATGGCATCCAGCCACCTCTGCTATCAGTGTCTCTAGATTCATGACCTGGAGTCTAATTCAAATGGCCTGCTGATGCCTCCCCGACCCAGGCCTTCCCAAGCACACTGCCTGTTCAGCAAATGGCACTTGCTGCAGGATGTTGTGGGAGGGGGCAGCATGGAGAATGAGAGAAATGGTTGTGTTTCCAGCCTTCCATGGCTCTGATACGGTGGACCAGCCAGGGTAACCATGGTAACCATGCCAGGGTCCATTCTACTCTTCTTTGTCACAGAACTGCTAAATCTTCATTCTCCCGCCTTCTCCCCACTGCCCACCGAGATTTACCTTAGCCTGCCCCAGCCTCTCCCTTAATCGATAGAGATCAGAGGAGAGGGAGAAGGTAGATGGATTGGGGAAGCAGCTCCGGAGCCAGGTGACTACCCTGAGTACAAGATTTTGAATCAAAAGGTTCCGTCCATCACTACCTGTGCTAAAAGATAAGTTACCCACTAAGAGCTTATCTATAAAATAAGAGGAATATCTCCCTCACTAAGGTAGGGATGGAGTTCCTCCAGATGATATATATGAAAGTGCTTGGTCAGCCATTATATCTATGTAAATGTGCGGCTCAATAAAAATGTCTTTGGAATACATCAAGTTTCTTGGAACCCACTGCCTTCATTCCCCTAGGTCCTTAGTCACCAGTTGGTTTGCTATAGACTTGGTCAACCCTTTTCCTTATTTCCAGATTCCTCACTGTAGTTGGCAGGGATACCTCCACCTCTCTGGGGTCCCCCTCCAACTCTGACAGAGCGTTTGAGTCTATGTGTCTGGTTGTCTGGGATTCTGATCCCTGCTTCATTCCCCCTGTTATGGATAATACTGCTTCTCATTCTAACCAATGATGTCAAGATGGTTTTCTCTCTAGTCTGCAGTCGTAGCACTGCTCCTAGACATGTCCCAGTATGGGCAGCCTGTGCCTGGTCCTTGTGATAGGACAGGATCAAGGCCTGCAGGACAAGGCTTAGAGAACAGGACCAGCAGGCTCAAGGGCTGAGAGGCCTGCCTGGGCCAGGAGCAAGAACAAGGGGCAGGGAAGGCCTTGTTTCTGGGCACCATCTGCTGTCTGCCTCTTCACCGCCCCACACAGTTTTAAAGACCCTAGCCACTTGGGGCACCTGGGTGGCTCAGTTGGTTAAACGTCTGCTTTTGGCTCAGGTCATGATCCCAGGGTCCTGGGATTGAGCCCCGAATCAGTGGCCCTGCTCGGTGGGGAGTCTGCTTCTCCCTCTGCCTCTCCCACTCTCTCTCTCTCTCTGTCAGATAAAAAAAAATCTAAAAAAAAAAAAAAGGGGGGCGCCTGGGTGGCTCAGTGGGTTGAGCCGCTGCCTTCGGCTCAGGTCATGACCTCAGGGTCCTGGGATCGAATCCCGCATCGGGCTCTCTGCTCAGCAGGGATCCTGCTTCCCTCTCTCTCTCTCTCTGCCTGCCTCTCCGTCTACTTG
This sequence comes from Mustela nigripes, assembly GCF_022355385.1. Taxonomy (NCBI): domain Eukaryota; kingdom Metazoa; phylum Chordata; class Mammalia; order Carnivora; family Mustelidae; genus Mustela; species Mustela nigripes. Next base: position 33,128,498 of record NC_081561.1, on the reverse strand, counting down.
TGATTTCTCTCTGTCAAAAAAAAAAAAAAAAAAAACTCTAGCCACCACCCTACTCCCTCATCACAAAATACCACTCCCATTTATTGCCTCAAGTATGGAAACCTATAACTAGGGAACAAAGACTTTCACTCCACCATGAAAGGGAACTTAAATGCAAGTTTCTATGGGAAAGGTCACAGCATAACACTCCAAATCAATAACTACCTTAGAATCTCCCTGAGAGCAATCTGGGGTGGGAGGGAAGGAGTGAGGACAGGGATCTGTGGGTCCTTAAAGGAGAAAGAGCAAATATCCAGAACTGGGAGATGGAAACATCTAGGATGTGCTTGACCATTTTGCCCTGGGTTGGATCCTATTCCCACATGGCCGACAATGGAAGTTTCCTTCTTTTTCCTTCCCAGACCAAACAACCTCTGATGTGGTGGCCTGGGAGTCGGGACACCTTCTATCAACTAGTTGTGTGCTCCTGGGCAAGTCACTTCCCCTCTCTGGACCTCAGTTCCCATCTACAAGATGAGGGGGTTGAACAATTTGATCTCAACAATTCTTTCGGTCTCAGCCATTCTAAAATTCTCTACTCCTCAGAAGCTTCTGCAGAGCACTGAGTATATGGCTGGGCTAAAGGAGAACAGCTTAGGGGCGCCTGGCTGGCTCAGTGGGTAGAATGTATAACTCTTGATCTTGGGGTTGTGAGTTCAAGCCCCCTTTGGAAGTAAAGATTACATTAAAAAAATTAAATCTTTGAAAAAAAATAAAATAAATGTAAAGAAGAGCACCTGGAAAAGAGACCCAGAGCATCCGCAGAGGGTGGAAGCTTCAGCTTCCTGGGGGGCCTGGGTTGGGCCCCTGCTAGTCCTCCCATTAATCCTGCTCACCTGCTGCCAGCTGCATCCATGCGCAGATCTTGTAGACAGTGGCTGTGTTGCAGACAAAGAAGAGGCTAAAGCAGATGATAGAGCCAATGATGAGGAACATCGCCAATGCCACAAAAAACATGGCAGTCTTGAAGGCTCTAGAGGGAATGGAGGAGAAGTCCAGCGGGCCACCCTTACAGATGAGTTCAGAGGACAGCACGTTGCCCACACAGTAGGAGAAAAGGCCAAAGTAGCCTGCCTGGGGTGTGTTAACACTGTCACCGATCCAGTAGGGCTGGATGAAGAGGGCCATGACCAGTACAGAGAAGCAGATGGTGAGTGTCCCCCACATCACACCCACAGCCCTGGCGTTGCGCACATAGTTGGTATGGTAGATCTTGGCTGCCTCCTGGGCAGGCAGCAACTTCACCATGGTGAGGAGGTAGGCCCTAGGCTGGGATCCTGTGGACTGGAAGCCAGTGACTTAGTAGACAGAGGCCTAGGAGTGGGTCACTCCTTAGCCGGGCTGGGGAAGGAGGCTGAGGTAAGGATACAAGGTGAGGGTTCCTCCAAGAAGAAGAAAGAGGATTAATAAGACCGGGAAGAGAACCTTGGTTTCTTCAGCGTAAGCTTGTCCAGATGCCTTTGTCCTCTCTAGCCAGGCTGTCTCCGGTCTTCTTCCTCTCCAGCCTGCCCGGGTCTTGGGCCTACTGGCGCCGCCCTGTCCCTCCCCCCATTTCCAGCTCCCGGCTCCAGAGAGCTCCGCCTCTTCTCGCGGCTCGGTCCCTCCTTCCTCCCGCCTTCGAAAGTGCTGCTTCAGCACCGCGGCCAGCGCCTCGGGAATCCGGTCAGAGGAGGCTTTGGAAACCGAGACCTGGCCGGGGGAGGGGCGGGGAGCGCCCGGCCCGCCCATCGCGCACTCCAGCCACAGGAAACTTAGATTTTTCTAAACCCTCCTGAGCGCTGGGGCCGGGGTGTGGGTGGGAGAGCTTCCAAAAACTGGGAGGCTGGGCCTGCGACTGTCACTGTCACAGTCCTCCCGCTCAATTCCTGCCGCAAAACCAAAACCTCGTCCTGAGCACTATCTGTTCCCCCAACCCCACCCCCACCACCACCCCAGTCCCATCCAAACCCGCCCTGGCTCCCTAGTCTCCTTCTCAGAACTCCCAACCCCCTGGAGTGCAAAACCTTTTCTGATTGTGTCTTCTGGTCACTGGTTTCTGGTCTCTGTGGCTTCTCTCAAACAACAATTACTAAGAGCGTACTATGTCCTAAGCCCTATGTTGGAGGATATCTTCCCTAAGCAAAACCACAGAGATAAAAATGACAGAGCCCTTGCGCTCAAAGATGGTGAGATACTTACATACATGTATATGCATATGTATATTTGCAATGCAGACTGATAGTGTCATAACAACTACGAAGTACCCCAAAGGAAGCCTCCCAAACCTTACACATGGTTTGTTCAATACAGTACCTTTTTCCTTTATGTTTTTTTCCTGTTTATGTTTTTGTTGCATATTTGTGGTTTTTTTTAAAGATTTTATTTATTTATTGACAGATTACAAGTAGGTGGAGAGAAAGAGAGGGAAGCAGGCTCCCCGCTGAGCAGAGAGCCCGGTACAGGGCTCCATCCCAGGACCCTGAGATTATGACCTGAGCCAAAGGCAGAAGCTTAACCCACTGAGCCACCCAGGGGCTCCTGCATATTTCTTTACCCCTCTTTTTCAAAATATATATTTCTCCTGACTGCATAGGTAAACATGTTTGATGTAGAGAGACAGGAAGGTTACATAGAAGAATATAAATCATGCATAACCCCAAGAACTAGGGAGAGCCATGATCATCTTAAAAACACAGTCTTTGGCTTTAGACAGATCTGTATTGAGTTAGCCACTTAACAACCTATGTGACCATCTGTGTATTTAACCTTCCTAAGCCTCAGTTTCTTCATCTGTAAAGTGGGAGGATAATAGTATCTATCATAGGTGCTTGGATGGCTCACTTGGTGGTTGAGTGTCTGACTCTTGGTTTCAGTTCAGGTCATGATCTCAGCGTCCTGAGATGGGGAAAGGGTGCTCCAGGGAGCTCCACACTCAGTGGGAGTCTTCTTGTCCCTCTCCTTCTTCTCCTCCCCTTCCCTCAAATAAATAAACAAAATCTTTTAAAAAATAGTATTGGGGGGCGCCTGGGTGGCTCAGTGGGTTAAAGCCTCTGCCTTTGGCTCAGGTCATGATCCCAGGGTCCTGGGATCGAGCCCCTGGGATGCTTCCTCCTCTCTCTCTCTCTGCCTGCCTCTCTGCCTACTTGTGATCTCTGTCAAATAAATAAATAAAATCTTAAAAAAAATATATTATCAGGGCTCCTGGGTGGTTCAGTTGGTTAAGTGACTGCCTTCGGCTCAGGTCATGATCCTGGAGTCCCAGGATCAAGTCCACATGAGGCTCCCTGCTAAGCAGGAAGTCTGCTTCTCCCTCCGACCTTCTCCCCCTTCTCATGCTCTCTCTCTCTCATTCTCTCTCTCAAATAAATAAATAAAATATTTTTTAAAAATAGTGTCTATCATATAAAGGTTAGGTAAAATAACATACGTAAACTGTTTTGCTCAGGGACTCACATATAAAAGTACTCAAAATGTTTGTCACTATTACTACTTCTGTTAACATTTTGGTGCCTTTCCCTCCTTCTGCAAATACTGCTTTACACAGTTGGACAATTTAGTACCTAATTTTTTCACTTAGCTGTACACCATTAATATTTCCTCATATTACTATTTTTTCAAGAACATGATTTTAATACTTGTATATTGATACAGAGTATGTAATCATTTAATCATTTGTCTAATTATTTCCCCTTTCTAGAGTATTTTGTCAGTTTCTGATTTTTCACTACTAAAAAATTAAAAAAAAAAAACAAACAGGGGCGTCTGAGTGGCTCAGTCATTGAATGTCTGACTTCTGCTCAGGTCATGATCCCAGGGTCCTGGGATTGAGATCCACATCTGGCTCCCTGCTCAGTGTGAAGCCTGCTTCTCCCTCTCCCACTCCCCCTATTTGTGTTCCCCCTCTCACTGTGCTTCTTTGTAAAATAAATAAATAAAATCTTTTAAAAAAATTTTTTAAGTAAAAACCAAAAAAGGAAAAAAGGAAAAAAAAGTAAAGAAATAAAAAAAAAACAAAAAAATCAGCAGTTTCAAGTGCTGGTGAGGATGTGGAATGCAATTGGAATATTTTTACTTTGCTGGTAGGAATTTTTTTTTATTTTTATTTTTTTTAAGGAATACATACTACTTCAGCCCCTTTGGAAAACAGTATGACATATTTGAGACATTGAAACAAACATTTGCCATGAGACTCAGCCATCTCACTCCTGAGTTTTGCCCCAGAGGACTGAGAACTTGCACACACACCAAAATTTATACATGAATATGTATAACAGCTTTATCTTCTCTCTCTTTGTAAAGACTTATTTTATTTACTTTAGAGAGTGTACATGGGTAGGGGAGGGGCAGAGAGAGAGGGAGAATCGCAAGCAGAGTCCTTGCTGAGCGTGGAACCCCACTAGAGACTTGAACCCATGACCCTGAGATCATGACCTGACCCAAAATCAAGAGTTCAGCCCTCAATTGGCTGAGCCACATCATATGCCCCCTTTTTGGTTTGGGGGTTTTGTTTTGGTTTGGTTTTGGTTTTGGTTTAAGTAGGCTCTTCACCCAGGAGCGCAACACAGAGCTTGAACTCCTGAGATCAGATCAGAATTCCTCAGGTCAGACCCTGAGATCAAGACCTGAGCCGAGATCAAAAGTCAGACACTTAACCCACTGAGTCACCGAAGCACCCCTACGTATAACTGCTTTATTAATAATTGCCAAAACTTTTCAGAAATAACCCAACTGTTCTTCAGCCAGGGAGTGGATAGGTGCACTGTGGTTCCATCCACACAACAGACCACTAGCCAGCAATATAAACGAACTCCCTAAGCCTGACACAACATGCATGAATCTCAAATGCATTATGCTAAGAAGCCGCAAAAAAAAAAAAAAAGAAAGAAAGAAAAGAAAAAAGAAAAAATTTAAGTACATACTGTCTGATTTCATCTCTATTTTATTATGGAAAAGCCAAAACTATAGAGAATAAAACATATTTGTGGTTGCCAGCACGGCTCTGGTGGTGGGGTTGATTACAAAGGGGCCATCTGAGGAAATTGTTTAGGATGATGCAAGTGTTCTCTATCTTGGTTGTGGTGGTGGTGGTGACACGATATATGCGTTTGTCATAGAACTTTACACTGTAAAGCGCGAATTTTTCTGTGTATACTTTAATATTTCAAAAGAGATTACTGATTTTGGTTGGATATCCTGACAATCTAGACCAGAGAGTGTGGTAATACACAGAGGGAGCAGAAGGAATGCATGTAGAGCTCAGGAAATGCCAGGGCTGCCTCCCGTTACTGTCACATGCAGTTGTGAAAATTAAGGGCAGTCAGGAATAAGTTAGTAAAGACTTTAGTAACCCAGCACAGGGGCATACCCATCAAGACCCAGATATCTCTGGAATAGAAGTCTGGGCCACGACACAGCCCAAAGAACTCTAATCAGCAGAGATCCTGACCAAGAGCAAAAGGAACACTGGATCGGGAGCTCCTGACTGGCTCAGTAAGTTCGAGCCCCACCTGGGGTGTAGAGATTACTTAAAAATAAAATCTTAACACAAAAATACAGATTTGAAGGGGATACATGGACCCCGATGTTTATAGCAGCATCACCAACAGTAGCCAAACTATGGAGAGATCCCAAATGTCCATTGACTGATGAAATGGATAAAGAAAATGTGGGAGATAGAGATAGATAGATAGATAGATAGATATCTATATATAGTGATAGAGTGCAAAGATGGGCTCATTTGTTAGAATGGCTGCTGGAGGCCTGTCTTTGTATGTGTGTCCTGGGGGATCTTGGAGAATATAGAGCAGGGGGCACCCAAAAGATGTTGGCTGCATTTCTAGGCCTACAGCTACTGTGCCCCAACCCCACTCACCAAGAGGCATGACATTACCCCAACCCTCACTATCCGTATGCTAGGACTTGGCCAGGGGGAAATCTGCTTTTTAAAAAACACTGAGGTGCAGTACTGCACTACATACAGTAAAATACTCAAATCTTAAGTGAATCACTAGATATTTACGTATGTGTTACCAACACCCCAAATCAAGATTTAGAACAGTTTTAACACTCCGGAAGGTTTCCTCCTTCCCCCTTCCAATCAACTGCCCTCCCAGGGCTAGACCTGCAGATTCTCATCACCATAGGTTAGTTTTGCCTTTTCTTTTAAGATTTTATTTATTTGACAGCACAAGCAGGAAGAGAAGCAGAGGGAGAGGGAGAAGCAGACTTCCTATTGAGCAGGGAGTCAGATGCGGGACTCCATCCCAGGACCCTGGAATCATGACCTAAGCCGAAGGCAGACACTTAACTGACTGGGCCACTCAGGAGCCCAGTTTTGCCTTCTCTTGAACCGCATGTAAATGTAATACACTGTGTGTTTTCGTCTATGGTTTTCCTCACTCAACATTGTGTCTCTGAGGTTAATCAATGTGATTGCATGTGGTGTTCCTTTTGGAAGGGAACAAACCCAAAGCACAACACTCTTTAGACTGGGGAAGGGGTGGTTAAACCTTGCAAGGTTTTGGTACAAAAATAATCTAATTGGGGCACCTGGGTGACTTAGTTGATTAAGTGTCTGACCCTTGATCTCAGCTCAGGTCTTGATCTCAGGTTTATGAGTTTGGGACCTGCGTGGGGCTCCATGCTGGGTGTGGAGCCTACTTTAAAAAAATCTAATTAAGGGGCACCTGTGTGGCTCAGTGGGTTAAAGCCTCTGCCTTTGGCTCAGGTCATGATCCCAGGGTCGTTGGGATGGAGCCCAGCGTCGGGCTCTCTGCTCCACAAAGAGCCTGCTTCCTCCTCTCTCTCTGCCTGCCTCTCTGTCTACTTGTGACCTCTCTCAAATAAATAAAATCTTTTAAAAAATCTAATTAATTTGGGGCACCTGGGTGGCTCAGTGGGTAAAAACCTCTGCTTTTGGCTCATGTCATGATCCCAGGGTCCTGGGATCGAGTCCCGCATCAGGCTCTCTGCTCAGCAGGGAGCTTGCTTCGCTTCCTCTCTTTCTGCCTGCCTCTCTGACTACTTGTAATCTCTGTCTGTCAAATAAATAAAATCTTTAAAAAAAACTATTCAATTTTTTCTTATGTTTTGGAAGTACAAACATTGGTCAAAGGTCTCTTTGCTATACTCTTCATTAATAAGAGAAAAACCCATTCTTTCTCCTCTGGGAAGCTGGCTGTGACCACCTAGACATAGGACTCATGCATTTTTCACAGCTCCCTTCACAGATGGAAATAGCTCCTCCAGTCCCTTTCCCTGCTTCCTTGCCTTGACTTGTGATAAAGAAAGCATAATCACCCTTCCTGTAGCTCAGCTCACAGAGGTGTTGGGGTGGAGGATGTGCGGAGCAAAGGAGGGACCAGAATGAGCTCATGGGGGAGAAGTGGTTTTAACACTGAGATCTATAAATATATAAGAGATAACAGTGTTTTTTTAATTAGTGGTATTTATGTGTCTGTAATTGATAGGTTTCTGCCATTTTGAGGGTCTCCTGGCTGGTTCCTCCAGCTTCTCCCCTATATTACACCCTCTAGTGGTGTCAGGGGGACAGGAAGGGGCTGGTATCACATGGGCAGAGTGCCTACTACACGCCAGGCACTCCCACAGACATTGTTCAATCTTGACCTTACAGAGAAGGAGCCATCATCTTTCTCAGGTAGATAACTGGAATGGAGGCTTAGACTGCTTACAAATTGAAATGACTTGCCCAGGGTCACACAGCTTGTGAGCGCTGAGTTTGGGAGCCAAGTCTGTCTGGATCAAAGCTTTGCTCTCAGCAACCCGATCAGGGGCCTCCCCAGTGGAGTGGTCTTCCATGCCCTGGGATAGGGAAGGGGTCCTTGGCTGCAACGACCAGTCCTCCAGGGAAAGCTGCTCTGGTCCTACACCTGAGCACACTTGGGCAGCTGCATCTTTCCCAGCCTACAGCCCTGGGGCCACCTGAAGCTCACGAGACCTCCTCGTTCTCAGCCAGGACTGACTTACTGTTCATGCCCACACATGGCCTTGGGTAGGGGACAGACAGGGTGAGTGGAAGCCTTCCCTGCAGGCGTGAGTCTCTAATTATGGGATTGCAGATATTAAGGGAAGGGGAAAGGAAACAGGAAGGGCTTGTCTGAGGAGGACCTTCCTAAGGACCCCTGAGATCTCTCATGCAGGCAGCCCCCTGGTTGAGGGCAGGAGGGCAGAACACCCAGAGGGAGAGATACGTGTGTTAAGATACATCTAACATATTCATTCCCTCAGCACCCCCAACTCTTGAAAGGATCCCCCATTGACAGATAAGGAGATTGAGACTCAGAACAGAAAACTTGCCCAGTTTATAACTTGTACAAGTAAGAATGTTCCAGAAGTCCACACCCAGCCATGATGCAGCATCACCACACACACACACACACACACACACACACACACACACACACACACAAGGTGCCCAGTGCCGCCCAGTGGCTTTATCAGGACCTTCCCCCCAGCAGATTGGCCACAGCTGGGCCTCTGTTCACGTCAAGCCCTGTGGGTCAGGGAAGGTGGGGCACATGTGGACAGAGCCCCTTTTATAGCTCCGCAACCCTAGCAGGCTATCTTCTGCCACCTGACCCGCCAGCTGCCACTTGTCCCAGCTGTGCCCGTTCATCATGGAGAAGATCCTCGTCCTTCTGCTCGTGGCCCTTGCAGTGGTCTATGCAGTTCCTGACCCTCGGGGCATCATTATCAATCTGGTAAGAGGGCTGTCCGGGGAGGAGTCATCTGAAGATCTAGGTGGGGATTTTTAAAATTTAGATCTTTACCTCTAATGTCTCCACCCCGGGGCTGCCTGGATCCCTAAAGGTGAGGCATCTCTCCCTTTACTGCCCAGGTCTACCCTCTGCCTCTTCCCTGCTGGGGTGGTGGTGGTGGGGTGGGCTGCTCAGACTAAGCTGATCAGCAGGGAGCATGCTCAGAGCAGTAGTTGGACCTGGCTGAGGGAGCTTTATAAAAATCCAGAGCCCTGGGGTGCCTGGGTGGCTCAGTGGTTAAGCATCTGCCTTCAGCTCAGGTCATGATCCCAGAATCCTGGGATCGAGCCCCGCATCAGGCTCCCTGCTCTGCAGGAAGTCTGCTTCTCCCTCTCCCATTCCCCCTGCTTGTGTTCTTTCTCTCACTGCCTCTCTGTCAAATAAATAAATAAAATCTTTAAAACAAACAAAAAAACACCTAGGTCCCTGTGCTGGAAACTCTGTCTCAGAAGGTCCAGCTAAAGTTTAAAAAGCTTCCCCAGTGACTGTGACTTCTGACCTTCAGTGGCACACACTGTTCCAAAGGCCTCAGGAACCTTTACTCATTTGGTTCTCATACTAAGCACTCGAGATTACTACTATTAGCATCAAACCCCTTTGCAGATGGAAAGCAGTTGTAGAGAAAGGTGAGGCCACCTGCCTGAGGTCATGCCGCTGGAAAGCATTGAGCAGGGATGGGGGAGCCCTGGCTGAGCCCCAGAGCCCTGCTCTCCCACTGTCCCTTGCCTCCTCTGTACCCAAGGGTTTCTTTCTTTCTTTCTTTCTTCTTTCTTTCTTTCTTTCTTTCTTTCTTTCTTTCTTTCTTTCTTTCTTTCTTTCTTTCTTTCTTTCTTTCTCTTTCTTTTCTTTCTTTCTCTTTCTTTTCTTTTCTTTCTTTCTCTCTCTCTCTCTCTTTCTTTCTTTGACGGAGAGATAGGAGAGGGAAGGGAACACAAGCAGGGGGTTTGGGAGAGGGAGAAGCAGGCTTCCTGCTCAGCAGGAAGCCCGATGGGAGACTCTGCGAGACTCGATGCGGGTCTCGCCGCGAGGACCCTGGGATCACGACCCGAGCAGAAGGTAGACACTTAACAACTGAGCCAACCAGGCGTCCCTATCCAAAGGTTCTTAATTCAGGGCCTTGGGTAGCTCGGAGGGGCCAGGATCCGCCTGAGGTTGTAGGTAAAAGTTTGTCCAAGGAGCGGGGAGTTTTCCAGGGAAGCCCACCTCAGCCCGCCTGCGCCCTGGTGTTCTCAGGGTCAAGCCCGGGTGGGCGGGCCTCCACCTCCATAGACTCCTCAGGGGAAGGCGGGATCCAGGGTCTGGAGACCCTGTTCTGGGTCACTTGTGCACATTCCAAGGGAACACTGAGGCAGAGCGTGACTTGCCCAGGATTACCCAGGGAGCTGGCAGTGCCACGGGTACTAGAACCCGTGTCCCGTTTCGCAGCCACGACCCTATCCGCTTCTCCCACGACTGGGGGCGGAGCGGGGACGCACTGGCCGCCATCTCCCTACACGGCTTCCTCTACACATATCCGCACCGAGGGAGGCACTGTCAGCGGAAGAGGGTCGCGGCGTACGGGGTGGGACAGAGGCGGGACCAAGGCGGGGGGGAGGGGTCCCGGGATAACTCCGCCCCCACTCCCCCGCCCGGCAGGAAGACGGCGAGCTCTGCCTGAACAGCGCCCAGTGCAAGAGCAAGTGCTGCCACCGGGACACCGGGCTGAGCCTGGCCCGCTGCGCGCCCAAGGCCAGCGAGAACAGCGAGTGCTCTGCCAAGGTAGGTGCCGGCGGAAAGGGGGACAGCTCAGAGGAGGAGGGCCCTCTGGCTTGGGGGTAGGATCAGGGAGGGGGGAGGGGGAGCCCGGACACTGAACGCTGTGATTAAGAGGGGGAGGTCAACGGCTTCAGAGCACTTTCCCATCCGCTCAACTCTTTTGATCCTCACAACTGACCAGTGAGGTGGGTGCGGGCGGGGATTTGTCATGCCCATTTCGCGCATGGGTAAATAGAGTCTACCCCAGCGAGATTAGCTAGTAAACTCAAATGAGCCTGAGGAGGACCCATAATCTGCGTCCTCCGTTCCCAGAGCGCCCCCTGGCGTCGCAGTCGGGAGGAGACAGACTGAAAAGGGACGCAGGCCTGGTGTTCTCAGGGTCAGGCCCGGGTGGGCGGGCTATGCCCAAAGGAGCCCCCCACCAGCCTGTGACTCCACTGGCTCTGTGTCTTTGCAGACGCTCTATGGGGTTTACTACAAGTGTCCCTGTGAGCGGGGTCTGACCTGTGAGGTGGACAAGACCATCGTGGGCTCCATCACCAATACCAATTTCGGTGTCTGCCTCGATGCCGGCCGCTCCAGGGAGTAAAACCCCTGAAGGATGCTCCTCCAGACCACCTTTCCCTGGCTGTCCCTCCACGCCCCCTTGACCAGCACCTCCCTTTTCTGATTGGATTCTTAGCAATTAAAGCTCTTCCTGCAACCTTCCCTGGGCTCCTGAATGTTCTTGCTGAATCAGTGTCTTCCTTGATGTCACATCAAGCCTTTGTCTCATCAAGGCAAGTGTCAGGTCAGGCGAAGGACAGATGGGTCTGGGACCAGGTGGGGAGAGGCTGGACAGCCTGGAGATAAGGTTGTGAAGCAGCCACACTGGGAATCTCTCCCTCTGGGGCCCAATCACACCTCCCTGGAATGCCCTCCTTGGCCCTCAAGTTCTCAGGCAGGTTCATGTGAGCACACACACATGCGCAAACTTCTAGTAGGGAGTTAGAATGGCCCATATTCCTGCCCTGCATAAAAACTTCCCAGTCCTTGTCCTGGGTTCATGCCTCCGTTCTGGGCCCAATTCCCAAGCTGACACAACCCATGTGTTAGGGGCTCAAACCACTAACAATGGCTGGGGGCTGACTCTGTGCTAGCAAATTCTCACAACGATCTAGGAGGGAGAATTTATTGACTGTCTAGATTAACTAATGTTCAGAGAGGTTCAGTAAATTTCTCAATGTCACATAATTCGAAAAAGTTGGCACTACATCCATCTAACTCCATCCCCCTACCCTTTCTACAATTCCTGGTTCTTTTTCAATTACTCATACTAAGACAAATGAGTGGAACTGTGGGGAATTTGGGTGGTTTTTTAAAAAGATTTTATTTATTCATTTGCCAGACAGAGATGACAAGTAGGCAGAGAGGCAGGGAGAGAGAGAGGAAGGGAAGCAGACTCTCCACTGAGCAGAGAGCCCTACTTGGGGCCCAATATCAGGACCCCGAGATCATGACCTGAGTCGAAGGCAGAGGCTTTAACCCACTGAGTCACCCAGGTGCCCCTTGGGTTTGGTTCAGTACAAAAATGTTATAGCCCCTGGAGCCACCAAGCCTGGGTTGCCTTAGGCAGTACTGAGGTCCCCACCACTGAGCTGTGCAACTGGAAATTCACAGACCCTCAATGGGGATGCAGGAGAGAAGAGTCACACAAAGAAGTAAGAGAGTAAGGGGCAGCTGGGTGGCTCAGTCATTAAGTGCCATCAGCTCAGGTCATGATCCCAGGGTCCTGGGATTGAGCCCTACATCAGGCTCCCTGCTCTGCTAGAAGCCTCCCTCTCCTACTCGCCCTGCTTGTGTTCCCTCTCTCGCTGTGTCTCTGTCAAATAAATAAATAAAATCTTAAAAAAGAAGAAGAAAATGAGCTAATTAAAACTGACATGTTCTCCCAGCCTCAGGATTTTGTAGCTCATGGTCAATGAATTAGGTTTCTGAGGTAGGACTGGATTTACCTGAAGGGAACAAAAAGTACATGTCATTATGGCTTAAATGACTTAGGGACACAAATTTCCCACACATCCAGACGTCTGGAGGTAGAAGTGGGGCATCTGTTTGGATGCTGGCTGCCCTGCCATTCTCAAACCTCCTCTCAACTGGCAGGTGCCTTTCCGACAGCTCTTAACGTCATGTTCTCCCCCATATTCAAAGTTAGGAAGCATAGAGTAGAGGGTGGGTGTACAGAGGGGGTGAAGGCAGAGTGTTTCTCTTAGCAGGCCTTCTTATTTCGCCCAAAAGCCTCCAGGCTGACCTCTCCTTATCGGAATGTCTCCAACTGGGTCACATGACCACCTCTGGCCCCAAGGGAAGATGGAAAAGCAAGTGCTGGGTAGAGGGCATGGGATCACCATGACTGGCTTAGACTATATGAGCCCTCTCCTAGGGCTGGCCACAGTACTACCCCAACAGCACTGGGGTTCAGTGAGCAAGCAAGGTGAGCAATGGCTGTTGGGGACCCAAGTAAGTGTCTGTCATGCCTAAGTGAGGGCTCAACCAGAATAGCTTTTTTTTTTTTTTTAAGATTTTATTTATTTTTGCAAAAGAGAGAGAGAAGGAATGATGAGGAAGGGGCAGAGGGAGAAGCAGACTCTCCACTGAGCAAGAAGCCCCATGCAGGATTCGATCCCAGGACCCTGGAATGATGACTTGAGCTGAAGACAGACACTTAACGGGCTGAGCCACCCAGGGGTCCCAGAGTAGCTTTCAGTACCGTAACCCAGTAGGAGTCTCAGGCCCAAGACAGGGTTGGGTCATACTCCTTGGTGCCCACATTTAGCCCTGGGTGGAATCTTATTCATTTGCTTCTTTACACATCCGAATGACCATAGTGTCCAGCACTGTTACAGACTGTGAAGGACTCAAGGGAAATGTCCCTCATTTCCCAGGATGAGTGAGAAGTTGGGCTCTGTGGGAAGCAAAAGGCAAAGACCCCACCCCCTGTTCCTTTAATAAAGTATTAAATCCTTTCTACTTGAACTCTTTGGAGTGGTTCTTGTTTTTCTGCACTAATACAAGACTGCTGGGAGAAAGGGAGCATTTGTTGTCCTGTTGTTGTTCAAAAGCACCTTCCTCTCACCAAGCCTGGAGCCCAGAAGAGTCTTCATTGTCTAATTCCCACAAAGATGTCCTCTGATGGCGGGAGGGATGCCTGGGTAGTTCAGTCAGTTCAGTGTCTTCCTCTTGATTTTGGCTCAGGTTGTGATCTGAGAGTTGTGAGATCAAGCCCCATGTCAGCCTCTGAACTCAGCATGGAGCCTATTTAAGATTTTGTCTCCTCTCCCTCTGCCCCCTCCCCACCCCACACCCCCACTCCCACATGCGCACTCTCTCCATAAAAAAAAGATCTCCTGTGGGTTGTAGCCTTGCAATTGACATACCTTATCTTAATATCCTAATCCCAGGAGCTCCCCATCTTGTTGTAACTTTTTTCTCTAGATCTGCTAGAAATTCAGCTATATAAGCAAGCAGGGGTATTTGCAGGCTTGAATCCATAAAAGATTCCTAATGCCGGACACTGTAGTAGACATATGCTACTATGTCTAATATAGTATCAATTAGCCACAAGCTGAGCCCTTGAGGTATGGCTCACCTGAACTTGGATAAGTGTAAAATACAAACTGGGTTTGGAAGTCCCATTACCAAAAAAAGAATGCAAAATATCTCAAATATTTTACATGTTGAAATATCATTTTTTTTTAAAGATTTTATTTATTTATTTGACAGAGAGGAAGGGAAGAGATCACAGAGAGAGAGGAAGGGAAGCAGGCCCCCCGCTGAGCAGAGAGCCCGATGTGGGACTCGATCCCAGGACCCTGAGATCATGACCTGAGCCGAAGGCAGCGGCTTAACCCACTGAGCCACCCAGGCGCCCTGAAATATCATTTTTGATTGAGTTCTAATTAAAAATATTATCCTACAACCCAGCAATTGCACTACTAGGTTAAAAACATAGTGATTTGAAGGGGCACATGCACCTCATGTTTATAAAAACAATGTTCAATAGCCAAAACAGGGAAAGAGCCTAGATGTCTAACGACAGATGAATGGATGAAGTATGTGTGTGTGTGTATAAAATGGAATATATATATACATATATATTGGAATATTTCTCAGCCATCAAAAGGAATGAAATCTTGCCATTTGCAATGATGTGGATGGAACTAGAGGGTATTATACTAAGCAAAATATGTCCATTGGAGAGAGACAAATACCATATGATTTCACTCACATATGGAATTTAAGAAACAAAACAGATGAACATAGGGGAAGGGAAGGAAAAATAAAATAAGATGAAAACAGAGAGGAACACAAACCATAGAGACTCTTTTTTTTTTTAAGATTTTGTTTATTTATTTGACAGACAGAGGTCACAAGCAGGCAGAGAGGCAGGCAGAGAGGGAGGGGAAGCTGGCTCCCCACGGAGCAGAGAGCCAATTCGGGGCTCGATCCCAGGACCCTGAGATCATGACCTTAGCTGAGCCCGCCAGGTGCCCCAAGAGACTCTTAAATATAGGAAACACACTGAGGGCTGCTGGAGGGAATGGATTAACTGTGAGTGGTGGGCATTAGGGAAGACACCTGATATAATGAGCACTGAGTGTTATAAGTAATTGATGAATCACTAAATTCTGCCTCTGAAATTAATACTACAGTGTATGTTAACTAAATTGAACTTAAATAAAGAATTTTTAAAAAATAAATAAAATATACTATCAAAATTGGTTCCATTTTTAAAATATGGGCATTAGAAAATTTTAAATTTCATATGAGGCTCATATTTCACTTCCACTGAACACTGCAGCTATTTTAAGCTGAAAGCATTAGAGAATAAGCTTTTTTTCTGAAGCCCCTTATCTGCCTAAAAACAGAGCCTCCCAAAAGAACTCAACTCATAAATTTCCTGGGGAAGTTTCTTGCAACTGGGAAAGATTGCCTCCTATCTCTGGAGTCTTACCACTGGAGAAGTCAGCACCACACCTAAACAGACATTGTCACAAAGCTATCATGTAGGTGCCTGGGTGGCTCAGTGGATTAAGCCTCTGCTTTTGACTCAGGTCATGATCTCAGAGTCCTATGATCAAGCCCCACATCAGTCTCTCTGCTGAGCAGGGAGACTGCTTCCCCCCTCTCTCTGCCTACCTCTCTGCTTACTTGTGATCTCTCTCTCTCTCTCTCTTTGTCAAATAAATAAAATCTTTGAAAAAAACAAAACAAAACTATCATATCTATCATCTACTCTCCTAAGGGCCCATTTATCTTTCTTAAAAGTAATTCACTTTCCCCTAAGTGCCCTTTCTTCCCAACCCTTCCCCTATTAAGAAGCCATTTTCCAAAGTGTCCTTCTCCCATTCCCCTTCTCCAATTAAGATGGTATATATGTCCCAGATTCCAACTGCCTCATTGAGTCACCTTTTTCTGTAACCCCCCCCCACATATTTATGTAAATAAAAATCTGTCTGGGGGGTGCAGTGCCTGGGTGGCTCAGTTGGTTAAGCGTCAGCTCAGGTCATTGTCCCAGGGTCCTGGGATGGAGCCCTGCATGGGGCTCTGCTCAGCAGGAGGCCTCCTTCTCCCTCTCCCACTCCTCTCACTGTCTCTCTCTCTCTGTCAAATAAATAAAATCTTTAAGAAAAAACAAAAAAACCCTGTCTTGGCTCAGTTGGTTAAACATCCAACTCTTGGGGTGCCTGCGTGGCTCAGCGGATTAAGCCTCTGCCTTCGGCTCAGGTCATGATCTCAGGGTCTTGAGATCGAGCCCCGCATCAGGCTCTCTGCTCAGCAGGGGCCTGCTTCCTCCTCTCGCTCTGTCTGCCTCTCTGCCTACTTGTGATCTCTGTCTGTCAAATAAATATATTAAAAAAAATCCAACTCTTGATTTCAGCTCAGGTCATAATCTTGGGGTCTTGGGATCAAGCCCCACACCAGGCTACCCACTTGGCAGGGAGTCTGCTTGTCTCCCTCTGCCCCTCCCTCTGCTCCCTCTCCCTCTGTCTCACAAATAAATAAATCTAAAAAAAAAAAAAAAAACCCAAACAAAAAAAAAACCCCAAACCTGTCTTTTCTCTTGCCAATCTGGTTTTTTTTTTTCTTTATGATTTTATTTGTTCACTTGAGAGAGAGAGATAGAGAATGATTAGTGGGAGAGGCAGAAGAAGAAGCAGGCTCCCCACTGAGCAAGGAGCCCGATGTGGGGTTCCATCCAAGGACTCTGGGGTCATGACCTGAGCCAAAGGCAGACGCTTAACTGACTGAGTCGCTCCGATGCCCTGCCAATCTGTTTTTTGTCAGTTTAATTTACAGACCCCCCCAAACATGAACCTAAGAGGGTAGAGGGAAAGTTTTCCTCCCTTGCATGAAACTAGTTGAATCATATTAGCAATATCATCCCCCTCCCCTATCAAATTTGAAGACATTGGGTATCCTTGGAGGCTGGGTTTTCAACCTGCAATCTCTCCTTCCAAGGGCGTTTCCTAGACTTTCTCCAAATAAGGGGAGCTCACGTACTGCTATGTACTATAATGCCATGTCTTTCTGATGTACATGAACACTGAATATCTGTCTGACACATTGAGTACAGGAGTTATTTCTACCAAGACATGGGTTACAGTGTCACTAGGACTTACAGGGGGCGCTCTAAGCGAACCTCAGTTTCCTTCTCAACTCCTGAGCTCTTGCATCCTTTGGGGCACCCTTGGCTTAGGTCTGGGGCTCACTTAACCCGAAGCATAGCCAAGTAGGGAACTTTGGGTCCATAATCTGAATTATTTATCTCCAAAATGTCACCCGAATACAGCAGGGCTGCTGTGAAGTCTGCTTCTGCTGAGAATTCGCGACATGCAGCGGGAGAGCTCGCATCTGGCTCAAAAGGCTCTCACAACCAGCTGTACAATTTCCTGAAACTCCACTTGACCCATTTTCTGCCCAGAAATCCCCACAGCACAACCGGTGTTTCCATCTTTCTTTTCCTCAAGCTCTTTCCTTGGCTCTCCTTTCGTTCTCAACCCTCCTTTCTCTTCTGGTCTTCCAGAGGAGTCCAGAGTCCAGCTTCAAAGTTGTGTGACTGGGAGCAAGTTGCTCAATCCGTCTCGGGCTCCTCCTTTCCCCCATAAAATAGGGGTGATAACAGTTCTGATCCCTCATAAGTTTTTTTGTAGGATTAAATGAGATCATGTGTGTAAGGCATCTAGCACTACCCCGGCATAGAGTAAATGCCCCATAAACACTGACAAATCTTTTTTTTTTTTTTTTTTAAATAATCTCTACACCCAATATGAGGCTTGTACTCATGACCTGGAGATCAAGTTTTGCGTGCTCTACCAACTGAGACCGGCAATTCTTTATACACTTTTGTCTTGTACGTTTTCTTTCACATTTCTTGTACTGAAGGTCAGGGGAAACCAAGAGTTCTGGTGTAAATGGAGCTTTTGGAGGGTGGATTACGGAATGGGCCGAAGCCCACTGGGGTGGGGAGGGGAGCTCAAGTCTCCTCTGGGGACTTTCGTTCATGCCCAACAGGGGACTGGGCCAAGCCTAAGCTTCCTGCCTCTCTGTAACCCTTCACTCCTCCCAGCAATCTGTGTAATGCCCATTCCAGCCTGGCCTCCCCAGCCCCCAGTGCCAGGGGCAGCAAACATTGAAAACTATTTCAGTGATGATGCATCATCCCTCCATCCCACACTTCCCAGCTGGTGGAGGCTCTCAGAGCTAGGGGCAAGAACATAGTTTTGGGTAGGCGTGGGGATTGATGGAGGAGAAGATGGAGGAGGAGGGGGAGGCAGCAAAGAAGAGGGAGCATTAGGAGAAAATGTTCTTAGCTGACTTCTTTTTATCAATTTTCCTACAACGGCCATACATGATTTTTTTTTTTTAGATTTTATTTATTTATTTGACAGAGAGGGCACAAGTAGACAGAGAGGCAGGCAGAGAGAGAGGGGGAAGCAGGCTCCCTGCTGAGCAGAGAGTCCAATGCGGGGCTCAATCTCAGGACCCTGAGATCATTACCTGAGCCAAAGGCAGAGGCTTAACCCACTGAGCCACCCAGGCGCCCCTGGCCATAGATGATTTTAAATGATTTCTCATCTTCAGAAATACACAAGTCAGGTCCAGCAGACAGAGACAACTCATGATATAGGTCTAGGAATGTCTAGGGAGGACTTTGACCTTGACTTTAGGGGTTGCTTTGTCCTCTGCCCTAAGGGACAGCCCCCACTCCAACCCGAGTTTAGCTCTGGGGTCCATCCGCTTGCACACAGCAGTGGAGCCTGGGCTTAAGAGACCCCCACAGACACTGTTCAGTCTGTGCCTCTGGTTGCCTCCTCCAGGCTGACCTCTGAGATTGTTGGTGTCCTCCTAGTCTAATCTCTGGCATTACCTTTACTGTCATTAACCCACGCGCCTATCCTGAGTGAATAAACACTCATCCATAGGGGGCCTCCATCTTTTTTCCTTAAGTCCTTTCACGGGCAAACCAACTACGCTCTCTTGCACACCCGTTTCAGAGGCTACCACAGCCCCACCACCTCCAGCTAGGGACACCTGGAGCCCTTGGGAAGGGTGGGCCGAGAACCATGATTGGGACCAGACCTTCTAGCTGTGCCCATTTACAGGGCTACTTTCAAAGGTTGCTGAGATAAACCCTCGAGAGCTGCAACTTATATTAGGAGAAACCTCGCCAAGCCCCACGCCTTCCACCCGGGATTCCAAGCCTTTGGGGTTGGGTCGGGGGAGGGTGTCCCATCTTGGGTCGGTCCACGGGCTCCCCGCGGCGGCTAGAAGGTGCGGTCGCAGCTCCCTGTCATTGCCACCCTCCTGACCGCCTCGGCGCCTCCTTTCCCATGGCCCTCTCCGCTCACCCCTACCCCACCCCGGGCGCTGACACCCCAGCATGCGACACCCGCTGCCCTCGGACCTCTTGGTGGCGCAGTGCGACTCACAGCCCCCGGACACCGGGCGGCAGCACCCGCCCTTGCGCTTCTTGCTCCGGATACAGAGCTCCCCGATGTCCTGTGGGGAGCCGGCACCCAGGGTCTTCCCACCTACCTGCAGGCTCCGCCCCACTTCCCTCGCCGCACGCTCACCTCCGAGCCCACTCCCGCCAGGCTCGGCGGTCTGGAGCTGGGGACCGCGGATGTCCGTGCGCAGGGGCGTCGGGGGACCCTTACTTGTGCGGGAGGGGGTTAAAGAGATTTTTGCAGGTTTACTTTTAGTGTCCCCCAAAGAGATTACTTCTCTCTTCTGATCCAGGCCTTCCTGTCTTTGCTTCCCGCGGTTCTTTGAGCTGCACGACCTTCTCGCCGCGATCTCCTACTTAATCCTTTTTTTTTTTTTTTATGTCGACTTTTGCCATTCTTTTTCTTTTTTTAAGATTTTATTTATTCATTTGACAGACTGAGATCACAAGTAGGTAGAGAGGCAGGCAGAGAGAGAGGAGGAAGCAGGCTCTCCAAGGAGCAGAGAGCCCGATGCGGGGCTCGATCCCAGGATTCTGGGATCATGACCTGAGCCGAAGGCTTTCCTACTTAATCCTTAAAGGGGAGCTCGCTTGTTACCTCCAGGCTCCCTCCTCCACCACACAGACGCACATGCAAACGCGCACACACTCATATCACTGATCCCCAGTGCTGGGGTTTAGGACATGACGCGACCTATCACTGCCACCGTCATCTCTCTGTCAGACAAGTTCAGTGTCATTCAGTGCTGAGCCCTTACTGTGTCCGGGCAGCTTGTCGGGCACTGGGAATACAGCTGGGAACAAAACAAACAGAACCGCCCAGAAACACCATGTTCTGCCCTCCTCCAGCTGACGTTCCAGAGCAGCTGTCCCGTAGAACTTTTGGCAATGACCAAAATGTGCTTTTTCTGCCAGTTCCAGTTTGGTAATCACTAGCCACATAGGGCTAATGAACACTTGAAATGTGGCGAGGGGGTACTGAGGAGCTGAATTTTAAGTTTACCTTAATTTTAATTAATTGTAATGTAAGTAACTCCAGGGATTCGTGACTATGCTATTGGACAAGGGCATGCAGTTCTAGGGGAGAAGACAGGTAATAAATAAGTGAAATATGGGGCGCCTGGGTGGCTCAGTGGGTTAAAGTCTCTGCCCTCGCCTGGGGTCATGGTCCCAGGGTCCTGGGATCAAGCCCTGCATGGGGTTCTCTGCTCAGCAAGGAGCCTGCTTCCTCCTCTCTCTCTCTGCCTACTTGTGATCTCTGTCTGTCAAATAAAATCTTTTTAAAAAAAAAAAAATAAGTGAAATAGATCGGGTGTCATAGACAAAACATTGAAGAAGGAAGCCATAAGCAAAAAATACTGTGTGATTCTATTAGATAAAGTTCAAAAACAAGCAAAAGTAATCTACAACAAAAGAGGTCTGGAGAGTGTTATCTTTGGAACCCAGAGACTGGCATTCAGAGTAACGGAGCCTCGTGGGGTTGCTGGAAGTATCTTGATCTGGGTGGTGTTTGTGAGGATGTTTGCATGGGTTTTAAATTCATTGATTTTAATGTAAAATCAACATTTGGGCATTTTACTGTGCCTAATTTTTACCTAACATATATGTGTTAGATAGTATTAATTAATAATTACTACTTATACATGCGTGATCATCTCTATTATGTTTGACTAAGTACTACAAAGAAAATAAAGCAGGAGGGGGCTGGACTGGCAATAGCCTCTTACTGGTCTCCCTGATTCCACTCTTCCTGGTAACCCAGTCCAGGACTCTGACCTCCACCTCTCAAGGGTCTCCCCGAACCCCCACCTTCCCCAATTCTTCCCAGAACAGGAGAAGTCTTTTTTTTTTTTTTTTTTTTAAGATTTTATTTACTTATTTGACAGAGAGAGATCACAAGTAGGCAGAGAGGCAGGCAGAGAGAGGGGGGAAGTGGCTCCCCGCTGAGCAGAGAGCCCCATGCGGGGCTCAATCCCAGGACCCTGGGATCAGGACCTGAGCCAAAGGCAGAGGCTTTAACCCACTGAGCCACCCAGGCACCCCAGGAGAAATCTTTTTTTAAAAGTAAATCCCATCATGTCATTCCCTTGCTTCAAAGCCTGCAAGGACTTCCTAGGGCATTTAGATACTGAAATGCTTTGTTGGACCTGCAAGGTTTCCTCATCCCAGGGCTGCCTGCCCATCACTAGATCTCTTGCTCCCTCACCCCCAAGACATGCACGCATGCACGCACACACATGCGCACACATACACCCGGCAGCCACCACTGGGGATCTGAATGCACCAGATTCACCTGGCCCCTGGCCATTTGCACTTGCTGGTGCCTCTGCCCAGAACTTGCGGGCCTGTGAGCCCTATCTGGCTGCCTCCCACTGAGTCCTCCCTTGAACACCCAGCTCCAGCAGCCGCCATCAGCTGGACTCACTATGTTCACAACACTAGGATTCTCTGAAATTATCTTCATCTTTCTTTTTCTCCTTTTGTTTTTAACTTTCTGTCTCCCTCCTGCGCCAACCTAAGTTCCAGGGGACAAGTCTCTTTCCCTATTTTGTTCACTGCCATATTTCTTAGCCCATAGGACTAAATAAAGTCCTCACACACAGTAGGTGCTGAATGCTTAGGTGCTGCATACGTGAGAATATACCTTTAGGTCTTTGTTGAAATTGCACTTGGTCTGTAAGATCTGCCCTACGCACACTGTCTCAAACCACTCTCTCCTTACACCCCCATACCTGAGGCCCCTTCCCTGATTGCTTTGTCACCAGGTGTGTATCGCCTGGGCTACATAAATATTATCCCTATTTGCTTCCTCCAGTGGAATGTCAGCTCTACAAGGGCAAAGCTTTTTGGTCTTGCTCACAGCCCCATCCCTAGCACCTAGAAAGATAATTTCCATATATAGTAAAATTTGTTGAATGAATGAATGAATGTCTCTCTTACCAGATGTGAGCCTGGGGCAGGGAGTCCTGAGTCATACTCACCTGTGCGGCGGCAGAATCTAGCACAGTCCTAGCATAGCTCCCACAACTAGAATGGGTTTTCTTCTTTCTCCCCGACATCCTCCCCCCAACCTTCCCCACCACCAGCATCTTTCGGCTTTTGCCTGCATCAGCCTCTATGCCCACCCAACTCCCCACTCAGCACGGGTCTGGGCACAGTGACTGTACGGTACGCTCCAGGTCCTTGCCAAGTAATCGATTTGTCCCTCGTAAAAAGGAGCTGCTACGAGGGGGAAGCAAAAAGGAGGGTGAGGACGGGCAGGGGCAGCAGCAGTGCGTCAAGGCCCAGAGCAGGTGGTGGGCTCCGAAGGACAATCGGAGCACCCTGCCATGTGACTCGGGCCTGGAGGGGAGCTAATGAAGTGTGAATGCCCATTCCTAGGGTTGGCTGGAGAGGCAGCTGTCGGCTCCCAGGGACAGAAGAACAAGCAATGGGGGTGAAGTGGGAGTTTCCCCTGAAGAGCTGCTGTGTCCTGGACCATTTTCTGCGCTCATCCGGCCACCCGCAGAAGAGTCTAGTCCGCACTCAGGTTCTGGCCCTGGCACAACCTGGGTTCAAATCCCAGCTCCGCTGCCTACTGGCTGTGTGATCTCGGGGGGGCTTCTTAACTTCCGAGCGAGACTTTGCTTTTCCTTCTCCATCGGCAACACGTCGGCTAACGTGTCATCGCAGGGGTGGAGGGAACTTTCAGATTAAATAACAGATACTGTGCTTCGCTTGGTGTCAGTGCCCAATATATGGAAGCGGTTCTCATTATCTTTAGAATTCAAAGTTCTTCAAGTTCAAGGGATTTGAAAAGAATCTTTCATGTAATCCGATTGTATATTATTGTGAATATTTTGTTTCTCAGATGAGGTGACTAGGTCCCAGAGAAGTTGCCAAACTTCCCCAAAGTCACAAAGCTATCAATTAACAAAAAATGAGGTTCTAGTTTTCATCTTTCCACTTTCTTCCCCAAGAGGCCTTCAATTAGAATTCTTTTTTTTTTTTTTTTTTAGAGAGAGAAAGAGATAGAGCATGCAATGGGAAAGAGGGGTTGGGGGAGCAGGAAGAAGGAAAAAGAGAATCTTTTTTTTTTTTTTAAGATTTTTATTTTTTTATTTGACTGAGAGAGAGGGGGGAAGGAACACAGGAACACAAGCAGGGGGAGTAGGAGTGGGAGAAGCAGACTCCCCACTGATTCAGGACTCAATCCTAGAACCCTGGGATCATGACCTAAGCCAAAGGCAGATGTTTAATGACTGAGCCACCCAGGCCCCTGAGAATCTTTTTTTTTTTTTTTTTAAGATTTTATTTAATTAGTTGACAGAGAGCACAAGCAGGTGGAGTAGCAGGCAGAGGGAGAAGGAGAAGCAGGCTCCCCGCTGAGCAAGGAGCCTGATTGTGGGCTCCATCCCAGGACCCCAGGATCATGACCTGAGCCAAAGGCAGTCTCTTGACCAACTGAGCCACCCAGGCGCTGGAGAAAGAATCTTAAGCAGGCTCCACACTCAGTGCAGAGCCCCAGGGTGGGGCTGTATCCTTGGACCTAAGGTCATGACCTGAGCTGAAATCAAGGGTCCAAGCACCCAGGTGCCCCTCAATTAGAATTTCAATAACTCCCCGCTCTGGGAAAATATGCCCGGAGGCATCTCTGCAGGCCAGCAGAAGAATTCCAAGCCAGACATTCCAAGACTGTGAGTGGGTTGCGGTGAAGACAGTCCACAAAGTGACAGCCTTGGCGGTGGGCACAGCTGGTAAGATGGAGGGCAGAGCAGCCGGACATTTTCATAGAGGCTGGTAAGTCAAGCTAGGTAATGCTGCGGAAACAAAGTACCCAGGAACCACAGAGGCTTGACACCACACTCGTGAACACATGTGCAAAGTAAGTTGTGAATCAGGACACTCTCGAGGTCACCGTTCTTCACCCAGTAACTTAGTGACCCAGGCACTGCGCCCCCCCTTCCCCAGCTACCACCTTATCACCACCTGGTCATGGCAAAAGAAAAATGAAGAACTCAAAGCTTTTCTGGGTGTTTCATGGAGGGGGAGATCAACTCTTGTCCCATATTGGTTTGGATGTTGGGACCTATCGTGCACAAACCAAGATGATAGGAAAAGATTGATTACTGGAACACAGGAAACTTCAGGACAGGTGCGAGAAGGTGTGAGTGGCAAGGATGAAGGGGTGTGTGGCATTGGCTCTTACTGTGGTGATGGGGCCAGAGTGAGGTTTCCACAGAGCAGGCTGGGGGTCCTGTGATCTGCGCTGTCCACCGGCTTGCCTGGTTGTGGCGCCAAAGCAGCTGGAAAGCTATCACTGTCCAGTCATCCAAAAAGGAGTCTTCCTTTTTATTCTGTCACGCTTGGGCTTCTCTGATTTGGCTTACACCTATCACCTCACTGGCTAGAAATAGTTACACAGCCCAAGCTGCCTGCACAAAAGCAATCCTTCTGGTGCCAAGAATGAAGCAAATGAAAAGGGGCTTGAATTCATAGCATTGTTTCTTGCCTTGTACAAAGAAGAAGGAATCTGTTGGGGGTGGGGGTTAGAGATCTTACCTTAGAAATAAGGCTTCTGAGAGAAAGGATGAGAGCCCATGTCTGGGCAGAGAAAAGGCTGATCTGACGGGAGGAAAAAGCTGTGGTTATATGAAAGATCCTGGCCACCTTCATGATTAAGGGCCTGCCCTCTGGAGCAAGACAGCCTGGGTTCAAATCCCAGCCCCATCCTTTACTCTGAACTCCTAAGAAGGGTACTCAACACCCTATTTATAAAATAGGTTTATTTATCTATTTTTTTAGTGATCTTTACACCCAACATGGGGCTCGATCTCATGACCCTGAGATGAAGAGTCACATGGTCTTCTGACTGAGACAGCCAGGTGCCCCCCACTTCCTAAAATAGGGGTAATTATAGTACCTACTCTAAACTTGTAACAATAAAATGAGTTAATATAGATAAGAAAGCACTTTGCATAGTGTGTGGAACATAAGTGCTCAAGAAATCCTAACTGTTAGTTATTGTTAGGTGACCCCTGGAACTTTTGTGGCTACTGAGAAGGAATCCAGCCTTAGGGGCATGGAGCACCTGGATTCAGCCAGACCTGAAGCCCACCTGCCACTGAACTTCCAGTTCTGACCATGCATGAATTTCCTGATCATCTAGACCAGTTTGGGTTGTTTTGAGTACTTGCAGCAGAAAGACCCCTCATTGAAACCCTCATGGGGTGACCTTGAGAGTCATGTAAGCTCTCAGCCTCAGTTTTTTTACCCACAAAATGGAACTAATAATATCTGAGGGAGTGGAGAGAGACCTCAGTGCACCAGGTCTTTCCCCCCACCGGCATGAACATTCTGGCATTTACATTATACATTCTCATCAACATTCTCTCAATGATCTCCATCCTTGTGCTCCCCTTGGCATGCATTTCAAAATTCCCTTCCAGTCCTTCCTACCTCATACTCCTCCATGAGCACCCCAACATACGCTCTCCAGCCATATTCCTCAACCCCGCTCTTCCTGTAAAGCCCTCCACACCCTTCCAGGACCCCGCCTCTTCACTCACCTTCCCCTACCCTGTTTCTCTCCTGCAGTTCAGCCTGAGACCACCACAGACAGGGCCGAACTTTCCCGCCCCTGGACTGGAATAATACCTAGCAGGTTCCCTCTCCCAGGAAGTGCAGACAGAAGCCACGGTCAGGAAGTGAGTTTAATGTCTCAGGAGCTGGATCGTGAGCAATATGGGGGCTCTTCAGGCCTCTGGCCCCAGGGCGGGGGGTGGTCAGCAATCAGCCTATGTCCTCCTCTAAATCAAATGGCACCGGCGGGAACAGAATGGGTCCCTGGTTATGCAACTCAAGCCATGTTGGCAGGGGCATATGATGTTGATAGCTCCCTTGGTCTGTGGGAAATGCAAACAAGAGTTGGAGGTCACTGAGGTGCAGGGAAGAAGGAGGCTTAAACATCTCGGGGAGGAGGAACACAGCATGAGTAAAGGGGTGTCAGCTCTGCCGAGGATAGCTTTATGACTTTAGGCAAGTTAATGAGCTTCTTGGTCTCAGTTTCCTCATCTGTCAAATGGGGATAGTAATAGTAACTTGCCCCACAGGGTGATCATGAGGACCTGGATAAAATAGAGCAAGGGGCCATAATGAAAAGACCCTCTGGCCACCCCAGCTGTAGAGTCAGGGGACTGGCTGCCTCCCTAGGGCACTGGCAGCTCCCCAGACAGGGACGTGGAGGCTGAGCCCATTCTAGAAAGGCGTGGGCCCAGGGCCAGATAAGAAATGACGAGTAGTAACAACATGTACACTGTGTTCCGCATTTCTGCCGGCTCGTAACCAAGCTCCAGTGAGCACCATTGTTGCCAAGACAACCCAGTGAGGTTGTGGCTTTAGCCCCATTTTACAGATGAGGAAACTGAGGCTCAGAGAGCAGAAGTGACCTGGTTGATGTCACAAAGACAGGAACTGGAAAAGCTCAGGTCCAGGGCCCCTGGGTGGCTCAAATGGTTAACTGTCTGCCTTTGGCTTAGATCGTGATCCCAGTGTGCTGGGATAGAGCCCTACATCAGGCTCCCTCCTCAGCAGAAGCTTGCTTCTCCCTCTGCCTCTGTAGCTCCCCCTGTTTATGTGAACTCTCTCTCTCTCTCTCCCTTTCTCTCTGTCAAATAAAGAACTAAACTCTTAAACAAAGAAACAAACTCAGGTCCCACTCCCAAGCTGTGGTCCAGTCCCCACAGGGCCATGCTCCTCCCTTAGGGAAGTGGGGGGACACCTGGGTGGCTCAGTCAGTTAGGCGTCTGCCTTTGGCTCATGATCCTAGGGTCCCGGGATCAAGTTCAGCATCAGGCTCCTTGCTCAGCGGGGAGCCAGCTTCTCTCTCTGCCTCTGCCTGCCACTCTGCCTGCTTGTGCGCTCTTTCTTTCTGACAAATAAATAAAATCGTTCAAAAAAAATTAGTGAGGTAGGGAAGAGTCTCTTCCCATCAACTTTGTCTCAGTGAGTCAGGGGAGAGATGTTCATTCAACGAACATTCGTTGAACCCCTAATATGTGCAGGTACTAAGTTGGGAGGGAGGGGGTTCAGAGGTGAACCTGCTGTAAGCCCACCCCGGAAGGGCTCCCGCCAGTGGTGGAGGCAGAGGGAAAACAGGCAAATTGGCTGGAGCCACACCACGATGAGGGTGTGAGCTCCATACCCTCCCATGAGGAGCTCCCCTTGGAGCTCCCATGAGCTCCAGGGAGGGAAGGCTTCCCTGAGGAGGTGACTGGAGTTGTCCTGCAGGACGAGTAGGAGCTTGCCGGGAGGAGGAAGGGGTGAGGGCACCCAGGCAGAGGGTGGGAAAGCAGGGACAGCCACGTGGACTTTTGTAGCCTCCCCAACCCCTCAAGGCAGAGTCAGCTGCACCAGCCCAGAGCATCACCTGGAACAAGCACAACATGGCCATTCTGGCCCTAGGGGCACAGAAGGCACCAGCACGGTCCAGGTCCATCAGGCAGCAGTCACTGGCACACTCAGAGTGGTGGGAGCACTCAGCACCATTCACCTGTGGGGACAACTGTCACCAGCTCTCTGGCGGCATGCCAAGGAGTGGGAGGGATGGGGGGCATCGTCAAGGCCCCAGGGGTCCAGAAAGAGAAGCCATGAGGTGGTGACCAGCAGGTGCCACCCCCACCCCGCTCCCGCCCCAGCAATGCTCAGAGAAGCAGAAGAACAGGAGGTTAGTACTTCCCTCTCTGCCTCTCCTTTCCTGGGCCTCCATCTCCCTAGTGCTAGGGGAGCAAATACTCCCAGATCACACCTTGGTTTGGGGGGGTGAGGGGTGCATGGAAAGAAAAGGAGGGGGAGAAAGACAGGGAAGGGAAGGAACAGTGATTGTGCGCAGGAGAGGGAGAAGAGGGAGTGCGGGCAGGTTGGTAAGGTGTGGCTGGGGACCAGGTCTGAGATGGTGGGGGTGGGCACTGGCTCAGGGGAGGTACTGATCAAAGACCACTTTCTTTCACCTCCAGGCTCACTGGGGAGGTGAAGCAGAACTTTGAAGCTCTTTGGGGATGGGGAGGGACACATTAAGCTTCCAGCCCCGGGAACAAGTCCCCATTTTGGGGTGGTACCCATACCCACCCCCCTACTTCACTCTTCAAAACCAACTGGGGCCTCCTGGCTGGTCTGTGATGCCAGACACCCCACCCCCACGCCCACTATAGTAGAAAGTTCAAAATGCTCTTTTGGCTCACCTTCATGAACCTCTTTTTAAAGAGCCGGAAATCGCCCCAGCAAGGGAGCAGGACCCCCACAAGGAGCATGAAGGCTGTGGCCATGGGCATGGGCCTGGGCGCCAAGTTTCAAGGCTCTGCTGGGGCTGGAGGGGCCGCAGGGATAAACCCCTTGCCTGGCATGTGACCTGGTGCCCCAGGGGCCCGCCCTGGGCTGGAGGTGGAGGGTGAAGAATTTAATGGTCACAGGCTGCTCAGGAGCAGAGGAAGACAGAAGCCCTTTCCTGCACCGCCGAGGACTCCCCCCGGGCCCTGGGAAGCTAATGGAGTAAGGAAAAGAGCTCCCGGGACACCCTGAGTCAAGCCTTGGACAGACTGGAGTGCACATTTTAGGGGCCCTAGGAGCCTCCCTAGGCATGACTTCCAAATTGAAAAAAAAAAAAAAAAAAAACCTGTGAAAGAAAATTTTGCTTTGAAAAATGATGCAAAGTCGATATACCGAAATGAAATGAGCTTCCTTCCTAATAGTCTGACTCTCTCTTTCTTTTTGTCCTTGGTGCCCTCAGCAGCCCCCCATCCTGTATCTTTTGGAGAAGCCAGCGCCAACTTCTGGAGCTTTTCCCTGGACCTCTCGAGGTCCAGTCTTGCTGTCGGTAAGAAACAGGAAGTAAGACAAGATGGCCTCCAAGACCTAGGATGTGTCTGGTCTGGGTTAGATGATTAATTGTCTAAGATTTTGTCTCTGAATTGTATGAAAAGTCAGGGCGTGGGGACAAGGGAGGGGAGGAGAGAGGAAGACTCAGAAGGAAAGGGGGTTTAAGGGACAGCAGCATATAGTGATCAGTGGAATTTGGGGACAGGCACCTTCCTCAGGACATCCCTCTTCATGAAACCCCCACCTGACCTCACACTTGCCTGCTTCTGCTTTTAAAAATCTGCTTTTGGGGCACCTGGATGGCTCAGTGGGTTAGTCGTCCCACTCTTGAGTTTGGCTCAGGTCATGATCTCAGGGTCATGAGATCAAGCTCTGTGTAGGACTCTGCACTCCATGGGGAGTCTGCTTGAGATTCTCTCTCTCCCTTTCTCTCTACCCCTCCCCCTGCCTGCTATCTCCCTCTCTCCCTCTCTCTAAAATCAATCAATCAATCAATCAATCTTGAAAAAAATTTGCTTTTAAGAAGAGATGTGAGAAGGCCTGGCTTTGTAGGGGGAGCTACAGACCCACTTATGCCCTCTCCCAATTTCCTATGTTGAAGCCCTGCCCCCACAATGTGTTGATATATGTGGAAATGGGGACTTCAGGAAGTGATTAGGTTTAGACGAGGTCATAAGGGTTCCCCCCTAAGGGGTTTAGTGCCCTCATAGGAAGAGACACCAGAAGGGCACCTGGCTGGTTCACTTGATAGAGCATCTCTACTCCTTTTTTTTAAGATTTTATTTATTTACTTGACAGAGAGAAATCACAAGTAGATGGAGAGGCAGGCAGAGAGAGAGAGAGGGAAGCAGGCTCCCTGCTGAGCAGAGAGCCCGATGCGGGCCTCAATCCCAGGACCCTGAGATCATGACCTGAGCCGAAGGCAGCGGCTTAACCCACTGAGCCACCCAGGCGCCCAGCATCTCTACTCTTGATCCGGGATCACAAGTTCGAGCCCCACATTGGTGGTAGAAATTACTTAAAAAAAAAAAAAAAAAAAGACACCAGAGAGCTTGATGTCTCTTTCTGTCTGCTATATGAGGACACAGCACAAAATGCAGCCATCTGCAAACCAAGAAGAGGGCTCTCACCAGAACCTGACCATGCTGGCACCCTGATTTGGGGGTTCCAGTTTTCAGAACTGTGGGAAATACATCTCTGTCATTTAAGCTCCCTAGTCTGTGATAGTTTGTTATGTTAGCTGGGCTGACTAAAATAGGGGCCTTAAGGCTTTCGTCTGAGAATAAGAGCTTCCACTGTACTCAGAGGGTTTGGGATGCATCAACCCATTTAGATGTCCCTGTATTAGTCAGGGTAATTAACACTATCTGCCACAACAGAGAGCTCCTGAGATTTCAGTGGCTTGGCACAATAATGTCTTATTTATCACTCATGTAAAATCTGGTATGGAACAGAAGATCTTTCTTCTGTCTTGTAGCTACACCATCTGGAAGACTGGCCTCCAGGGTCACGCTGGAAGGTGGAAGAGAGAGATGAAGAAAGGATACAGACACTTCAGTGCCTCAGCCTGGAGTGACACATGCCTCTTCACTCACAGACCATTGGCCAAAACTAGTCACATGACCTCAGCTTCTGCAAGGGAGGATGGGAAATTCAAGGAAGTCTCAGAGAACTCAGTGTATTCTATCATTTCTGCTGCATAAGTCTTAGCCCCATTTTACAGATAAAGAACCCAAAAGTTCAAGGCACAATAACTTGCCCAAATAGCACAATTAAGTCACAGAGCCTTGATACAAATGCAGGGCATTCTAGCTACGGAGCCCAAGCTCTTACCCCTGTCTCGCACTGCAGTGTGTGACCTTAAGGCCTTGTTCTCAGTAAAGGAATTTTGTTATCACAGTGTCCTCCCTATCCAGGAGTCGTGATCTACAGCTCTCCAGATCTATGGTCTGCTGCTTTGGGCAGCTAGTTCCCCACCACGAAGCTCACAGTCTCTCCCAGCCCCACTGTGAACTAGAGGGGATCTTCAGGCACTCATAACTCTTTGTACAGAGTTCTCTCCTTCCCTGAGGTGTTTGGTCATGCCCTTGTGAGTGTTAGGAAACTGGAAAATACTGTTAACTTCTCCAAAGAGGACACATTTGGAGGCAAGAGGCCAGCCACTGTGTGTCAGGATTGGCAAGCTGGGATTCTTGATCTGGGGTCCCAGGGCCCCTGGGAAGTTCACTGAAGGCTCAGAGGGGATGGTGGAGCCCCTGAAATTCTATGTGCATGGCTTAAACAATTTTTTTTTAAGACAAGTGTCTGCATTTTTCCTCAGAAATGACTTAAGACTGGTTTAGAACCTTCATTTTAAGGTGAGGAAACGGACACCCAGAGAAGGAGAGACTTGCACAAGCAAAGCAGCGGAGCTTGGCCTAGACCCTGGGCTCTTGTCTCCAAGTCCTGCACTCCTTCTCCCGTACCAATGGCTTGTCTCCCCAGTCCAGGCAGTGCTGGTCACAGGCACAAGTCCAGGACACCTCTGCAGCAAGAAGTGCAGGTGGGAGCCAGATCACCAGGGTGTCCAGGGCCAGGGGTGTAGGAGTGGTCACTGAGCCACCTGACCTGTGAGTGTGGCCACAGTGCTGCCCCCGGGCCAGGGTCCAAACATGGCTGCTCCAGTCTTGTATGAGAAGAATGGGAGTCAGTCCAAGACAGGGGGACACCTCACTGGGGGACCTCTGTGATCTTCTCCGACCCCCGATTCTCTGTCTCTTCACCTTCTGACATTCTCCACTGTCTCTCCCTTCCTGCACCTTTCTGGTGGTTTCCGTGACAATGTTTTCACTGATCCTCGGCAAAATGGAGAAAATGGGGGTGATGTAGGGTTTTTTGTTAAAGATGAACTTAAAGAATGATTCTTTGTTCTGAAATTATGCCCTTCCTACTTTCTTGGTGTTCAAATGTGTTTTCATGAAACATTGGCAATAACACAATGGTAGTTTCTTTTGGTTTTTCCTGTTATTGTTACATGGTTGTTATATACAAGTGGTTAATACTCAAATTCTGTCAGTTCCCAGAGTTTTTTGGAAGGTTTTTTTTTTTTTAAAGATTTTATTTACTTATTTTATTTATTTGAGAGAGAGAGAGCTGGAGGGGGAGAGAGAATTTGAAGTAGACTCTGGGCTGAGTGCAGAACCTGATACGTGGCTGATCTCACAACCAAGAGGTTGTGACCTGAGCTGAAACCAAGAATCAGAGGCTCAATTGACTGAGCCACTCGGGGCCCAAGAAGTTTTATCAGTCTGGGAAATTCCAAAATAAAACTCTGGAGAAAACTGATGTAATGGAAATTGTCTATTACTCAATTCATTCCTGAAGGAACTCTCAAGGTAATCTGGGGAGAACGACGAATAAGGAGGCACTCAAAAGAGTTTGAGATGTGGGGTCAGCCCAGCCAAAGCTTCCTAGAGAAGATGGGGAGTGGGAAATATTTGGGGGTAAAAGGTTGAAGACACCAATGTTCTATGTAGAATGCCCAGGACAGTCTCAGATGTCAGCAGGAAAAGTGGCTGGGTGTCCTTTTTCAAAGCCTTGAAGAGAAACTAGGATTCAGGCAAGCTAGGATTAAAGGGCTTCCAAGCAGGGATCCAGAGTGAGCAAAGATTTGGAGGTAAGAAGGAGCAGAGCACAGTGAGGACAGGCTGTCTGCTTGTGCAAGGACATGGTGGAGTCAGGAGTCAGTCAAGTTTGGGAAACTTGCAGGGCCCTGAGACTCACAGCAGTTGACGCCTAAGCTAGGGGTGGCAGCAGAGATGGGGAATTGCTGGTTCCTGACAAATGGGGATGGATGTTGGCCGGCAGAAACACAGATATCTAGAATATCCCAACCCATGCCATGTGAGGACTGCTCTAGATCCAGAAAAGGTTCCCGCAAGGGCAGGAGTGGGTCATGGACATGTTCGTTTGGCCAGGGACAATGCCAAAGGAAGGGTGCTTAGAAACATGGGCCCACTGCCTCCCATTCCCCAAAAGCATTAGGCTACAATTCACAGACCAATGAATTTAACTTTTTTTTTTTTTTTTTTACTAAAGGACATACATTTTTTTAAAAAGGTTTTATTTATTTGTTTGACAGACAGAGATTACAAGTAGGCTGAGAGAGAGGAGGAAGCAGGCTCCATGCTGAGCAGAGAGCCCAATGCTGGGCTTGATCCCGGGACCCTGGGATCATGACCTGAGCCAAAGGCAGAGGCTTTAACCCACTGAGCCACCCAGGCACCCCTAAGGAGATACATTTTATACTGGTATTCAGACACTAGTAGATACTGTTAACCACTCTAATTGGTTGATGTCTGTGTCATGCTGGTGGTCAAATATTTGGATTATCACCACTGCAAATGTGTGTATGTCTGTGCATGCAACTGAAGTTTCACAAAGTAATACATTTACTGTATATTATCTGTTCTGAGATTCTTTATTCATCTTTTTAAAATGTTGGTTGGGGGGCGCCTGCATGGCTCAATCCGCTAAGTGTCTGACTCTTGCTTTCAGCTCAGGCTTGTGAGATGGAGTCTTTCTACTCAGTGCAGGCTGTGCTTGGAATTCTCTCTCTCTCCTTGTCCTTCACTCTCTGCCCCTTCCTCTTCTCGGGCTCTCTCTCCCTCTCCTTAAAAGAAATAAAATCTTCAAAAATGTGGGTTAGAATCCACCAAATTGATTTCAGCACTCTACTGAGTCCAGCTGATTTGACTGCAGACATCAGTGTCCATTTGCCCACTGATTCATTCATTCAACAAACATTTAGTGAGCCCTGCTTTATGTTAGGCACGTTAGCATCAGGCTCCAGTTGCAGATAACAGACACCACTGTGCCTATCTAGCAGAAAGAGATGTAGTAAGACAGACGACTGGGGGCTTACGAGACTGAGCCTCCAGGCATGAAACCCCCAAACCACTGCAGAACTGAGCTGCCAGGAAAGCCACTACCCCTGTCACCATCAGGAAGGTAGGATTCAGGAAGCCATCACTGCCACTGTTGGTACCAGGAACACACACCTTAGCTTTGATCTCATGATCAGGGACCTAAGGTCAAATGACTGCCTGTGTCTGCGATATCTGCCCTACCCAAAAAAGAGAATGCCTCCCCCACAAATTCCTCTACTCCACTCACCTCCATGCCCATCAGTTCTTTAGGCAGTGCAGGGGATCTTTATACCTAAATCACATCTGAAGTCCTGGGTGTGATAGTCTAATGTTTTGCTTTCCAGTCCAGCTCTACGGGAAGGCACACCAGGAGGAGGTGGAACAGAAGTTAAACAAGCCAGTGGACAGCACAGGGACAAAATGTCTGGAAGTGGTACAGGTTACCTGGTGCGGAGGTAGGTTTCTACTCCCTATCTGAAAACTTTTCAATTTTTACAGCTGCATGTCCCTTTGAATGCCAACACATGCTTTTTATTTCTATGTTTCTCTTTCATGTATATTTAATATGTTGGATTTTTAAAAATTACAAATTTGATGGTCAGGGTTTTTCCTCTCCTCTGGCAATTTGGTAGGGAAGTCCCATGCCCCACAGCCTTCCCCCTTCCCAACTGTGCTGTTCTCATGCGCCCATCCTCCACTCTCTGGAAGGTCAATGGAAGCTGCTTTGTCAATTTCTTCTGGCAACAATCAAGAGAGAATGCTCCCACTGCTCTGTGCTAACAGTAACTTAAACTTGCTCTCTTCCCTGTAGACTCCCATGGTAATCGTAGTTCCTTTCCCCTAAAAGTTACAGTAGCTTCATAGGCAAAACATGGTATCTGCCACTTGTGGAAACCAAGGCAAGAGATGGTCCTGGGGAAAACAGACAGATAGATGAGCTCCCCTCCCCTGTGTCCCTTGTTGGTCCTGGCTCTGTGCTCACCTGCCAGCTCCTGTTTAAGAGAATACAATAAGAGGACTCAATGCTCAACAAATGTCTGTCTAATAAGTAAAGTGTGAAACAAATCACTAATAGTGTAATCTGATTTACCAAGACAGGGCTATAGGATATACAATTAGGTGTAGCCGTGGTAAAAGAAACTGAAAAATAAATGGCTTAATATAAGACAGAGGTTTATTTCTCTTTCTTGTAACATTCCAAACATACATAGTCCAGAGCTGATATAGTAGCTTCAAAGCCTCGTGACCCAAGCTGCTCTGCATCTACAGGTACTGCTTTAATAAGCAAGGTCCAAGATGGCTTTCCAAGCTGTTCCTGTTTCAGGCAACAGAATGGAAAATGGGGGAAGAAAGGGTGTGAATTCTCCTTTTTTTTTAAGATTTAACTAATTTATTTGACAGAGAGAAAGAGAGATCACAAGCAGGCAGAGAGGGAGGCAGAAAGAGAGGGGAAAGCAGACTCCCCACCGAGCAGAGAGCCTGATGCAGGGCTCGATCCTAGGACCCCGAGATCATGACCTGGGCTGAAGGCAGAGGCCCAACCCACTGAGCCACCCAGGCGCACCCTGAATCCTCCTTTTAAGGACTCTTGTATACTATGGACCAGTAATATTCACAGGGCCAAAAGTACCTGCAAAGGTAACCGGGAAATGTAGCGTCCTACAGAAATGGAGGCATGGTGGCAGTCTAGTAGTCTGTGTTGAATGTGTGTTTGCCAGGGGTATGCTTTCTGATTCCACAAGGTACATTCCCATTCATACCCAAGAGTCCTGGCTCTAATCTCCTTAATCATGTAATCTCCATACCTCACCCTCTCTGCCTCCTGGACTCAGAGTTGACTCCAGCAACCCCTAGAATCTAAGCACCCAGGGTAATAAGAGAACGGAGAGGCCCTACAGTGAGGATTCATTTGCTTTTGTCATTGTCATCTCAGACTGACAGGGCTGAGCCAAACACAGTGCCCATACTTACACCCCTTGGAAACAGAAAATATTTGCCAGCCTTGTAACCAGAAGACATGACCGGAGCCCCGCCGTTAGCCTTGATGGTTCCAGCCTTAGGAAGCACAATTCATTACAGTGTCTCTTCTCCACCTTCCAATAATGTGACCAGGGGTACCTCAAGCCTCGGGGGATTTCCCCTGAAGTTCCAACCTGGGGTCAAATCTGAGGAATCTGTTCACTCCCTTGGGAATAGCTGAGGTTCTCACCCTTGCTCTGGCCACTTGGACCTTCTGGTGCTCCCTGTAGAACACCAGGAAATGGCAAAAGATGTAATCCAAGTTCATGAACTCTGCTCTCTTTCTCTGCCTTCCTTCCCTCTTTTCACTCTATTGTATGTATGTAGGCCACTGCTTCTCAGACAACAATACATCAACTATTTTAAGAAATCTCATTTCTGTTTTTCTATTATTATTTGTTTGCTCTGTTCTCATTCATTTTGAAGTCTCTTACTCATCAGCAGATAAGCTGTAGTAAGTGCCAAACATTTAGGAGAAAAATATCTATTCACTTCACTTTTCCTCCCAATTAAGGAAAGACAGGCATCACTGAGTTTTGGCTATGGGACTCCCTGGCCCAACTCAAGGACAAGAAGTGTTTTAAGGTGGCAATGACTGAGAAGCTCTGGGGCGAAGGACTAAGAGGAGAGGAAGATAGCAGAGAGGAAGGGGGACCTCTCAGGCTGGGGTGTTGATTTATCTTTTGACTTAGTGGGGCCAGGTGTCATGGAGGAGGAAAGCTCTCTATCCATTCACTTTTTATTCCTCTCAAAGGAAACCATATCATGTTCCAGGACATTCAAGCGGCTCTAGTTTCCTGTGGGCAGGGATCACAGACATTAAGCTCCCACAATGAGTGTAGCATTGCAGAATGTTTTGTTCTCATTCTCGTTTTGAAAGAAGAGAACCGACCCAGTGACGGGACTCAGGCAACAATCATTTTTTGTATTTGTTACCTATCGTTGCGTAATGAAATACCCCAAAGCTTAGTGGCTTGACCCATCATTTCTTGTTTTACAGTCTGTGTGTGTCAGGAATCCAATCACAGCATAGCTGGGTCTCTCACAAGGTTACAGTCAAGGTAACCTTCAGGCTTGCGGGGGGTGGATCTGTTTCCAAGCTCCCTCAAGTGGTGGTTGGCAGGTCTTGGTTCCTTGCAGGGTGTTAGACTGACAGTCTCTGTTCTTCACGAGCTTTGGTCTGAGTCTTGCCGGGTTCCTTGCCACATAGATCTCTCCATGGGACCTCTTGTAGCATGGCAGCTGTCTTCATGGTCATGAGCAAGTGAAAGGCAGGAGAGAGTAGAAGCAAGATGGGAGCCATAGTCTTTTGTACTCTAATCTTAAAAGTAACAGTCTCAGGGTGCCTGGGTGGCTCAGTTGTTTGTCTGCCTTCTGCTCAGGTCATGATCCCAGGGTCCTAAGATCAAGTCCTGCATTGGGCTCCCTGCTCGGTGGGAATTTTGCTTCTGCTTCTCCCTTTGCCCCTCCCGCTGTTCACGCTCTCTCTCTCTCTCTCAAATTAATAAATAAAAATCTTTTTAAAAAATTGATTTTTTTTTTTAAAATTCTCTTCCTTTGCCATCTTCTGTTGGTTAGAAACAAGTCACTAGGTCCAGGTCACATTCAAGGGGGGCAGATTGCACAAGGCATATTTAGGAAGTGGAGGTCACTGGGGTCATTTTAGAAGGCTGATTACCACACTTACCAGCTATTATTATTGGAGAGTGATAAAAGTTATATTTGCTGGTGATTTAAAAAATCCTGTTTTGCAGAAGATAAATCAATCTCTCTCCTTTACTTTGTTTCTTCACTCAAAACCGCAACTCTGCAGTCCTTATTGCTTTGGGCTCAGGGGGCAGTTAATGGTAACATGTGAGCTGAGAGGGAAGGAGATGCTTTCCTTTAAGACTTAGCAGCACAAAGCTACGGACTCTGGTCCCGTTCGCTTGAGAATGTTGTGCTGGGATCCTGCTGGAGGTCATCTTGTGGGCACAGCTGAAGTTCCCTTGTCCTATAACTGACAGTCTGGCTAACTGTCATCTAACAGCAAGCCAGCCCCTACCATAGTCCCATCTGAGGGAAACTGACTGGGTCCCTTTTGGTAAAATTCTCTGCCTTCCTTCCCTCTTCTCACTCTATTGTGTGTATCTAGGCCACTGCATCTCGAACAACAATACCTAAACTATTTTAAGAAATCGCATTTCTGTTTTTCTATTATTGTTTGCTTCTTGCTCATTCATTTTGAAATCTGTTACTCATCACCAGAGAAGCTGTAGCAAGTGCCAAAGGTTTCCCACCCTGAGGAGCTCCTCCCTTTCTTTCCTCTCCTCCCCTCTCCTCTTCAGAGATCCAGTCAAGCCCCTCTCTTCTCTGAAGCCTTCTCAGAATCAACTGAAAAGATG
Source organism: Mustela nigripes (assembly GCF_022355385.1). NCBI lineage: Eukaryota > Metazoa > Chordata > Mammalia > Carnivora > Mustelidae > Mustela > Mustela nigripes. The sequence goes on along the minus strand of NC_081561.1, from coordinate 33,089,797 downwards.
GAAATTTCCTTAGAAATGTAATTGCCTGAAGGTAAAAGAAGGTAAGGAAACAGCTAACCATCTGAAAGGAAGCCTGAGGGAAGAGAGATGATGGCAACTCTCAGTTATGAAATTTCTCTTCTCCTTGAAAGCCAGCCTCTGTAGGCGGAGACAGATGCATTGAGCTTCTGAGCACGCAGCAGGTGTTCCATTAGTCCTGGTTGATCGATGCCCCCTGTTGTGTTTCTTAAACATTCACAAATTCTTTGCCACTCTTCCCTTCAAAAGGTAGAGCCTAGGGGTGCCTGGGTGGCTCAGTCTGTTAAGTGCCCGACTCTAGATCTCAGCTCAGGTCTTGAGTTCAAGTCCTATGTTGGGCTCCATATTGGGCATGGAATCTACTTTTTTAAAAAAAAGTTTTAAAAAATGTTTTAATGTAAAAAAGAGTAGAGCCTAATTCTCCCTGCCTTAAATGTGAATCAGCAAATCACTTCTAATGAGTTGAATATAGCGGAGTGATAAGGTATGACTTCTGACGTTAGGTCCGAAAAATTATTGCAGCTTTTTCCCTGCTTTGTCTTGGATGAACCTCTCTCAGGGAAGCCAGCTGCTACGTCATGAGGTCTCCCAAGCATCCCCGTGGAGATGCCCACATGTAGGGAAATTGAGGCCTCCTACCAAGAGCTAGCATCAGCTTGCCAGCCAGATGAATGAACCATCTTGGAAGTGGATCCTCCAGCCCCAGTCAAGCCTTTGGATAACTGCAGCCCAGGCCAAAAGTTTGACCACAATTGTAGCTTGACTGAATCAGCACTGCCCAGCTCAGATGCATCTGGATTCCTAGGGGAGATAACAAATGCTTACTGAGGTTTTAAATTGCTAAGGAGAGAGGGAGGGAGGTTGCAGGAGAAAAGGATTTTGCTTCCTGTGTGCAACTGGGAATCTCCAGCTTCACCAGTGCCCGATGCCTGGTGCCAGCAGCTAGCAGCTTCTCCCGGCACTGCCCACCTTGGGCAATAATGTAAGTGGTGTGACTCCTCTCCTTTCAGTGTTTGCAGCTTCTCCAGCACCCAGCCTCTGCTGTACACTTGGCATCTCCGGCATGAGGCTCCTGCAGCAGTCACAATGTCGAGCACCAGGCTTCCGTGGTACATAGAGGCTAGCTGCGCCCAGTGGACAGTTTTCTCTCTTTTTTTTTTTTTTAAGGATTTTTTATTTATTCATTTCAGAAAGAGAGAGAACACGTGCGTGAGCCAGAAAGCAGGAGCAGGGGGTGGGGCGGAGGGAGAGGAAGAAGCAGGCTCCCCACTGAGCAAGGACCCCCTGATGCGGGGATTGATCCCAGGACCCTGAGATCATGAATTGAGCCAAAGACAGACGGCCAACCATCTGAGCTACCCAGGCATCTGGTTTTCTAGCCTTTGAGTTGGCACTTCCCTGTGAAGAAGTTTCCCTGGCATCCTAGAGGGCAGCTTTCTGGCATGTTCCACTCTCATGACAGTATAGCAACTTTTCTGCCATCTGGTGAGCCATAGGCTGTGTTCTCACCAAGGTCTGGGTTTCAGCTTTAGTGTGGATGGGGGGTGTCTCTTCTTTGCGCTATCCTAAGCCTCAGCCCTGGGGGTAGGGCTGCTCCTCCATTTATAATTCATGTATTCTTTACTGCTTACTAACCAAGTCTTTTGTTACTCTAATCCCCTGGTGTCATAATTATATTAAAATTACCCTGTTCAGATCACTGTGTGGTTTCTCTCCCTTGATTGGACCCAGACTGACACGCAAAATTTGGTCATAGTTGTTACACAGCCACAAATAACCAAACCACCCCCTCCCCATCTCATCGCCCGCTGCCAACTCCCCTTTCATTACCATCAGCCAATTGCTATCTTGTGCCTATGCAGAGCAGGCTCTTCCTTCAAGGCTTTATAAGGAGTCAAATATGATCTTCTACAAAAAGAACAAAGTTTATAAGATCAAAGCTTTAATTGGCCAAATGCTGAATGAAAGGTTCAGATAGGGAGTACTACAGAAAGCAGCAAAGGCTGGTTGAGGAAAGCTCTAGGCTGCAGTAGGACGTCATTCAACTCTGATGACACTATAGGACACAGCCCAATGGAAAAGAGAGGGCATTGTAGCCATGGGGAGCATTGTATCAAAAGCTTAGATGCAAGCCCCACCCGGTAGGATTAGGTGAGCAGTGACTACTAGTTCCCTCCAGTTTGGCAGGAGAAGAGATTTTATATGGTAGGCTAGGGGCAAGCAATAGGACTAGATCATGAAGGACCTTAAATACAAAGCTAATTCATTTGGTGCCATCATGTTAAAAAAGGGTGGGGGGCAGTGGCCCAATCTTTGAGGACAGAACTCAACCTACTTTTGGTATAAGTACAATTATACTTGTCAGATGATGAGACTTGGCTTTGGGTTTGAGAAAAAGTTCATTACGACAGTAGGGAACGCCTGAATGTTTTTGAGGATGATGTAATGTGGGGTTCTGAGATTAGCCTAGAGTATGTTGGGCTGGAGAGAATGGATAACAGAAGTAGAAAATGATACCCAAAAGTCCTGATGGAGGACACAGGGTAGCAGCAGTGGGAAATAAAGAATTTGGATAGATGTGGGATGTTTGGAATGGCTGGTTGGATGTGGTGGAGAGAAGTTGAAGGTGATGCCCAATACTTCGCTGGTGACATGGGAACATGGGAGTGGGATGAGGGGTGGATGGGATGGTGTTTGCTTTTGACAAGTTCCACTGGGGTGACTGTAGTATAGCCAAGAAGAAGGAAGAGGCAGCCTCAGGCCTGAACTCAGGAGAGAGACAAGGGCTGAGGATTCAGATCTGGTAGTGATAGCCACTCAGGGTGACAAATCAAACTTTGGGAGATGGTGATGAGGTTGGCTCTCTGTTCAGCCCATCTTCATCAACAACCATCCCCCCACCCACCCAAGGGATGAAGTTCTGGGTCAGAAATTCTAGGTCCTTAAGTAGTTCAGTCCAAATGGACCCCTATAAACCAGAAGCACCGTCCTTCTCAACTGCCACAGATTCTGGTTTAGAATCCATGGTCCACTCCCAGGGGGTTCAGCCCAAGGAACCAGAAAGCAAAAAGCCCAAGACTAAGGGGTTCTAACCCTATTCTGGCCCCAGGCCAATCATGTAACCTTGAGCAAGTCACTTTCCCTCTTTGGGTTTGTTTTTTCCTTCTGCAAAATGCCAGGGTTGGCCTTGGACTAGACTGTGGTTTTAAATCTTGCCTCCGAAGAACAACAGTGTTCCATAGCTGGGCCAACATGTTCTTCCTCCTGAATCAAGTAGTAGCAGATGGAACACTCCAATTTTAGAGTTTTCTCCTAATGATTTCTTAAGCCATCAGCAACCACCACTGCTTGTTTTCCAGCAAGGGCTCAAGATCACACAATGAATGAGTAAGTGGGAAATGCAATGAAAATAGGTGAAATCAGGAAAAATCAGAAAATTGGTGACCATATTTGGTTTGACAGTCTTCTTGTTTCTAGAGGCTTCATGGTTATGGTTTTTATATGACTCACACAGTCACTCTGGTTTTTAAAACTAAGTTCCAGTGGCATTTCATGAAGGGGGCTTCATAGAGGGTTCTGGGACTCCCCAGTGCCTGTAACCCAAAGAAACTGGAGAAACCTCAGAGGTGATGCCCTCACGACCTTTCCAGTGCCGATCTTTCACTCTCTCAATCTTTGACCTTTGATGAATAACTCTGCACACAGAGCACTGCGTCTTACATTCATTAATTCCTATGATCCCCATATAATCCTCCCAACAGCCTCATGAGATAAGTACTGTTATTATATTCTTTTTCTGGAAGAGGGGAAGCCTGAGGCTCAAATAGGGTAAATGGCTTGCCCAAGGTCACACAGCTAGTAAGTGACAGAGCTGGGATTTGAACCTGAGAGTCTGACTCCAGAGCTCTCACTCTTCCCGTTGCCTGCAGTCGCTATAATTCTGCCGTCACCAAATACTTTCAGTTCTTCCTTGGACACGTGGTAAGACTGATCTTCCCTATGCCCTTTGGCTAGCAAAATGTGAGCAGAAATGGGGAGCATCATTTCTGGTCTAACTTTTAAGAGCCAGGGATCCCGGCCACATTCCCTTTTCCTTCTCTAGGAGTTGTAGATCACATTAAGAGCCCCTCTCAGCCTTGGTCACTGAGAGATGATGATTTAATAAGATACCTGCTCCCCCACACACTGGCTGACCTGCTAGGGGCTGTGATAAATAACCTTGTCATTTTTTAAGCCACTAAGATTTGGAGGTGGTTGGCTGCTGTGGCCCAGGCTAGGCCATCTGGAGGAACCCAGTGCAATACTGTCTCCTGTTGATTATCTTTGGCCTCAGTCCCCAAACATGCCTTCTCTCTGAAATTCCCTCTAAGCATTGGCTCCACATTCAAATTGGAAAAGCAGCAAGGGGAGAAGAGAATCTGTTCCCTTAACAGGGAAGTGGGGATGTGTTTTGGGAGATGTGCCCATGCTTTGACCTGCTCAGGGATGAAATCTACAGCCAGCCCTTGGAAGACCCTAGACAGAAACTGCTCCAAGATTTTCTCCCATAGTCATTTATTGGCTCTCCTTAATTATTTTCCCCGCTATTAAAGTAGGAATGACTGGGCCTGCAGGAAGAGGGCCGGACTCCCACATCCTGGGAGCACTGCAAGCTGACTATGACCTTGCAGGCCTGGATTTGAACTTCCTCCTCAGGGTGGATGACCAGGGCGAGCAGCCGATCTGCCAGTCGTGACTCATCCCCAAAGAGAGCTTCATGCAAAGATTGTTCATTGTAATGCCACTTCACAGCACGGTAATGGGGTGAATTCCGGCCCTCACTTAGCCGCTCAGCAAACACCAGTACCTCAAACAGCAGACTCCCGGGCTGTGTGGACTGAAACAGGTTCAGGAAGTTGGAGTGCACCTGTGATGGGAGTAGAGAGACCATGGCAAAGAAATCCAAGACAAGTTCTGAAGTTCTCCCTCTTCCATCTTCCTATTGTCTCAACTCCCCAGTACACCCAAGTCTCAGTTTCAACCGTATAGGAATTTTTTAGTTTTCCTTTCATTGTCATTCTCCAACATAATGGCCCTGCGGTCATCAAACTTGAGAGATAGGATCATAATACTGATTCTGGGAAACCTGTTGAGTCCAACATGACAGCTTAGCATGTGGTTGATTTTTATAAATATTTTGTGTGCTCGAGAGGAATATATGCTTACTAATTATAGAATGTTCTAGGTGTATCTAATGGCTCAAGCTTATTTGTATTACTCACAGCAAATATACCCTTACTGGTTTTAGGATTTTATCTCTTAACTGCTGAAAAAATTAATCTCCCAAATCTTCCATTGTGATGGGGGATGTGTCAATTTTTCCTTATAATTATTCAGACATGAGAAAGAAGGAAATCCTGCCATTTGTGACAACATAGGTGAACTCTGAGGACATCATGCTGAGTGAGATAAGCCAGACAAAGAAAGGCAAATATTGCATGGTGTCACTTATTGGTGGTATCTATAAGTAAATAAGTAAGTAAGTAAACAAATAAATATTCACACTTGGAAACAGAGTAGGAAAGTGGTTACTAGGTGCTGGTTGTGTAGAAGAAAGAGACAGACATTGGTACAAGCTATAAATTGAATAAGGTCTGGGGGCACCTAGATGGCCCAGTCAGTTGAGCATCCAAATCTCGATTTTGGTTCAGGTCATGATCTCAGCGTCTGAGATTGAGTCCTGTGTTGGGAGCCATGCTGGCTGTGGAGCCCGTTTGAGATTCTCTCTCTCCTTCTACCCCTCCCCCTGTAGTTTGTGCTCTCACTCTCTTTAAAAAATAAAGTCTGAAGATCTAATGTAAAACATAGTGATTATAGTTAATAACACTGTATTAGATAATTGAAATTTGCTGAGAGTAGAACTTAAATGTTCTCACACACACAAAGATACATATGTGAAGTGATAGATGTGTTCATCAACTAGATGATGAGAATCCTTTTCACAATGTGTCTGTGTGTGTATGTATATATATAAAATTGCCACTATGTTTAAATATTACATTTTGTCTCTTTGCTGTATCTTACTAAAGCATAAAAAAATTAAAAGGAAAATATTTCCTTGTCATCCTATCATGTCTTGCCATATAAATTTTGAGGTTATGTTATGGGGTTCATATAAGTTTAGAGTTCCTTTATCCTTCTGAACCATTATTATGCAGTGACCCTGTCTATCCTAATAATGGTTATAAGTAATTTTTCTCTAATATGAAAATACCTACATTTACTTTTGTTTTGTCACCTGGATTCCTGGCTCTCAGAGTTCAGAAAGCCCCTTAAAGAGAATCCCCCTCTCAACAAAATGAACTCTCATTCTATTGGGAGAATGGAAGAGGGGATGGTTGTCAATATATCTAGCACAAAGGCAGGAAGAGAAACAAGATGATCTTGTGAGGACTGAGTCTGCCTGGGGTATCCATGATTCTTCCTTCCCTAGGATGTGAGTTGGTATCCATCAACCTTTCTTCAGTTCCTTTCTCACCTGGCAGTTGAGAATATCATACAGAAGGTCATTCTTCTGTGCCAGGTAGCTCAGCAATCGTATGGCTTGCACCTGAATAAAAGAAAGAGTAAAGCATGAGAAGGCAGGTCAAAGTGGGCCCGAGCAGGGAAGACACAATTCTCCGCTCCTCCCTCCAGGTGCTAGGCCAGGCAGGGCTGGTCAGGAGGGGCAGGGCCAGGGCCATGGTACTTAGGCACCTGTGCCAGGATATAGTTGGACTGCAGGATCTCCATCAAGGCAGGCATCACCCGTCGCAGCTGTGGATGTACGTAGTCAGGCAGTGGGAGGCTGTTGAGGAGTCTGAGGCCTGCAACATGGAGCTCCGAATCCCAGATGGTAGAGATCAGTTCCAGTACCTTGATGGTGTGTTCCTGGAGGGTGGGGGGGGGGGTCGGGTAGAGGAGATGAGGAGGGAAGGGTCTGCCTTTATGTGGTGATCCCCAACACTATCCCAGCCTCTGTGTTCACTCTTCCCCTACCCCTACCTATGATGCCCAAGCCCAAACCCAGTAGACAACTCTCTTTAACTTCAACTCTCAACATGACTTGACCTAGTTGGCCACACCTGCGTCCTTTCTGCACCTGGCTTCTCTTCCACGAACTCCTTTCCTGGTTCTTCTGCCCAACCTTTCCTTCTCTGTCTTCCTCACTCTTTCAGTGTTATTATCCAGACTCAGTGTTAAATACTGTTGATGCTGGTGCCTTTCAAATTTCTGTCTCTATCCCAAACCTTTCTGAGAAAACTCAGACATATTCTGGTGTCAATTCCACTTCTTATCAGAAGGCTTTTTTCTTTCTCCCTTCCTTCCTTCCTTTCTCTTTCGCTCTCTTAGATTTTATATTTACATAATCTCTATACCCAACACGGGGCTCAAAGACACAATTCCAAGATGGAGAGTTGCACGCTCCACCGACTGAGCCAGTCAGACTCCCCTTCCCAGAATGCCTGCTCGACCTCTCAGAGTTAACACATACCCATCACCCTCCCAGCCTCTGCTTTTGGTCACAACTCCCTTCCCCCTACTCAGGTCAAAACTCTGTAATCCTCTTTAACGACTTTCTCTTCACACTGCTTTTCTAGTCCTTCAGAAAATTCTGTCAGCTCTACCTTCAAAATCTGTCAACAGGTTTTGTCAAGATCCAGCGAGGTCTATCAAGCTGCGTCTACCACCTGTTCCAAGCCACCATCAGTTCTCACCTACATTTCTCCAATAGCCTCCTGTCTCCCGGCTTCCATCCTCCCCCGTCTATTTCCAGAACAGCAGACATGTTAGACATGTCCCTCTTCTGCTTCTGTCCCTAGTTCATTCAAGGTAAGAGCTAAAGTCCTTCCAGTGGTTCACGCGGTCCAATATGGCCTGCCCCTCTCCCCTTACAATGTCTTTGACCTCATCTCCTCTTCTCTTCTTTGCTCCCACGGTTGCTGTCACAATGGTCTCTTAGTCATTCTTTGAGCATGCCAAGTACACACTTATCTTGTTTTTGCACAGGCTGTTTTCTCTACTTAGAATGCTCTCCCTTCCAGATAGTTAGAGCTCACTCTCTTACCTCCTTCAAGACTGTGCTTTAATGTCACCTTCCCAGTCAGGCCTTCCCCAACCACTACCCTTTTTAAGACTGCAACCACTCCCCACCCAGCCTTCCTTATCCTCCATCTTTATTTCATTCTTCTCCACAGCACTGTCACAGGCAACACACTTTTTATTTTGAAACTTTTTATTTTTGAATAATTATTAATTCTCAGGAACTTGCAAAAATAGCATAGACACATCCTGTGGGCTCTTCCCCCAGATTCCCTCAATGGTTAACCTTATGTACTTACATACAGTATCAACACTGCATATATCAGTACTGATGCAAGGTGTCTGTACCGTCTTTGTCATTTTGTCACATATGGGGATTCATGTAACCACCACGGCTGTCAACAGATTGTTCCATCAGAGTTGTCCCCTCACCACAGAGATTTCCCTCATGGGACTCTGTTGTAGTCACATAACCCTCCCCCTCCACACACACCAAAACCAGCTCTACCCATTGGTAACCACTCATCCAATCTCCATCTCTGTAATTTCGTCCCTTCGAGAATGTTACATGTTGAGTCCTGCTTTGTGACCTCCTGAGATTGGTTTTTCACTCAGTAGAATGTCCTTAAGATCCAAGTTGTTGTATCAATAGTTCATTCCCCTTTATTTCTGAGGAGTGTTCCGTGGTGTGCATTTGCACAGTTGAACCATTTATCTATTGAGAGACACTTTGGTTGTTTCCAGTTCTTGACTGGTACAAGAGGGGTGCCAACAAATAATTGCTTATGGGCTTTTGTGGGGACGAGTTTTCATTTCTCTAGGATAAATGCCTTAGAGTGCAACTGCTGAGTTGTTTGGTGAATGCATTGTTTGTTTTTTGTTGTTTTTGCTTTTTAAGTGGGCACCACACCCAGCAAGGAGCCCAGCGCAGGGCCTGAACTTATTATGACCCTACGGTCAAGATCAGAACTGAGATAGAAAGTCGGGTGCTCAACTGACCAAGGCACCTAGGCACCCTGATGATTCATTTTTTAAAGAAATGGCCAGACTATTTTCCAGAGTGAGTGCTGTATCATTTTACATTCCCACCAGCAACATACAAGAGAGTCCATTTCTATCTTCACGAGCATGTGGCATTGTCACAAATTTTGAGTTTGGACCATTTCACAGGTGTAGAGTGCTATCTCGTTGTGGTGATAATCTGCATTTCCCTGATGCCTACTGATGTTAAACATCTTTTCATGGGCTTATTTGCAACTCGTAGATCTTCTTCAGTGCAGTTATCTCCACGTTTTTTGCCCATTTTCTAACTGGATTTTTTAACGTTGAGTTTTGAGAGCTCTTTATATGATCTAGATAGGACTCCTTTGTCAGATATGTGCTTTGCAAATATTTCCTCCCTGACTACAGCTTGTCTTTTCATCCTCTTAAGAGGGTCCCCCACAAGGCATATGTTTTTAGTTTTGATGAAGTCCAGTGTATCCACTTTTTTTTCTCTTTTAGATCATGCTTTTGGTGTTAGAAATTTCTAAGAACTCTTCATCAAGCTCTAAGTCCCCCAAATTTTCTCTTTTGAAACTGTACCACCCTCATACCTGCCTCCTTATGGCCCTACTTTTATTTTTCTCCCTCCATTTGTTATACGAAACATACTGTATATTTCACTAATTTGTGTATTGCCTGTCTTGCCCTGCTAGAATGTAACTTTCCCCCGGGGAGGGGGATCTTTCCTCCTTGCTGTTGCATCTTCAGTGCCTGAACAAAAAGTAAGTGCTCAATATACATCTGTTCAATGAACAAAGGGATCTTGGCTTCTGAGAGGCAAGATGCTTAGGAAAGACAGACAACCCCACAAGCTATATTTTTTGTGAGCCCACGTAAAAGGAGAGCTAGAATCCTGGAGTATTCACAGTATTCCCATTAGTACCAGTTTCTGCCTGCCCCAACCCCTTCCTATCCGCTGAAACCTGAAGGACAGTTAAGAATTTGTCTGGGTGGTGTTTCAGGCAGAGGAAACAGCAAGTGTAAGGCCTGGGGGGTCGGGAGAGCATGAAACATACGGTATGAATGGCTAGGACTGTGGCAGGGAGGTGGAGATCATGCTCTTTATGCTGACAGCCCTGAGAAATACCAAGTGAGGAGTTGATGGGATCAGATCCCTTGGGATAGAGTGGTCTGACTTAGGGAATGGGACAAGGTCCATTTTGAACATGCTGGGTTAGAGGGTCCCTAGGATATCTAAGTGGAGGTGTTGGCCCTGGATCTGGTGGTTTGGGGAGAAAGTAGAGGTGGACAGCAAGTGGAGACCAAGACCTTCCCTGCCCCCCCAAAAATTTTTCTTTATATTTTTAGGTAGGCTTCACCCTTAACATGGGGACTGAACTCATGACCCCGAGATCAAGAGTCGCATGCTCTGATGACTGAGCCAGCCAGGCTCCCCTCTCCAAAAAAGCTTGTTGCCAAAAATCAGAGTGTGAGAATATAAAATTTGGGGGAGGAAATATAATGCAATGGGAAGACTCAGGCAGAGCTGGTAGAGTGCGTAAATCTTGAGAAGTTGGGCGTACACTGTTACCCAGCCATCCCACTCCTGCATATGGATCCTAGAGCTACTCCTCTGTCCTAGAGGGAGATGTGTACGAGAAGCCTCATGACACAATGCGGAAACAATTTCAGGGCCCACCCACGGGCAAGTGGATAAATATAATTGCAGGATATTCATGAACTAGAACTATATAGCAGTGGAAGATGAGGAAACAGCTCTCCACACCAAAAAAGGTCAATCCTTCAATGCTGGGGTAGGGGGAGAGGCAAACCACAGACTACCAACTATGTATTTCCAGTATAAAACTGGAAATACATAAAGGAGCTTAAAAAGTCCCAAATGGCATTTTGCCTATTCTTGACATTTTGCCTTGCCCTGATAGAATAGGATACCTGAATATACAGCCAAACTATACAGAAAGTCAAGGAATCGATGCACAAAACATGGAGTAAGTAATTGTCTCTGTTTGGGAGGTATAGTTTGGGATCAGGGAGAGTCTCTGGAACACCTAACCTGTTGGCCAAGTTCTAGTTCTCAGCCATGCATTTTGTTTTATGGTTCTTTCCATGGTCCATATATAAAATGTTAAGTCTTCAATATTTTACTGATTTTTCATCCAGGAGAAACCAATTGCTAGAGAGAAATTTGGAACTCAAGGAAGGAAGAGGGGTTCTTTTTTGGAGGGGGTTGTTTAAGATCGGAAGAATGAGAGCATGTTGAATCCTAATGGGAGGGAGTAGAGGGGAGGCCATTTCAAAGAGGCTAATTAAGGAGAGAGGCCATTAAAGAAGGGGAAGGGATCCAGGACTGATCCTAGACAGGAAGAAAGCCATGTTTTCATAGCATCAGGAAGAAAGGATGGATGGGGAAACAAGTAAGCCTGGGAACATTTCGTGGCTTCTATTTTCTCTATGTGGTGGTAGTGAAGGCATCCATGGCTTAGTCACCAGGATCAGAGTAACACAGTACAGGGGTGGGAGTTGGTATATCTGATCCTTGTCCCTGGTTTTAGGCACAGAACTCCTAAAATCCTTGAATTGAGGGGAGTGGGTGCCTGGGTGGCAGTCATCTGGGCATCCAACTTGGTTTCGGCTCAGGTCACGATCTTAGGGTCCTGAGATAGAGCTCTGGGTCAGGCTCTGTGCTCAACACAGTCTGCTTGAGATTCTCTGCCTCTCCCTCCCACTGCCCCTCCCTTTGCTCTCTCTCTAAAATAAATAATATCTTTTTAAAAAATATCCTCATAATTGTCCAATAGAAGAACCTTTTATTATTCTCTTAGTTACTCCAAACCTTATGCTCATTGGGTGACTCTTGGTGGATGGTAGACAGCTTCCAGATGGGGGCACTCGTGGCCAGAAAGGCCAAGCCATGACTAGGGGGTTGAAGGAGGAAGGGAGGGGTTTGAGATTGAGTTCGCTTATCAATGGCCAATGATTCATCAATCACACCTACATAATGAAACCTTGATAAATACTCCCAAACGACAGGGCTCAGCAAACTTCTGGGTTGGTGAACACATCAAGGGGCTAACACGGTGGCTTGCCTAGAGAAGGTCCAGAAGCTTCGCATCCTTTCCCCCCATACTTTGCCCTACATGACTCCTCTATTTGACCACTCCTCGGTTGTACCTTTCCTAATAAACAGGTAAATGTTAAGTGTTTTCCTGAGTTCTGTGAGTCATTCTAGTGAATTAGCAAACCAGAGGAGGAAGTCTAAATTTATAGCCGAATATACAGGCACTTGTGACAAGCATGGGAAATGGGGGAGGGGGGGAGGTCTTGTGGGACTGTCCATTGTCCTTTACCCGTGGGGTCTCTGCACTAACCCCAGGTAGACAGTGTCAGAATTGAGTTGAATTGTTGGACACCCCCACGGGTGTGGTAGAATTAGTTGGTATCAGAAAGACTCTGTGCTTTCTGCTGTTTAGGGCTCAGAGACACTCCAGCAGCATCCCAGTTCAGTTTCAGCCGGAGAGTCAAAGACTGATGACCCCCGAGGGTCTCACTTATTACAAAGGAAAAGCTTATTTCTGGATCACAGACTCAGACCCAAACAACTTCTGGAACATGACCATTTGCCCTATGCCCATTAAGGAACCCAAGGACTATGGACATCTTGTGTGCTCTAATCCACCACTTGCCTCTGGGCTCACCTGGATTTTGAGCCTGAATTTTCTGATGCCAGAGAAAGCTTTAAGTGTGTTCAGAGCTTGGATTTTGACACTGTTGTCCTCCTCATCCAGCATGGAGCCCACCAAGCTTATGTCATCAGCAGTACAAGAGGAGGCCTGCAGTGGGCCAGGAGAGACAGAAGAGGCAGGAGAAGCGGGTGTCCTGGGCCCACTGCATCCACCCCCCATGTCAACAAGACCCCTCAGCACAAGCCCTCCCGCCATCGGCCAGAGAGACAGGTCCCAGGACACAGTGTGGCCAGCCAGGAGGGTAGGGATTGGGCATAGCCCCCGGGGGCTGGGCTGGCTGGGAGGGGCCTCCTGCTTCCTTGCCCTCACCTCGGCCTCCAGCAAGTACACACAGCGCGTGATACTGTGCAGGATCATACTCTTGGCGTACTCATCCTGTTTGTACTCCAAGGAGTTGAGCAGCCTCCGGAGCTCACCCGAGTCCCGCCCGTGCCGCTCGCGCTCCACTGCCAGGCCTAGACAGCCACCCCAGCCCAATTCAGGCTGCGGACTCAGAAGTCATCAAAGAATGGGGTTGGGAAGCGGGGTAGAGAGACCTGGGGATGAGGCTGCCTTGCCTTTTCTGAAGATGCCTTCTTGCTCTATGCAGTACCCCCCCATGTAGAGCTCAGCTGTGTGTGTTGCGAGAGGGGCGCTATGTCTAATGCTGTGTCATTCAGATCGTTAAGTGTCCTAGTTTTGTATGTTTACTATAACAATTTGCTGGGCTACGGCAGTCATGTGCACTCTTTCATCATAATCACTGCACAGCAGTGACAGCCCAACAGATGGCAATGAACAAGTCTCGCAGAAGGGTGCTTCTTCTGCGGACTAGTGGAGGCTCTCGGCATGCAGGTGGCCCAGCCTTCCCTTAAGGAGTACTGCTAATGCCAGGTGTCCAAGAAGGGGCATCCTGGGAGCTGGAGGGCAGGCAGAATCAGGAGACCTGCCAGATGAGGCCCAAGGATACACTTAGAGTGCCATCTACTCCCTGGGGGCTTGGAGCTAGCATCTCTATGGTGGGTTGGAGGCAGATGGAGAAGAGGAAGGAAGGACAGAGGAACTTGGAGGAGTCACCTTTGGGCCCTCCCACACTGGAGGCCTCGGGAGCAGGCGCCTCCTGGGGCAGAGCCCTCTCCCTAGGGCCCGCACACTCACGGGCGATGCAGATGGGTGAGGCAGTGCAGAGGGGCGGCTGGCATTTGATACCGGCCTTGATGGCCTTGTAGAGCAGATAGATGAACCCAGCACCTGTGGCCAAGCCCACTACACCTTTGCGGATGTCCATTTGCCCCAGGTACTGGGGGATGCTCATACCCATGTCTTCAGTGTGGCCTTGCGCCCGGGTGGGAGCGAGGCCCAAGGCACCTGGCAAGGGCCTTCTGGAACCAGAACTCTGGTGGGCCAGGAACCAGGATACCAGCATCAGAACCTGGGCAACAAAGGAAACTGGGGAAACGGAATGGAGGGCGTTGATCAGGAAACAGGACAACCAAGAGTGCTTGGAAGGGGAAAATATTTGTCTTTAGAGGCTGTTGGAAATGAAGCTCAAGACTCTAGGCGAATAAAAAGTCAGGTGGGGGGGGTGGGCAGGAAGGTCCCTCACATCCCCTTTCCTTTAGGGGAAGCAGGTTGGTTGTTGGGTCCCGGCAGGCAGCTCTAGATGCTGCTTTCCTCCATTAGAGGGCAGCAGAGGCCCAATTTCTGGCCTGGTTCTTTTGGAAGTTTCTGGGAGGGGTATTTGGGATATGCCCATAAGCAACACCTTTCTCTCACTGCAGGGCTTCCCATCTTTGATTTCCTCACCATAGATCCACTGCTGGGCCTCAAGGTGCTTTGCAGGCAGGGCCCCCTTCCATCAAGGGAAGCACTTCACAAAGTCCTGCAGTCCTCAGGCAAACCCATCATTTTCGGCAGCTGTAGTTCCCCTGTAGTAGGTAATATCTACCCGTCTGGCCAGAAGCTCTTGAAGGCAGCCCTCTCCGCATCTCCAACAACCGGTAAAGTCTTGCACTTAGGTGCTCAAATCATGACTTCTGTCATTCTTTGAGGACTTGAGGGCAGAACCATGACAAGAGAATCTGGGTACAGGGGCTCAAGGCCCATTTGGCCAGTGTGACCATGGAGGAGGAAGGGACTGCCCCTGTCTGGCATAGTCTGTGACTGTTTGCAACTGGGGGGATCCACATTTATCATTCTCTAACTCCAGGATTACAATCTGGGTAGGTGTATGCTTTTCCATGATGGAGACCTAAATCTTGGAGTATCACAGTTCAGGGTTCCACACCCTAGCACCCAGCACGCTGTCCCATTCAACCCTACAGGATGAGATGAGGCTTGAGGCCCCCTGGGGAGTCAGAAAAATGCCACTATTCCAGAAACATGAGAATCCCGCTTTGGAGGACTTGGTCTCTCTCAATAGGATGGGGCAGGTGAGAGCAGACCCTTCTCTCTTTTCCCCTTCCCTGCTTGTCCCCATACCCTGCAGCCTCGCCTTCTTATACAAAACAGGGAGGTGACAAGTCCCAAGCCAGGCTCAGGCCCAGGACCAGCATGGAGCATTGTTGTGCCAGAAGAGGGCTTTACCTGCTTGGCTTTGAGCTCCTGCTGGAAGGTTCTAGGCCCCGGGCTACCTGGGCTTGAAGGAGGTGGGGAAGGAGGGAAACAGCATCCTCAGGCTGCTGTAGCCAGCAAGTCCTGCCTGCCCAGAGCCTTCACCCATCACACCCCAGGATGTAGGCAACTGCCAGGTGGCTGTTCTCTTTCCTTCCTCTCTACTGTTCTTGGTCCTCCTCAAGGTCATTCGTAGCACTCCATCCAGCCCCAAGGTGGGTGACTACTGCAAGGAGGGGTAACAGAGGCCCTTGGAGGTCTCCAGCTGCCATAAAACCACCTGTCATGCCCTATGAACTCCAGGCAGGAAATGGCTGCCTGTTGGGACAGCTTTAGGTTTTAAGGCGACCCTAGTGGATCTGAGGCTAGATCCTTCAGAACAAGATTCCTGCCTTTCTCTGGGGTAGCACCCAGGGCTACTGGCCTCTCCAGTCCATGGACTTGATTCTGCAACCCTCGTTTCCTAAGCAAATGCTGTGCTTACCTGTTCTTTAAAGGTTTCCGAAAAAGGAGTTCCTTCTTGGCTTTAATCTAACACTTTTCTGCTACACCTAAGGCCCACTTCTTTTGGTTCTGCTCTCAAATGATGCAGAGGGATGGAGAGGCAGAGGCCATGCCCAGAGTGACATTTTCATTAGTTTACAGCAAAGTGGAAAAAAAAAAAACAAACAGAGGGAAGTCCATTTGTTGGTGTGAAGTCAATGACTGTCCCTCCTTGGGAATGACTGCTTTTTATTTAGATGAGTCTTTCTTATTTTGGGAATTAAAATGCACTTGCTTTTATGAAATGATGATACTAATAGATGGTAGTTGTGTTTTGAATGTTCTTAGGGTGCCTAAATGAAAGCTGCAACTTTGCAGGAATGTGGCTTTTGTTTCCTTGCATTGTTTCTTCTGTCAAATGCAAAGATCTGGAATCACTGACTAGAGAGAAGTCTGAGATTCCATATACACACACTGTCAGCCACCAAGTTTCTTACTTGCCTTCACCAAGGCAAAAAGTCCTGGGCTGCCTGACAACACACCTCTCTGTCATCTGGCCTAGCTTTGCAATTTAGTTTAGTGAAGGAGAGGGGGCTCTAGCCAGATTACCAGGGTTCAAAACCAGTTCAGCCACTTAGTTTTGTGCTTTCTTTGTACCTGACTTTCCCTACCTGTAAAATGGGAATAATAATGTCTGTCTCATGGGGTTGTTTGTGAGGATTAGGTACTTGAAACCACCCAGCACGCAGAGCCCATCAAATGTCAACTGTAATAATTACCATCACAAGCAGGTTTCACCAGGACAGAAGTGTTGGGTGTGGGAAAGCAGTGAGTACACAGATGGTGGGCCTCAATGACACCTGAAAGACACATTATTCATCCCACCTACCCCTCCCACTCTGCTCTTCTTCAGGCTAATCAGTCCCAGCAACCCTAACCCATTCAATGGCCTTGAACAACTCTGGAGCCCCCTTTAAAGGCCTCCCCACAAATACTTATCAGCCTATTCCCCACCTATGAAACCTCAAACTACCAGCCTCTGGTAAATGAGTGTTTCAGCCTAGTTAACTAGAAAAGCCTAATGTACTATTGGGGGCCTACGGTGCAAGACAATGCTAGGCCATTACGATGGGGGACTCTGGAAGGGACCGGCGCTTGAAGCCAAGGGGAAATTAGCGTATTCTATAATGAAAAGCTCAGTGGAGTCCTGAAGGGCTTGGGTTTGGGCAAATTCCATAATCTGAGCCTCAGTTTCCTTCTCCGGAATACGGGTCTATTGACACCTACGGGAAGTGCCGCTGTCAGACTGAATTTGAGAACCTATGTTGTGACTCTCGGTGAACATGGTGCAATTCACACGTGTGAGCCCCCCCCCCCCCGCCCCAATAGAAAGCGAGAAAGCGGAGAGGCGAAAGACTGGGGGTGCCCCCCGCACCCTGACGTAGACCCACACTCTCCGAGACCGTCCCTTCCCCAGCTGGCGCTTACCCCGGCCCAGGAACCAGATTCGGGGGCCTCTCGGTAGCTCGTTACTCCAGCGAAGGCGTGGGGACCGGGAGAAACGCAGCGAAAGCCCTGGAAGAGGCGCCCCCAGAGAAGGGCCGGGTTGGTGGGGGGGGCGGAGGCCAAGCCTTTCCCCGCCCCGGGCCTCCCCTCCTCTAGCTCCCCCACCCGCCGGACTACCTCCTCCCCAGGCGCGCATCCGGCGGCGGGCACAGGATGTTCTTTCGCTCCCGTCCCCCCTCCCGTCCCCCACCCCCGCTCTCACTTTCCCTTCGCTCCCTTCCCCCCACTCCCGCTGCGCCCGGAGCCGGCACCTTGTTTAACCCCTTCCCTCCCGCGCTTCGCGGCACCCCGGCGCCCCTCGGGCTCCCACCCTTCCCGACAACTCCCCAGAACGCGGAGCGTGCCTAGGGCTGCCCGGGAAGGGGCGGGCCCGGGCTGTGCGCCCGCCCGCGTTCTCGGGATCCATTGGCCCGGCGAGGGTGAAGGGGTGGAAAGGAACCCCAGAGGCTGAAGCCGGCATTCTCCGGACCCCAGCCAGATCACCGGCGCCGGGAGGGCTGCGGATCGGGGCGGCCGCCCTCCAGCGAGCCACGCGTCCGCGGTGCGCGGGAGGGGAAGCGCGGGGAAGCGCGCGGCCAGGTGGGCGTGGCTAGCTCCAGGCCCGGAGGCGGGCGGTAGGTTCGAAGACCCCAATCTCCTCCTCTCCTCTAGTCTGGGTCTGTAGGAGCCAGGGCTCCGGGAGAGGATGGAGAGATATCACGCCCCTCACGTACACGTCACTGCTTCCACGGCAACCGAGGGCGGGGGAAGCGGGCTGGAGAAGACCTTCGAGAAAGGAGGCTACCGGAGACTTTGGGACCTGGGTGGGGGTGGGGAGGCGGCGGGGGCGGGCTTTTCAATCTGCTTCTCCACTCGCTGCTGCAGCACGAAACTGAAGGGAGGACCGGTTCTGCTCATTCAACAAGCGCTCAATGAGCTTGGGCTCTGCTTGGCGCCTTAATGCTTAGGCGCTGGGCTACGGTGCCTCGGGATCCGAACCCTACCCTACCCGTCATTGTAAGTTAGGGTAGGATGGCCTTGCGCCCCGGGTCAAGTCTGTGGAACCAGTGTAATGATTAATAGTGTCCTTTTTCACGCTTAAAAGTGTTCCACTATGGAGGGGACTAGTTACATAACTTTGTCTCCCAATACCGGAAAGACTCCGGCCATACAGGAAAGGAAAACAAGCCATTGTCTGACCACTATGCAACAGGCACTTTCTTGGCCCTTTGTATTCTCTGTGTCATCTTTGCCCCTCGTCTGCAAGGTAGGTATCACTTGCGACGTTTTTAGATGAAGAGACTGGCTCAGAGAGGTTGAGAGACTTGCCCAAGGCCAAACAACCAAGTATTAAAATCCAGATCCAGGTTTATGTGCCCTCCAAAGTTGGAATGTCCTACCTTATGCTTCCTTCTCAAAATAAATAGATTATATTAAATAAGTAAATGAGATACTATATAGATTATAGAGAATTTATAATCTATGGGGTTGAAAATATTACAAGACAAAATAAGCAATAAAGTAAAGAGACTGAAGGCAGCTCATAAGGCTCTGAGGGAAGCTGACAAAATGATCAACATTGGGTGGAAATGATCGGAGCCTTCCTGCAGGAGGTGGATTTTGAAGGCTCATGGACATCAGACCAGGGACCCAGAGCTAGGCAGGCTGGACTCTCCAACCGTGAAAAGACCCCTCTATAAACCCAAAGTCACTGGTTGTGCCCACTCCCCTTTTGGCCTTCCACCCCCCTCAGTGGTTTTCTGCTCCCAGCAGGCACTCAAGGGCTCTGCAGTTGGCATTTGGCACAGACTCCTTGACGTTAACTTGGATGTCTGCTTCTCCCTTCCCCACCCTCTCTGAAGATTGGGTAGATTAAAAATTGTGACTTTTCAAAACAGAAGGCCTGAGCAAGTACCAGGAACCAGCAGGCTCGATGGGAATGAGGAGGCCAAGTCAGGAGAGAAAAATGAGAGAAGAGCACAGTCAAGTGGGTTGGTCACTTGACTAATATCTGCTGCCCTTCTGCTATGAACTAGGCCCAGGGCTAGACTCTGTGATCTGGGCACACCACGAATGAGCCCAGGTCCCCTCATGTGGAACACACAGCCGAGAGAATTGTGTACCCAGTGTGCTTGGCTGAGGAGTCTGAAGTTGAAAACATACAGTTTTCCAGTAGGCTAGTTAGGAGAAAGGAAAAACATGGGTCAGAAAGGTGCAGCAGAGGCTGTGGGAATTTGAGCCAAAGGTGGAACGTCTGGGATAGAGAGGAAGAAGTGGATGAGAAAAATAAGGAACAATACATCTTGTAATAAAAGTAACAAAGGGAGGAGTTTGGGTATAGGATGATGAAGGAGAAAAAATAGTTAAAAATTAACCCACCTTCAGGACCCTGAGTGGCTCAGTGGGTTAAGCCTCTCTGCCTTCGGATCAGGTCATAATCTCAGGGTTCTGGGATCGGAGCCCCACATTGGGCTTTCTGCTTCCCGCTCTCCCTCTGCCTGCCTCTCTACTTGTGATCTCTCTGTGTCAAATAAATAAATAAAATCTTAAAAAAAAAAATTAACCCACCTTCATCGTGAGTTTGGGCGATGGGAAAGTCACCGTGGGTAAAGGGGAAGAGCTGGTGTGAGCAATATGAAGATGAGTTCAGCCACTTCCAGGTCATGTGAGGACAGGTGTCCCATAGGTAACTGAACCCAGAGATAATGGGCTGCCTTGTGAGTGTCCCTGTCACCGTAGGTATGCAGACAGCTTCAGAACAATGACTGACCTGGGATATCATGGACAGTTCATACATTAGGTAGAGGGTTGGAGTTGAGAACAGTTAAGGCACGTTCTGGCTGGGAGATTCAGTGAGCACTGGCTGGATGAACACATATAAGGGAAAAATGACTGTCTGTGTGGGAAGGGGGTCCATGGCTCAGGCCTGCATTGGCATCCATCTCCTCAGAGGATGCCAGAGATGCCATCAGATGGCCCAGGGGCATGAGGCCCAGGTGAAGCGCTTCTGCTGCCTGGGGTCCCTCCCCCAACCCCACCCGCCAAGGCCCTCGAGCCCAGGCCTGTGCTGGCTGCCAGGGCCTTTCCTGGAACTCAGCAGAGGACGGAGCCCCTCCCTGCCAGCTCTGGCACACTCGAGGCACAGCGTGTCCCCTGGGGCACCTAGCAGACACCCCAGGAGGCAAGGGTGTGGGACAGATCAACGCCTCCAGGAAAAGTCCACCTCTGGGCTGTCATCCTCACAGTGGCCCCTCCAGGACAGCAGGCCCAGAAGAGGAAGGAGTAGCTTTGTGGCTGGGTGGCAGGATTCATGGGTCTTTGTTGTGGCTTTGGGTGGGAGGGTGGGTAAGGCAGAGAAGCAGGGTCTCAGGCTTCAAAGCACCTCCCCACCTGCTCTCTCTCCCTCTGAGGAAATCTTCAGGGGCCTAGTGGTTTTGAGGGGAGGGGACAGGAAGAGACTCTAAACTCTGGGTCAGCCAAGGACAGAGGTGGGGGAGATCTTCTTGCCCTATATCCCATTTCTCTCAGCATCCTGTTCTTGTGCTCCCCACCACCCTAGGACAAATATCTACCCCCCACCTCTAGGATGATGAGTTCCATCCCCCATACCAAGACCTCCAGAGGTCTCCCAGAGTGATGGGCTTTGGGGGAAACGGTACTTGGGACACAGAAGCTGTAGGCCAGGCCACACCTGCCCGGTGGCACGAGGAGAGCGCCTCTCCCCAGGGCCGGGGGTGGGGGGAGCCGAGCCTGCTCCGCTCGGGCTGGGGGCCCTGTGATGCTGGAAACGCAGGGGCGAGCAGGCAGAGGGATACGCAAACGGCCACGTGGAGGTCCCGCGCGGCAGGCAGGGGCGGGAGCCGGGGAGCCGGCTGTGCGCCCGCCTTCCCCTCCAACTCCCCCCCCACCCCCGGCTCGAGGGAGCCTCCGAGAGTCGGGTCGTCGCTGACCGCAGGCTGCAAGAGCGGTTGATCTGGTGAGCGAGCACACCCACTTACCCAGCTGCTGAGTCAGGCTGTTCTCGCTCCCCGCTCGCCCGCCCGCTCGGGACATTGTGTTCCAGCCCCGGCGCGCTGGCACCGGGCCCAGGCGCTCACACCAGCCTCCTCGCCCTGTTTGTGCTCGCGGCTTGCGCTCGGCGCGCAGCCTCCCCGCCGCCGCGGTGTCCCCGCCGCCGCCGCCGCAGCCCTGCGAGTGCGCGCTGGGGCCCGGCCGGGGGCGGCCGAGGGCCGGTGCGGAGCCCCGGGGACGCGCGCCCTGCCGGGAGTGGGGGTAGGGAGAGCCCTCCAGCCTTACAGCACTCAGACCTCTTCATCCCCCACCTGCACCCCAGTGTATCAGCGCAGGCGTGTGCGGGGCCCAAGTAGCACAGTTGAGGGGGGAGGCAGGTGCTGGGAGCTCCCCGAGGGAAAAGGAGCCCGAGCCCCACCAGCGCTCGGTACGGTCTGGAGGAGAGCCGCGAACGCGCCAGTCCCACACTTGGAAGACCTGGGACGCGGTCACGTGACAACGGAAGCCCGCTGGAGGGGGCCAATGCGCGCGATCCCCCGGAGGATCCTCCTCGTGCCTCAGTCCCCCTTCCCCGACCGCTCTTCACACCAGCCTGGAGACTCCAGGGATTCCCAGGGGCTGGCGAACTAAGCCCGGCCCTCTGGGACAGCTTGGGAAACCCCTGGCGGGACGCCAGGAGTGCGAAGAGCCCGGGAGTGGACGGCGGGGTGGAGGAGAGGACCCCAACTGGAACTGACCCCTCCCTTTGTTCCAGCCCCAAACCCAGATTTACTCAGAGCCACGTTTTCTCTTTACCCAAACGTCTACAGAAGGGCGTCATCGAGTGCTGTTCCACGTCTCCAAACCGAGCAGGGGGCAAAGGACTTGTCTCCCGAGCACCGACCATATGGAAGGCTCTGTGAGGTCCTGCTAAGGACGTCATTAGAAAGTTGAAGACACAGTTCCGAGAGTCCTCCCATCTCCCTCCTTCCCACCTCCGCAGAGTGCTGTGCCATTTCTCCTGCCCCGAGTGCCCATCATCCTAGTCTACCCATCCTTAAACTCCAACTCTTAAAAAACTGCTTGAAACAGCGCCAGCCAGATCTGATTCCTCTCCCCTCTGAATGCCCAGCACATTCAGTCTGTACCTTTCTCGCGGCACAGCCTGTGGCCTCATATTCTAGTGATCTGTTTACTAATCCTGTTCTTCTAACCAGATTAAAAAGTCCTTGAGGCAGAAACAAAGTCTGCCTCTTCGAGGCCTCCCCCCATCACTTGAGCTCATCCCCCACAGGCCAAGCTTGGCACTGGAGTTGATGTTCAGTAAATGTTGGGTGTATTGAAATGATTTCCTGCCCTTGGGCAGATTGCAGACCAGTGGAAGAGACAAACACAGAGCTCGTGAGGTTAAATAATAACCCAAGGCAGCAGGTGGTGAGTACCAAACATTAAGAGCTATAGGGACTCAGGAAGGAGGTGGTGATATGGGAGAAAGATCCCAGGAGGTTCTAGGCCTTGAGCTGCGTGTGCGGAGGAGGAGAGACGAGGCGTGGAGGTGACTCATGCTGGTTGACATCACCATAAGCCAGCCTCCATGCTAGCCACTTTCCATGCATTATCTCTAATATTTCGATGGGGGAGGAGGGTAGGTTTGGAAGGAGTGGAGGGGCTGGTGCCCAAGCCAGACTTGCCCAGAGCTAACCAGAGCACAGAGGCAGCCTGGGATCTGGGCTCCCCACCCTCCATTCCCAGGCACTGCCTGTTCCCTGGCCTGCCACGCCTGCACAGTACACCCAAGAGAGCTGCCCAGCACTGCCCAGCTCTGGATGCACTCTGGTCCCACCCCGGTGAACAGCTGCCTGTGTGATCTTGGGCAAACACTCCCTTCCCTACACCTCACTGCCATCTGGACCTTGCAGCGCTTACGCTTACAGGCTGGACTCTGTGAGTTAGTGTTCCCAGTGATGAGGGCCACCTCCCTCATGTTACCTGGGCTGCTGTGGCTGCCTACATCCACCACCCCCCCCCAC